>NC_133826.1:1175000-1475000 GCF_047830755.1 Zonotrichia albicollis
TGACATTTCTGATTGACACTCTCAGACTGACATTTCTGATTGACACTCTCAGATTGACACTCTCAGATTTACACTTTCACACTGATATTTCTGATTGACAATTTCAGATTTACACTTTCAGTCTGATATTTCTGATTGACACTCTCAGATTTACACTTTCACACTGACATTTCTGATTGGCACTTTCAGACTGACATTTCTGATTGGCACTCTCAGATTTACACTTTCACACTGACATTACTGATTGGCACTCTCAGATTTACACTTTGACACTCACATTTCTGATTGACACTCTGAGATATACACTTTCAGTCTGATATTTCTGATTGATGCTTTCAGATTTACACTTTGACACTCACATTTCTGATTGACACTCTCAGATTTACACTTTCACACTGACATTTCTGATTGGCACTTTCAGACTGACATTTCTGATTGACACTCTCAGATTGACACTTTCACACTGACATTTCTGATTGGCAATTTCAGATATACACTTTCAGTCTGATATTTCTGATTGACACTTTCAGATTTACACTTTCACACTGACATTTCTGATTGACACTCTCAGATTGACACTTTCACACTGACATTTCTGATTGACACTCTCAGACTGACATTTCTGATTGGCACTCTCAGATTTACACTTTCACACTGACATTTCTGATTGACACTTTCAGACTCACATTTCTGATTGACAATTTCAGATTTGCACTTTGAGACTGACATCTTCTGATTTATGTTTTCAGATTGACATTTTACCATTTACATTTTCACATTGACATTTTCTGATCGACACTTTCACATTTACGTTTTCAGATTTACAATTTCAGATTGACATTTTCCAATTTACATTTTCAGACTGACTTTTTGTCATTCAACAATTTCAGACCGACGTTCTCTGATTTACATTTTCACATTGATGTTTTTTGATTCACATTTTCACGCTGACATTCTCTGATTTACAATTTCAGGCTGACTTTCACATTGACATTTTCAGATGTCAAAACTTTCAGATTTACACTTTCAGACTGATATTTTCTGATTTAAAATTTCAGATTCATACTTTCAGATTGACATTCCCCTGATTTACAATTTCACACTGACATTTTGTGATTTACAATTTCGCACTGACATTTTTTTGATTCACATTTCCACACTGACATCTCCTAATTTACAATTTCGCACTGACATTTTCTGATTTAAAATTTCAGACTGACGTTCTCCGATTCACGTTTTCTCACTGGCATTCTGTAATTTACATTTTCACACTGACGTTTTCTGATTTATGATTTCACACTGACATTTTTTTGATTCACATTTCCACACTGACATCTCCTAATTTACAATTTCGCACTGACATTTTCTGATTTAAAATTTCAGACTGACATTCTCCGATTCACGTTTTCTCGCTGGCATTCTGTAATTTACATTTTTCACACTGACGTTTTCTGATTTACGATTTCACACTGACATTTTTTTGATTCACATTTCCACACTGACATCTCCTAATTTACAATTTCGCACTGACATTTTCTGATTTAAAATTTCAGACTGACATTGTCTGATTCATGTTTTCTCGCTGGCATTCTGTAATTTACATTTTCACACTGACGTTTTCTGATTTACGATTTCACACTGACATTTTTTTTTATTCACATTTCCACACTGACATCTCCTAATTTACAATTTCGCACTGACATTTTCTGATTTAAAATTTCAGACTGACATTCTCCGATTCACATTTTCTCATTGACATTCTGTAATTTACATTTTTCACACTGACGTTTTCTGATTTACGTTTCCAGACTGACATTTCCTGACTTTACCCTTTCACCCTGACGTTTCCTGAGCCCCTTTTGTTTTCAGAGAGGTTTTGCAGGAGCCCAGCTCTGGGTGTGCACACCCCAGGAATTGCTGGCTCCACGCACAAACTGGGAATGCCCATCTCCATGGGGTGGGGGCTCAGGGCTCCCAAACTGGGCTAGATTGAGGCTGTGCTCCACTAAATTCCCATTTTCACTCTGCCCCTCTGCTCCAGGGCTGCTTCCCACCTCTCTCTGATCCCATTTTTATTAACAACCCTGCAGTGGCTTCTCAGTTCCCCCTCGAATTCCCAATCAATCACCCAGGTGACCAAGCAGGAAAATCCATTTGGCTCATTCCCAGCTCCCTCTCCGTTTCCCTGCAGATTTCCAGTCAGACAGTGACAGCTTCAACCCCACTCTGTGGGAGGAGCAGAGGCAGCAGAGAATGACTGTGGCCTTTGAGTTCGAGGACAAGAAGGAAGAGGAGGAGAATCCAGGGAAAGTCAAGGTGAGTGCTGCTGGATTTATTCTGGGGTTCACTTATTGGGAATGGGCAGGGTTCAATATGCAGGTCCTGAACTGAGCTGGGTTTGGGTTTGAATATCAGATTCCTGCTCTGTCCGCAAATGGAATTGAGACAGAATTACTGCCCAACTTTATTTACAGATTATATGTTACATATTCTATTCTATTCTATTCTATTCTATTCTATTCTGTTCTGTTCTGTTCTGTTCTATTCTATTTTCTATTCTATTAATTTTTACAGAATTACTGTCAACCACTGCTTTTTCAGGAATATTTGAATCCCACAGGGGATCCCATATTCCTCTCCAAGCAAAAGTCAACAAGGGCTTTGCAGCCTCATGCAAGGTGCAGTGGAAAGGGCATAATCTGTGAAAAATAAAGTTCAAAGCATGAATTTCCTCCCCCAGTTTTGTGAAATTAAAGTCACTGCAGAGCTCTCCATCAATCCCTCAATCAGCTGCATTGTCAGGAGGATAGTTTCAAAGCTGTCAGCCTTTACCTGCCATGGAAATCTCTCTTTCTTGAATAATATCAAGGAATTATCCCACACTTCAACCCTGCAGATTTCTAACTGTGGTAGGACACCCAGGGTAAAATGTAGAGTCAGAGATAAAATCATCTAAGGAGATTTAAATTGGATTTTATTCTCAAATTAACAGTTCTGTTGTCAATAGCATTTTAATACCTCATTGAAAACTTGGTGGAAATTCTTAATTTTTTCTTCCAATATTTTGCCTTGCCCTCAACCATGGCCTGAGCTCTGGGAGACACCAAATGCCTCCTCAGGCCACCCCTGAACACCATTGCATTCAGCCAGAATTGAAGCAGAGCTTTTAGTGCTGCTTTCCAGACCTGATCTGTCCTTTTTCTGTTGGAATTCTTTATCAAAAATGACATCCCACTCACAGATTTTAACATTTTCTCTTCTACCCCCTGACGTTTATTCTCTCCTGGTTCGGATCTGGATGCCAGCACTTGACACAGTTTTATTTACCAAATCAATCACGCTTTTGCCTCTGAAATATTCCTATGGACAGACCATTTCCAGCTAAACCCAAAACTGTGGTTTTCCTGCTCGTTGGGAATTTAAATCCAGCAGTTCTGGCAGGAGCTATTCAAACCAGCTCACCTACACCAGCAGGTAGAAGCTGTTGTGTGCTTGTCCTGGTTTAGGGCAAATTTGGGAGTGAACCCCTGAAGGGGTTCCTCTAGAAAAGCAGATTCAATTGGCCTCTCCTCCAACCAGTTCGGGAGAAAATACCTTTTTAGAGAAAAGTGGAGAAAAACTGTTTATTAAACAATAAAACAGTGGAACCTAAACAATGTTAAACTCCAGATCCTTTATCACCTGCAGGAATTTGAAGTTTCCCAGCCTCGTCACCCTGAGACACTCTGGGAAAGCTGGGAAACTCAGACTGGTGGGGTTTTCCAGGAAATGTGTGTGTCTGACCATCAGCCAGAGCTCAGCCAGGCCTTGGGCACTCCCTGGAGAGCTCTGGGTCTGTGCTGCCGTGCCACAAAGAGCCCCAGACACCCGGCTGTGTGTGAGCATCATCCATCTCCAGGAGGCAATGGCTCCCAGAGGAGCAGCTCTGCTCTCAGCTGCCATCCATAATTCACGTTAATTGAGTACAGGAGCGTGGCTGAATTAATTCTGCATTTGCAGCAGGGCTGTTTGGGAGGGTGGGATGGATGTGTCAGCAAAGGGCAGAGCTACCAACACCCTCCCAGGGGGAGAGATGGGCTTGCAGGGAACCATTCCTACCCCTATTTTATGGCACTGGGATTGCATTCGATGCTGCCAAAGAGGGAATGAGCAAATTTCAGTCCTGACCTCCTCCAACTCCCCAGACAGATCAACCAAACCTCGAGGGAAGCACCCTCAGCCCAGAACCACAACCAGGCTTTCCTTTGCGCTCTGCTTCCATCCTGCATCCCTGCCTCCCTTCCTAACCCTACCTCCTCCCTCCCTGGCTGCTCAGGTGGAGATCAACCTCAAGCGTTACCCCACGCCCTACCCCGAGGACCTGAAGAACATGGTGAAGTCAGTGCAGAACCTGGTGAGCAAACCCAGCCTGGGCGTGCGGCCCGAGAGCGCGGCCCCCGCCGCCAGCGCCGACCCCACGGGCAAGGACAAGTACGAGCACAAGTGGCCCCTGACCCCCAAGGAGATCTCCGTGGAGGTACTGGCAAGCACCTTTGCTCCTCTCCAGAATTCCAGATGCTTTTTTTTTATGGTTTTGGAGCCCCAAAGGATGGTTTGGTCCGCTGGGAACATCAGGTTGTTGTCGGGGATGCTGAGCTTGCGCAGGGCCTGGCAGTTGAACAGTTGCTGTTCCGGGGGTTCCATGGGGGAGAAGAAATAAATCCATTTGGGATCCTTACTGGCACACAATCAGCACCTGGCCACAGCAGAATCCCACCCTCCCAGGGGGGTTTTTGGGAAGGCATTCCCATGGTTGGCGGGGATTGTGGTATTTGCTGGGTCCCCAGGATGAAGGAGGAAATGATGGATCTGACTCCATATTCTTAGCAGGCTAATTTACTATTTTATATAAAAGAATGCTATCCTAAAACTATACTAAAGAATAGAGAAAGGATCCTTACAGAAGGCTTAACAAGATACTAATTAAAAACTCGTGACTCTCTCTTCAGAGTCCGACACAGCCTGACCGTGATTGGGCATTGAGTCAAAACAATTCACACATTGGATAAACAATCTCCAACCACATTCCAAAGCAGCACAACACAGGAGAAGCAAATGAGATAATATTGTTTTCCTTTTTCTCTGAGGCTTCTCAGCTTCCCAGGAGAGAAATCCTGGTTGAAGGGAGTTTTCAGAAAATGTGACGTTCCACCTGTAAAGTTTTATGTTTAGCTGCTGGTTGCACTCAGGTTTAGATTGAGCTGCTGAGCTTTACCCAGTTTTAGCCTGAGTTGCTGTTTTTCCCAATGCTGCTGAATTTTTGGGTTGAGATCTCCCCAGCTGGGAATTTTGCTGTGGATTTCTCCCGGCACCCTGTTGAATTTCAATGATGTGAGGTTGGCACGTACCAGGAGGATGGGCCCAGGTACCATTTCCATCCCATCCCATTTAATCTCTTAGAGACTCCTTGGGTCTGCCTGGCCCTGTGTGGCAGGAGGTTCAGCCCTTGGGATTATTGCCAGGAGCAGGAATCCAATTAACCCTGCCCAGAGTTAATGAAGGCAGCAGGAGAGCTCTTTCCTGTGCAGGGAGCAGCCCTGGATGCTGTGAGCTGCAGAATCCAGCTCTCCCTGGAGTGTTTGCCAAGCACAGGGACAAATTCAACCCCAGGATTAGTCCCTAAAAGTGAATTCCTAAATCCTGCAGCCCTGCTGGAGCTTGGTTCTGTCACCCCACCAAAGGAGGGGAATCCCTTCCCATGGGAGCTGAAAAGCTTTTGGAGAGGCCTGCAGGAATGCCAGCATTCCTGAAAGCCTTTGCAAAGCTTTTATGCTGAAAAGAAATAAATGAGGAAAAATATTTTCCTTCTTTTTTGCTCCTTTGTTATCTGAACGTTGTGATGAACTCCTTGTCCTTGAAACATCCTTGTCTGTAGCCAGTCCTGAGGGCAGGAATTGCTCTCCCTCAGATTTCCATGGCTTTGGCACAAATATTACACATTCAGCTGGAGCTGCTCTCTCAGTGCTGTGTTTTATTTGCAGTCAAGCATTTTCATTCCTTAAAAAAATAACCCCCCAAAGTTTTCTATTCAAGCTGGATTCAGAAGACTTCAACTCCAGGCACGATTTCAATTAGGACTAAAATATTGAAGTTAAATATTTAATTTCAACTAAAATAGCTAAGTTAAATCACTCATGTTTCCATCTAAATCTGAAATCTTCAATTCCACCACGATTCCTTTTTACTCATTAAATTCTCACTGTGTAAATCTGGTCCTTGAACCAGCTGGTGACTCAGACCACGAGTCTTGACATTCTGCTCTTGTTGCTGAATATATAGAATTTATTTTGTATAATCTATCATTTGAACTTGAGTATTCTCAACGGCTTTCTGTGGGTTTTCATTATCCCTACGTGTTTCCACCTGGAATTTGATCCTTGTGGCCTGGCAGAGGTTTTAGCTGTTTGGTGTCCAGAAATCAGTGGTTTGATAATATTCGTTAAAATAATGTTAATTTTTTTCAATGAAAAAAAAGAGAGCTGAGCCCCAGCAGGGTCCTGGGAGCTGGCAGAGCCAGGGAATGCATCCATCCCCAGGGAGGAGGGGATGGCAGTGGCACCACAACCGTGGGGTGGCACCACAACCGTGGGGTGACATCACAACCGTAGGGTGACACCACAACCGTGGGGTGACACCACAACCATGGGGTGACACCACAACCGTGGGGTGACACCACAACCATGGGGTGGCACCACAACCGTGGGGTGGCACCACAACCGTGGGGTGACACAACCGTGGGGTGAAACCACAACCGTGGGGTGACACCACAACCGTGGGGTGAAACCACAACCATGGGGTGACACCACAACCGTGGGGTGACACCACAACCATGGGGTGGCACCACAACCGTGGGGTGGCACCACAACCGTGGGGTGACACAACCGTGGGGTGAAACCACAACCGTGGGGTGGCACCACAACCGTGGGGTGAAACCACAACCGTGGGGTGGCACCACAACCATGGAGTGACACCACAAGCGTGGGGTGACACCACAACCGTAGGGTGGCACCACGACCGTGGGGTGGCACCACAACCGTGGGGTGACACCACAACCGTGGGGTGACACCACAACTGTGGGGTGGCACCACGACCGTGGGGTGACACCACAACCATGGAGTGACACCACAACCATGGGGTGACGCCACAACCGTGGGGATGGCACCACAACCATGGGGTGGCACCACAACCGTGGGGTGACACCACAACCGTGGGGTGGCACCACAACCGTGGGGTGACACCACAACCGTAGGGTGCAGCTGGGGACACATCCCTGGGGCTGTGTGGGTACAGGGGGCTCACAGAACTCTGCAGAAGGAGCTGAGCTGCCACAGCCAGAGCCCGGGGGGATTCCTGAGGTGCCACTAAAAAACGGGAGAGCAGTTCCCTCCCTGCAGAGCTGGGAGATTTCAGCTCCTGAGCTGTGATGGGAGAATTTTCCCAGATTTCAGTTTCCCTGGGATGGAGTCAGGAGTGGTACCAGAACTATTCCAGCAGCTGAAGGGAAGAAAAGGGATGATCTTGTCCTTCCCAGACATTAGGGGGGTTTTCAGCTCCAATCAGGGTGGTGCAGACACATTTCCCTCTCCTTGGCTTCCTGCACAGGATAAAGCACACGGGAAGTGTAGGCAGAGTGTGAATGGATTTGTGAACAATATTGGCCTGATTTCAGTTGTAACCCATTAAATAAAACATAATTAAGCTCCATTTGCTTTGCAGATAATTAGCAGACAAACTCAAGCCTCGAGTTAAAGTGCACTTTGAAATTGCAGGTGTGTTGTGATGTAGCTAAAGGCTGAAGGCAGTTTCTGATCCCAGGTAATTGAATTTCAGGTGCACTGCTCACTTTTCATCCTCAGATAAGCTGGTTTCTGATCTCTTTTGGCTTTTCCTGCAATTAATTTGCACGTGTCTCTTCAGAAACTGTTTCTAAATAATGAAAGGGAGCATCTGGAATGAGGAGCTGCATGTCAAATCCACTGTACATCCTTCACCTCCATTCACAATAAGCAAACAATGTCTTGATTAATCATCAATTAAAACAAACCTCCTCATCATTCTAATTCTTTCTGGAAGATGTGAGTTTTGGCTAAAGAGGAGTCTGGGATTATTCAGGGAGTTGTGCTGCCTTTCCATGAGTATCAAAATCAGCAAGTCAGGTCTTTACAGTTCCTGTTCCTGATGGGTTTGCATTGAGAATATCCCACATTTCCTCTGCCTCATCCCTTCCCAGAGCCCTGGGCTGCTCCAGGCAGATTCCAGGAGTCTGAGCACTCCAAACATTCTGTTCCTCTGGATTATAATTTAATTTAAGGTTTATATATAATATAATGTTTATATATATATATAATTTTTATATATTATAAAGTATATATTATATATATTTATATATATTATATTAATGTTTATATATGATATAAATGTGTGTGTATATATATATATATATAATTTAATGCTCTTACATCCTCAGCCTCAATATTTGGTGATATTTCTCTTGCCAGTTGTTTTAATGGTTTGTACAAGGTATTTTCTCCTCACCACAGTTCTCTGCCCTCTTCCTGCATCCTTCCCCAGTTAATCCTGAGGAATAAATCCTGAGGAATAATCTCCAGGCACCTACTCAACACAACTGCATTTATCTCTTCCCTTTCTCCTTGCAATTTTCTTCCTATTAGTGACCTTTTTGTTCTTCAGCTTGTAAGAAAAAGGTCCTCCTAAAGAGAGTGGAATTAAATGGAATATGATTTGGGGTTATTACAGCGTATTTCACACATTCATGGCAGATTCACAAATGCCAGAGTGGTTCTTTCAAAAGTGCATTGGTTTTTGTTGGATAGCTGGGCTGGGGGATGAAAAGAAAAGGAAAATACTGTAAAATAAAGGGAACTTCATGCAGCTGAAGTTCACCATCTTGTCAAAAATGGAACTGCTGGGTCGTCCTCTCTTCCAGCAAGGTGTGAGGGGGGCAGTTTGAGCTTAAAACTCCTGTAAGTTTCATGGCACAATATTGGGATTCCAGGTCCAAGCTAAAGAAACCAAAGAGCCCCCCAAGAGCCCCCAGGCTGACCCTGAGCTCAGCCCGAAATCACCTCTGGAGGCCCCGGGCAGGGAGGAGAGAGCCCAAGGCTCAGAGGTACAGACACAGGTGGGGAGATTCACCCTCTGCACTGCCCTGCACCTGCACTGCCCAAAGCTCACAGGTACAGGCACAGGTGGAGAGATTCACCTTCTGACCGCTGTGCACCTGCACTGCCCAAAGCTCACAGGTACAGGCACAGGTGGAGAGATTCACCTTCTGACTGCTCTGCACCTGCACTGCTCCAAAGTGCACAGGTACAGGCACACCTGGGCACACCTGGGCACACCTGGGCTGCTCAGGTGGAGAGATTCACCTTCTGACTGCTCTGCACCTGCACTGCCCAAAGCTCACAGGTACAGACACAGGTGGAGAGATTCACCCTCTGCACTGCTCTGCACCCACACAGAGCCCAAAGCTCAGAGGTGCAGGCACACCTGGGCACACCTGGGCTGCTCAGGTGGAGAGATTCACCCTCTGACTGCTCTGCACCTGCACTGCCCCAAAGCTCACAGGTACAGGCACAGGTGGAGAGATTCACCCTCTGCCCTGCTCTGCACCCACACTGCCCCCAGCTCTGGGCGCCCACCAGCTGCTCCCACTGCACTGGGAAAGGGCACTGGGCACCTGTGGAGCACCACGGGAATCCTCTGCATGGGGAAGGGAGGGCTGGGTCACTCCATGTGGGAATCACCATGGAACTGCCTTAAATATCAGCCCTGAGGGCATTGATTAAACTGAGGATGGCTCTATCTGAGAAGGTCCTGCCTCCAGTAGAACATCAGATACAGAGGGTTTGAAATGGCTCTGGTGCAAACAGAATTAAATTCTCCAATTCTCCAATCACATGGCAAATGCTTCTACAAATCTCTCTCACTACAAAAGGTATTTAATGGCAGAAAACCCCTGAAAGTTTCCTCCTTGTAAGTGAAAACAAGAAAATGTTTTAAACCTTGTAGCATTAAACATTTTAGCAATGCAAATTTGGTTTGGCTACTCCAGCTGAAATTGTTTCTCTAATTATTACATCTCTCCCTCTGGCCCTCCCTCTCCAAACTCACTGGAGAACCTTCACAAGCTGTTCAGAGACCCTCCTGTGTCACCCAGCCCTGTCTCCCCAGGACACACACCCTCCTCATCTCTGAGCTTTCTGCAGGGATGAGAAAAGCCCCAAAATTCCCATTGGTGCCTTCATTCCCTCCCAGCCACCCTAAGGGCCTAACTGCCCTAATTTAAAATTTCTCTTTCCAAGAAAGTCCCACTTTCCTCCCCCAGTTTTACTGGGGTTATTTTCAGCACACATTCTGTTACAGGGCCTGTGTGAAGGTCAGGTGTGCTGAACCCTCGGGCAGAAGTTTATTAAATCCAAATAATTTTAATTTAGCCACAAACTCCTCAGAGACAAAGCCATTTTAATTAAGTACAGCTCCAGGGACAGCTGAATCTCTGGAAGGACTCACCAGAAATAACTGAGCGAGGAATCCTCCCTCTGAAATACCAATTGTTTACACTCAATTAGTGTTTGTTTCTTTCTGCTGGCAGCGTTTTTGGTGACCTTGACTTCCTCAAAAATGTTTACAGGGCCTTGATGTAACTTGCAAGTTCCATCTGGTTTGTCCACATTTCCATAACGAGCACATCACCCTAATTTTGAGGAGGATTAATTAGAACTCTCTGCTGACGAATTAGAACTTGGTGCACTGCACTGCCCGTGTGGTGGGTTTGGGGTGTTTGATGGTCTCGAGGAGCAGGCTGTGAGCTGTTTGTGTGCTGCAGGATGAGGTGCTGCCGTTCCCTGTGCTCACTGTGCCTCGTTGTGTCCCTCAGGATGCCTTTGGACACCCTGCCAGTGAGATGAGGATAGGGGAGCTCCGTCCTTCCATGCCCGAGACGCCGCTCTACCCGCCCAAACTCGTCCTGCTGGGTAAAGACAAGAAAGGTACTGATGGATTTGCAGCCTTTGAGATGAAACCTTGTGATGGGGATGTGCCGCCTCTGCTTGTAAACCATAGCCCGTGGGCATTTGTGCACGTATCACTACAGCCCAATGCAATGCAATAACAGATTTAAGTTAAAATGTGATTTTCTGGTGTTCCGTTCCCGAGTGCCGCCCCTGAAAGCGTTTGCTGTGTTTTGTTTCAGAGTCGACAGATGAGTCTGAAGCAGATAAGATCCATTGTCTGAATAACAGCGTTTCCTCAGGCACTTACTCAGACTATTCCCCTTCCCAGGCTTCCTCAGGGTCCTCCAACGCGCACGTAAAAATGGGCTCCCTGCAGACCACGGCTAAAGAAGCAGTGAATAACTCTTTGTGGGGGAACAGGTGTGACATCTTTCCTGACACAGCTTCTGCTTCCCCTTTGTCCTCTCTGGGCCCTCAGAGCGACCCCGTTAGGGCGTTTGGGTTTAAAAATCCACGTTTTTGTCCCTTGGTGGCTGTGCAGAGATGGCCACTCTCCATATTCCACAATCCCACAGCTGGTGGGTTCAGCTCGGTGCCATCTCCAGCATTAAAGCTCCTGGAGGTGGAGCTGCAGCTGTTGGTGTCCCGTTATTGCTGTCCCAGCTCCCTCTGCCCTGGCCCTCCAAAAAGGTTCTTGGAAAGCCATAACCTACCCTGGAAACATTCCAGGACCAGCCTGTGCCTGCCCTAAACCCCCTGACATTGTTCCCTCCACAGCTCTGCCCCTTAAAGAGCTGCATGGGAACAGGCAAAAAAACCGCCTGTGGTGTGTCTGGTTAAAAAGTGGGGAAACCTTCTGCTACACTCATCCATTATTTTTACAGCAGGAAAGCCTGTTCAGCAGGATTTCTGGGAACACAGCATGGAGCCAGCCAGGCCTCTGAGTGACTTCTTAGCTTCTCTCTGTGTGTCCTGACAGAGCCTGTGCTCCGGGGCAGAAACCTGCTGCCACCGTTCCCGTGCCAGTGGCACAGCATCCACGGAGCTCCCAACAGCTTGAGAGTAGCTCAGGCGGTGCTAAAAACACCGAGGGGGCAGGTTTGATTCCCGGACTCCGTGATCCTTGTTGGGGCCCTTCCAGCTGGGAATATTCCGTGCTAAGCATCCCCGGAGTGCCCCGGCGCGATCCCAAAGCCGAGCTGCTTTCCAAGGACGACGAGCGCCGGCGTGCCGTGGGACAGAGGACATTTGATCTTGTTCCCCTCTCTTGTGTTTGCAGGCTGGCCCAGTCGTTCCCGCAGCCCCTGGAGACCAAGCCATTGCTGAGCCAGCGGGAAGCGGCTCCGGCCGGGACCGTCCCGGCGCGCCCGGAGCGGCGCCCGCTGAGCGACGCCTTCGCCGACAGCTGGAACGACGGCTCCCACTACGACAACACGGGATTCGTGGCCGAGGAGAGCGCGGCAGAGAACGCCGGCACCAACCCCCTGCTCAGCACCAAATCCAGGAGCTCCTCCGCCCACGGGCGCCGGCCGCTGATCCGGCAGGACAGGATCGTGGGCATCCCCCTGGAGCTGGAGCAGCCCGCGCTCAGAAACACACACGACTCTGAAGTGCCTCCTCCCAACCCTTGGCAAAATTGGACCAGAACCCCCAGTCCTTTTGAAGACAGGACAGCTTTTCCTTCCAAACTGGAAAGCACCCCCAACACCAGCCCTTTGCCCGAGCGGAAAGATCACGTCAAGGAGTCTCCCGAAATGACGAGCACTTTCACTCCAGGAATCCCGTGGGAATACCACGACCCCAACGCTAACAGGAGCCTCACAAACGTCTATTCCCACGTGCACTGTCGCCCGGACCCTTCCAAAAACGTCATCTCCATCAGCAAGAGCACGGAGCGGCTCTCCCCGATGATGAGGGATTTAAAAACGAACAAGTTTAAGAAGTCGCAGAGCATCGACGAGATCGACATCGGTGCGTACAAGGTGTACAACATCCCCCTGGAAAACTATGCATCCGGCAACGACACCGTGGGCCCCCACGAGAGGGTGGACAAGCTGCTGGGCCCGGAGCACGGCGTGCTGAGCATGTCCCGCAGCCAGTCCGTGCCCATGCTGGACGACGAGCTGCTCACCTACGGCAGCGTCAAGGTGCAGCCGCAGCACAAGGCGTCGGTCACCAAGAAGGTTTATCAGTTCGACCAAAGCTTCAACCCCCAGGGTGCCGTGGAGCTCCCGGCCGACAAGCGGCTCCTGCCGCCCTTCCAGCTCAACGCCGAGTACCTGCCGCAGCCGGCCAAGAGCCTGCCCCAGGAGCTGGTGAGCCCGCGGGGCTACCGCGGCTACGCGCCCGTGGAGCCCATGTTCTCCTTCTCGCAGCCCTCGGTGGGCGAGGAGCCGGCGGCCGCCCCGTTCCCCGGCCCGGCCGCGCGCCCCGGCTTCCTGCGCAGGGCGGATTCTCTGGTCAGCTCGGCGGAGATGTCGGTGTTCCGCAGGGTGGGCGAGCCGCAGGAGCTGCCCCCCGGCGCGGACAGGTACGGCCGGGCCCCGTTCCGCGGCGCCCCCGAGCGCCAGGGCAGCATGGCCGTGCCCGAGGCCCAGTTCCTCAAGCGCAACGGGCGCTACGAAGACGAGCACCCTTCCTACCAGGAAGTGAAAGCCCAGACTGGGAGCTTCCCAGTTAAAAACCTCACGCAAAGGAGGCCCCTGTCGGCACGAAGCTACAGCACAGAGAGCTACGGCACGGCCCAAACGCGGCCGGTCTCAGCGAGGCCCACCATGGCAGCTCTGCTGGAAAAGATTCCGTCAGACTATAACTTGGGTAACTATGGCGACAAGCCTTCCGATAGCAGTGATATAAAGCCGAGGCCTCCCCCTGGGAAGGGAAATGAGAGCTGTGCTAAAATGCCCGCTGACTGGAGACAACAGCTACTTAGACATATAGAAGCTAGAAGGTTAGACAGGGTATGTTTGGCATTTCTCTGCAATTAATGCCTTTAGTTGTGTGTTTCGCTCTGTCAAACGATTTGCACGTGCAGTGGTGACCACCAGAATCCCCAGGGATGAAATTCCTGCCGTGGTGTCAGGGGGGACCGGCCCGCCGAGGGCCCTGGGGGTGCTCGGCCGGAGTGAGGGACCCCAGAAAATGCAGAGGCTCCTCACTGACGGTGCCCCTCGGGACGGGCACCGGGGCGGAGGCGCCGGGTGCTGGGTGAGCCCAAAAGCCTCGCACCGGTGCCGTTCCTCGGGGCAGTCATTGGGGCGGTGATTGTGAACCCTGGTGAATCCAGGGGCTCTGTCACTGGGCTGGTGACTCCTGCAGCTCTGCCCAAAATCAGGAGGAACCCTGAGGTTCTCCCCTGCCCGTGGAAGCGCTGCTGGAGGCACCAGGTCAGTGAGGACCGAGAGCTTGAGAGGTGCTGGGCATGTCTTGGCAGTAAAAGGGAATAAAGGAAAAAGAGAATAAGTAATAAAATGTATTTTAGCTCTGGTGTCACTGTTAGTGCAGGGGGCTTAAAAGTGTCTTTAACTGAGAAACATCCCTGGGTATCCACTGCCACGGTTCTGATGGGAATGTGATCATCACTCCTTTTAGCTGTAGGAAGTTATGCTGATTTGCCTTCTATCCAAAGGGTACTTTAGTGCATGATTCAGTCATTACCTATTTAATGACCTAATCCATGAATCCTATTTACTCCGTGATCTGAAGTGGTTGTGACAAATTCCTGTGGTGAAATGCATAAGGGGTCATTGCCAAATGTGTCCATATATGCTTTATGCTAGAGTTTGGTGTTAATATTCTCCTTACCTTCCAGTCGCTGGGATGTGATGATATTAAATTATCCTTAAGGATCAAATGGGGAAACTTCAAAAAGGGGCTCCAAGGCCAAAGCATTTTCCTCCCTCAGCTCTTTTCCTTGTGCTGTGTAAACCCACTGGGTTTACACCACCCAGGGAAACCAGTGCACCCCGAGCAGGGCCCTTCCTGCTGCAAGCAAACCCTTGCCAGGCGTTGCTGGCTTAAGGAACACCTTTACACTTGGTTTACAACATGTAGAAGGGTGCTTTAACCCTGGAAAGCTGGCTCTGGTGGCTGTCTCTAAGCCATGTGAGGTGATTCCTGCTGGGTGCAGAGCTCCAAGGAGCTGGGCTGGGCTGATGGGAAGCCTGGGGAGCAGCCCCTGTCCCTGGGGTGGGCACAGCACCCGTGTCCCTGCCCTGCCCAGCCCACCCCATGTGGGCAGCCAGGTTTTTGGGGAGCAGGACTCGCTGCTCCCCGCCAGGCACAGCCCTGGCTGCACAGCCCACCCCAGATTTGGCCCTTTTTTTGCAAAAGCGAGATTTGTACGAGGTGAAGTGCAGATGCCACCACCCCCTTGTGCTGTCAGCGTGGAAGTCCTCTCTGGTGCCCATTTTCTGTACGAGGAGCAATGTACTCGCTGTGTGTGACCAGTGCATGCCTGGAGGAGCTACCGAGACTCGGGACTGTTTGTTGGCTTAAACTAAAACTCTGTGAACTTAACCATGTATGTGTGAGACTTAATTCTGAGCATGTGTGTTCATATGTGTCCCGTGGTTGTTTCCTCTACTCAGAGCGCTGCTTACAAACACCACACAGTTAGCCTTGGCATGCTGCACTCTGGAGGGGTTTCAGCCATGCATGCCGGCCGAAGCATGACTTTAAACTTGCAGCCTAAATCTAAATTTGAAAACCAAATGCTTCAAGAGCTACCTCTACCGAAAGTAAGTATGGGCTAGCCAGCATTGCCGGCATTCCCGGTTAATTAATGATCCTTGCTTCCTCCTGGTTTAGCTTCTGCCTCTTCCTCCTGCTTTGAGGATGCCCGCTCCACAAAGCAAGGCTGGCAGGGACACAGCTCTGCCCCTTGCTGGCCTTGCTTTTTGGATTCTGGGCTCCCTGGCTGTCATTCCTGCTCTCCTGCTCTCCTCACACACGCCAGCGCTGCCCTTTGCTCAGTGGGGAGCGTGGTTTGCTCTGGGGCTGTTTGATCCTAGAAAAACGGGTGTGGAAATGTTAAACAGGCTCCAGGAGACAGGGATTTTGATATCTGAGCATTAATTGGTTGTGCTGTAATTCCTGATGGGTTTTGAACACGTTACCACAACCCAAACCCATTTCAAACTTCGAGTAACACCTAAAAAAGAGAATATTTCCCTCATTTGTTTACTGTTTATCTTGTATTTATTATGTATATATTGTTGACTAGTACAGACATACAAAACCGTGTATTCCCAAGGAATATCTGAAGGGAGAGGCCCACAGGACAAGGCAGAGAGGGCCATTCCTGCAGGATTCTCAGTGCCAGGGAGGGATGCTGAGAGCTTTCCCTGCATCCTGAGGGATGGGCATGGCTCAGCCTCTCCCTGCCCTGGCACAGAAACCAAGGGGACAAATCAGCAGCAGCAGGCTGGGCCCTGTGGAACAGCCTGGCCAGCAACTCCCAAAGGAGCCTCCCAAGGGTTCAGAGCTCGGATCCAGGGCTTTGAGGAGAGCAGGATGATGCAGCAGCAGCAGGAGCTGGCCCAGAGCTCAGCCCTGCTCCCCTTGCCCACCTGCAGCTGGAATTGCCAGCAATCCGGGCAGGGGGAGCTGTGCCAGGCCTTCCCCAGTGTCCCCAGCCCTCCATCTCCTGTCACCTCCATCCATGTCCCCCGTGCTGCTCTGGGTCTGTGCTGCTCTGTGGTGGGGCGGGGGGCTGCCAGGGGTCCCCCTGGATGTGTGTGCTGGGCAGGGACACCCCAGTGTTGTCTTTGCTTCCCAGACCTGTCTGTCTGCTCAGGTACTTGTCGCCTGTCCCTGGAAAAATCCATTGGGAAAAACCCATCAACCCCCAAGAGAGAGGTGCTGGTTCCTCCACACGTTGGGAGCGAGGTGGTTTGGGCACTGCCAGGGTTTCAGGCTGTAGGTGAATGTGGATATTAATGATGGATGTCTGAGGAAACCCAGGAATCTGCTCTGTGATCTGTTCTGGGGTGTGGTCTGATGTGGGTTATTCTGCTTTTCTCTCTCACCAGCATTCCATTGCTCCATGTCCATAGAAACTGTGATGCTGAACTGCACTGAGGGGTTGTTCTCTCACTGTACTGTTTGGGGAAATGATTGTTGGCAAAGGTCACTGCAGGGGGAAATGACTGTTGGAAAAATGCCGTGTATATTTAGTGTTGTTTGATTTTATTGCTTCACACCTTCCACAGAATTTGCATTTCCTAAAGAATCCAGGCCACAGCAGTTTAATCCTTGCCTCTTCTGCTCCCTCCTTCCCGTGGCCTGGATTCAAGAGAGTAATGAGTGAGCTCTGGCTGTCAGGAAACCAACCTTAGCACTGAATTGCCTTGAAAATGTTCATGACATCGATCTGCCCCTGCAGAAAATGTGGGAAGTGCTGCATTTCCTCTTTTCCCCACATTTCCTGGAAGTGGAGCCGGGCTGCAGCCTGTCCCAGCTCAGAAAACGGCCACAATTTTGGGGACAAATTCCTTTTGCTGCAGCAAATGAAATCCCAGGGTTTCCCTGTTTCTGGAGGAAGCTGAGAGCACTCTCTGCATTTTCCCTTTTCCCTCTGGAGTGCAAACTCCCCTCTGCAGGTCAGGCCCAGCTCTCTCCAGAGGGATCCTTTCCATGTCTGGCTGCCAGGGAAAAGTTTTAAAAGCTCATGGTTTGGTGCAGCCCATTCCCAGAATGGGAATTCCCACCTTCCTTGGGAATCTCAGAGGGAGGACACCCAGAGGGGCCCATGAATGGATCCCTTGGGGTATGAGCAGATCTCAGGGCAGCTCTGGACAGAACTGCCCATTTTTCCATTTTTCTATTTTTAATGGGGATAAAGAAAGCTCTGCAAGGAGATCCTGGGCTATAAACTGGGGAAATGGTTTTTTTCTAGTGGTTTTTCATAGAAGGAAAATCACAAATTCCATTCTTTTTCTAGAAGGTTTCTTGAATGATGGAAGAATTATAATGGAAGTTTCTTTTCATTTTAAATAATCACTTCACGTCAGAGATGTGATTTAAATCATAATTTCCTTCTATTTACTTTTCAACTTCTGTCTAAAAACAGTTTTTAATGGAAAAATTCCCACCTTTCACATTTCAAAGCAAATTTGATTAATCCTTCATCCATCTAGAGAAGTGTATCCTGATTTTTATTTTTTTTTACTCAAAGCTGGAGAAGAAATGCCTGGAATGGCAGAGGGGAAGAACAGATATTTTTTGCTCCTTTGCAGATTCCCATTAATCAATAAGCACTGAAGTGTGCCAGGTGCTGTCAGTGGCAGGACAGTGCTGGAATTTTGGGAAGTCTGACACCCAAAAGGTGTTAGGAAAACTCCCAGTGATGGTGGAGAAATAGAGGGACAGATAATGGAAACTCAGGATGGGGCAGGAAAAGTCCAAACCCCCTCCAAAGCCTAAAAACAGGAATGAAACAACCAGGGGGAAAGTGACAAGGAAGAAACATGGAACAGGAGAGAAAAGGGAATTATTGGGGAAACTTTCCCTGTGTGTTGTGACCATTCATGATGAGGCAAACATTGAATTCCAGGTCAATATTGTACAAAAAACGCCCCTGGCACAAGGCAGGAGGTTCTGGGAGCTGCACACGGAGCCAGCCCAGCCTTGGCACTGCCAGCAGGGGATGTTTGCTGCAGAAAACACAAACAGCTCCTTTGCCTTGGTGGCAAATCCTTCCTGACAAAGTTCCCGCTGCTGGAATGAGCAGGGAGCAAGTCCTAACTCCAGAGTTAACGCCAGGCTCTTTAAACATTGGAATTTCACCAAAATCCGTTTCTCTGAGAGTAACGAGTCCCGTCCAATGAGTTTTCTCTTCTCTCTCACCATTCATTATTCTCATTCTTTCTGTCCTGAGCCTCTCAAGCCCTGCTGCTTGCCCCCGAGAGCCCCCGGCGCCGCCGTGTTGGCGATGCTGGGCAGGCCGGGCGCCGTGTGCGTGGCTGGGCTGTTGTGGCTGAGTGTGTGGGCTTGGTGCTGGTGACTAAAGGCTGCCCTGCCTTTGTGAACAGACCCCGTCGCAGCAGAGCGGCCTCCTGGACAACGGGCAGGACGAGGTGGCCGTGGGCAGCCCCTGGAACCCCTACCCGCTGGGCCGGCGGGACGTGCCCCCCGACACCGTCACCAAGAAGGTAAGGGGGGACAGCAGGCATGGGGACAGCAGGGGGAAATGCCGGGTCAGAGCGGGGAGCGGGGCTCGGGAGCCGGGGCAGAGCAGGGAGCGGGGCTGCGGAGCCGGGGCAGGGCAGGGCAGGGAGCGGGGCTCCGGAGCCGGGGCAGGGCAGGGCAGGGTGCGGGGCTCCGGAGCCGGGTCAGAGCGGGGAGCGGGGCTCCGGAGCCGGGGCAGGGCGGGGAGCGGGGCTGCGGAGCCGGGGCAGGGCAGGGAGTGGGGCTCGGGAGCCGGGGCAGAGCAGGGAGCGGGGCTCCGGAGCCGGGGCAGAGCGGGGAGCGGGGCTCCGGAGGCCGGGGCAGGGCAGGGCAGAGTGCGGGGCTCCGGAGGCCGGGGCAGGGCAGGGAGCGGGGCTGCGGAGCCGGGGCAGGGCAGGGAGTGGGGCTCCGGAGCTGGGTCAGAGCGGGGTGCGGGGCTCGGGAGCCGGGGCAGGGCAGGGTGCGGGGCTCGGGAGCCGGGGCAGGGCAGGGCAGGGAGCGGGGCTCCACGGGCAGGCTGTTCTGACGCGCTGCTCGCCCACAGGCAGGTAGCCACATCCAGACGCTGATGGGCTCGCAGAGCCTGCAGCACCGGAGCCGGGAGCAGCAGTACGAGGGCGGCATGAACAAGGTGACCATCCAGCAGTACCAGCCCCCGCTGCCCATCCAGATCCCGTCCTCGCAGGGCTCCCGGGCCCCGCAGCCCCAGCGGTGCCTCATCCAGACCAAGGGCCAGCGCAGCACCGACGCCTACCAGGAGCAGGTGAGCCTCGGGGCCACGGGGCACGGCCCGGGCTGTGGTGTGGTGGGGTACCAGGACGAGGTGAGAGAGGAGAAATTGGCTCCAGGTTCTCAGAGGGCTTATATTATATTATATTATATTATATTATATTATATTATATTATATTATATTATATTATATTATATTATATTATATTATGTTTATTATATTATATTATATTATATTATATTAATTATATTATATTATATTATATTATATTATATTATATTATATTATATTATATTATTTTGTTATATATATATTCATATTTCTTATATATTTTATATTATAATATATAATTATGTATTATAATACAAAATGTATAATGAATATGAATATATAATAAATATATAATTTATTATATGTAAAAATATATGTAACTTTATATATTGTATATTTATAATATTTATATTATATTATACTATATTATACATTATATATCATATTATATGATATTTGTTATATTACATTATATTTATTAATAATATAATATAATATAATATAATATAATATAATATAATATAATATAATATAATATAATATAATATATATATAATATTATATATATAATAATAATATAATATAATAGTAAACATATTTCTTAATATGCAATATATAATATATAGTAAATACAATGTATTAATAATTAATATATTAATTGATAATATTCTACTTGATGTTATAATATTATTAATATTATTATATTAATATTTATAAATATTATATATTTATTATAAGAAATTATATACTAAAGCTGTACTAAAGAAAGAGAAAGGATACAGACAGAAGATAGAAAAGAATGAAGAATAAAATCCCGTGACTCACCAGGGTCCCAACACAGCTGTGCTGGGATTGGTCATTAAATTAAAACAATTCACATGCTGGATAAACAATTCTCCAAATCGCATTCCAGAGCAGCAAGACAGGGAGAAGCTGAAGCTTCCCAGGAGAAGAAATCCTGGTGAAGGGATTTTTTATAAAATGTCACGGTGACACTGGGGGGCACGGGGCGGCTCCCGAGCACCAACAATCCCAAAGGGGCTCCTCCAAAGTGCCCACGGGAGAGAAAACCCTGGGCAGGACTGGGGGATCTGAGCCGGGCAGGCCAGGGGAGCTGGGACTGGGAGAGCCCTGGTTGGACTGGGAGAGCTCTGGTTGGGCTGAGGGAGCTCTGGTTGGACTGGGAGAGACCTGGTTGGACTGGGAGAGCTCTGGCTGGGCTGGAGGAGCTCTGGTGTGACTGAGGGAGCTCTGGCTGGGCTGGGAGAGCTCTGGTTGTGTTGGGAGAGCTCTGGTTGGACTGGGAGAGCCCTGGTTGTGCTGGGAGAGCTCTGGTTGGACTGGGAGAGCCCTGGTTGGACTGGGAGAGCTCTGGTTGTGCTGGGAGACCTCTGGTTGTGCTGGGAGAGCCCTGGTTGTGCTGGGAGAGCTCTGGTTGGACTGGGAGAGCTCTGGTGTGACTGGGAGAGCGCTGGTTGGACTGGGAGAGCCCTGGTTGTGCTGGGAGAGCTCTGGTGTGACTGAGGGAGCTCTGGTTGGACTGGGAGAGCCCTGGTTGGACTGGGAGAGCTCTGGTTGGGCTGGGAGAGCTCTGGCTGGGCTGGGAGAGCTCTGGTTGGACTGGGAGAGCTCTGGTTGGACTGGGAGAGCCCTGGTTGGGCTGGAGGAGCTCTGGTTGTGCTGGGAGAGCCCTGGTTGTGCTGGGAGAGCTCTGGTTGGGCTGGAGGAGCTCTGGTTGGACTGAGGGAGCCCTGGCTGGGTTGGGAGAGCCCTGGTGTGACTGAGGGAGCTCTGGTTGGACTGGGAGAGCTCTGGTTATGCTGGGAGAGCCCTGGCTGAACTTGGGGAGCTCTGGCTGGACTGGGAAAGCTCTGGTTGGACTGGGAGAGCCCTGGTTTCACTGGGAGAGCTCTGGTTGTGCTGGGAGAGCCCTGGTTGGACTGGGAGAGCTCTGGTTGGACTGGGAGAGCTCTGGTTGTGCTGGGAGAGCCCTGGCTGGGCTGGGAGAGCCCTGGCTGGATTGGGAGAGCTCTGGTGTGACTGAGGGAGCTCTGGTGTGTCTAGAGGAGCCCTGGCAGGGCTGGGGACAGGCTGGGTCCATCCCTTGCCCAGCAGCAGCCCCCAGTACCCATTTTCTCCCAGACTGACCCAGTGCCCCCGTTTGGAACTGAGGTTGCTGGGCAGAGCTGGCATTCCTGGGTCAGACTGGGTTCATTTTCAGGCTCTGCCCTTTGCCCAGGGACCCCGTTGAGGGCCAGCAGGGCCGGGCTCTGGGGGCACCCTGCTCTGCCCAGCACAGCCCAGCTGCTGCCCCAGTGCCCCAGCCTGGCACAGGCATTTGTCCCAGGGGTGCTGCACATCTGGCTCCTCCTGGGAAAATAAAATTGCACCAGGCAAAGCCTCACTGAAGGGTTTATCCCAACGTTTAAGTGAAAAGCTTGGCCAGGGTGAACTTCTCTTTCATTAATCTAAAAGGTTTTTTCCTCTCTGAAAAGAGAACATTAAAATCCATGCAAAAATCTGTGAACTACAGGGATGTTGTGGTATCAATGCAGTGTGGGAAAATGCTGCCAGCTCTTCCAGCTTATATATTTTTTAATATTTTTCTATTTTATCAATATTCCAGTGGTTTTTCCCATTCTGGGGAGTGCAGGGGCTCAGCTCCCCCAGGGAAATGGGGTGTGAGGGCAGGAGGTGCCTGCCTGGGGCAGGATCCAGTGCTGACATCCCTGTTTTTTTCCTGCCTAGTTCTGTGTGAGGATAGAGAAGAATCCTGGCCTTGGCTTTAGTATCAGTGGTGGAATAAGCGGACAAGGAAATCCATTCAAACCTTCTGATAAGGTGAGTGTGAAATTCCTCTCTCCCTGCTCCTGGTCTGAGAGGTCACAGAGTGGAGGCAGAGAACAGGAGGGGATGTTTGTGCCTCTCTGTTGGTGTCATTGAAAGATTTTTTCCCCCATTCTTAGCATTGTTCTTGGTTTTGGTTTTTTGTTGTTTGTTTATTTTGGCAGAGTGTTGTTTGCTTGTTTTCCCAGTTAAAGAAGATGAGGGAATCAAGCATCAATCCCATGAGTGTCTGGCCCAAATTCCCTGGATAAGATAATATTTTGGGCTGATTTCTGAAGAATTGTCTCTTTCACTTAATTAGAGTATATTATATTTTATATATATAAATTATATATTTAATATATTATTTATACTATTCTATTCTATTCTATTCTATTCTATTCTATTCTATTCTATTCTATTCTATTCTATTCTATTCTATTCTATTTATTATACTAAAGTACAGTATCATCCCTTGAGGCTGAAATTCCAGGATTTGCAGCTGCTGTGTCAAATAAAAGCAGCCTGGAAGTCCCTGGATCCTTACAGGCCCCATGGCAGCAGATGTCTCCTGTGCTGGGAGTTAAAACTGACACCTGGTGGTGGCCAGGGACACTCAGGGTTCATTTTGGGAATTGCACATTTCAATAAATGGATTTGCAATAGAAGGAGGCCACAAAAACTCCAAGGTGTGCTGAGTCCCAGCTGCCAGGGCTGTAGGAGTGGGAATTGGACTCTTGCCCCTGTGGGTTTGTGTTTGGTGCCGTGGAACTGACTGGAGTTTGTTGGGAAAGGAAGCCTTGAACACATTCCTGGAGCTGATGTTCTTGGATAATACTGGATTCACGTTGCAGGGACAGTGGCAACTTCCATAAGTATTTCAGATAATGAAATTGAAGCTGTGCTTCCTAGAGGAAGCAAAGATTGCTGTATTGATTATGATACACATTGTTCCAGTAATTAACACTTGCTCCATTTTAATTTCCCTCCTGACAAGCTGCCACTCCTGCCCTGCTCACACTGGACTTCCTTTGTGATGTGGGATTTTAGTGTAAGATTGTGGCGCTGTTCACAGGGGTCCCAGGATGAGGGAAGAGATGAAAACTCCATGTTTCAGAAGGCTGATTTATTATTTTATTATATGTATAATTATTTTATTATATATATATATATAATATATATAATAAAATATTTTATTATATGTAACATATTTTATTATATGTATTATTATTTTATTATATATATATAAAAGAAAATTATATATTAAAACTATACTAAAAGAATAGAAGAAAGGATTTCGTCAGAAGGCTTGAAAAGAATAGAAAGGAATGATAATAAAATCTTGTGACTGCTCAGAGTCCCAACACAGCTGGACCTGTGATTGGTCATCAAGTAGAAACAACTCACATGAACCAATCCCAGATGCACCTGTTGCATTCCACAGCAGCAGATAACCATTGTTTTTCTTTTCCTCTGAGCCTTCTCAGGAGAAAAAATCCTAGCAAGGGATTTTTCAGAAAATATGTCTGTGACATAAGATGACCCACAATTATTGATAAGTGCTGAAGGTCCCAGGGAGCTGCTCCACCCCCGGACTGGAGTTTGATAGCAAACAAATGAACCAGTTTGGTGTCAGCCCCTCTCCGGGGCGTGCAGAGCCCCCAGGCCCCAGCCAGGGAGGGAGCCCCGTGTTTTTTGGGATGTAGTTCTTGGAGAAAGCATCCTAACCTGTGTTACTTCTGACTTATAGGGTATCTTTGTTACTAGGGTTCAGCCTGACGGCCCCGCCTCCAGCCTGCTGCAGCCCGGAGACAAAATCCTGCAGGTAGGGATCTGGGGGTGCTGGGCTGGGCTCGGCCTGGGAGCCCCGAGTGTGGTGTTTGCAGCAGGGCTGAGCTGCTGTGGCACTTTGGGGGCTTCAGTGCTGATTTACAGCTGGTGCCCAAAGCACTGCTGGCCCTGGTGGCCACACTTGCCTGGGCAGCCATTCCAGAACTTTATCACCTTTCTGCAAAAAGCTTTTCCTGATACCCAGCCTGAATTCTCCTTGGTGCAGCTTGAGGCTGTGCCAGGACCCTGATCAGCCCCAGCCATTCCCCTTTGTGCCCCTCATTCCAGATTCTCCAGGCAGATGCTCCCTCTGGAGCCTGTCCCTGCCTGTGCCACCAGCTGGGGCTCGGATCCATCTCCCCCAGCCTTGGCCCTCCCATCCCACAGTGCAGAGCTCTGGGATTCCATTAACGCCTCGTTTTGGCACAGCTGTCGGTGCATTTGGAATCCTCCCTGCCTGGAATTTGGATTCCTCTTTCCCAGAGGAAAGGTATTTTATTGTGTTGAGGCTTTCAGCATGGTCAGAGCCCAGAGCTGTCCCAGAGTCACAGCCTGATTTCAGTGGGGATGAAATCACTCCCTGGAGCCCCCAGCCCAGCCCCAAAGCCATCCCACACAGGACAAGAGCACCGTGTGCTCTGTGCTCATGAGAAACCCTCACGTGTCCATTGTTTATTTCAGCCTTGCTTTTAATTGCCAAATAGCCCTTTTTTCCCCCAAAACAAGGCACTGAAGCCTCTCCCCTTGTGTTTTCTCTGCTGCAGGCCAACGGACACAGCTTTGTACACCTGGAACACGAGAAGGCTGTGCTCCTACTGAAGAGTTTCCAGAACACAGTAGACTTAGTTATCCAACGTGAGCTTACTGTCTAAATATTTTTTTATAAATAGTAAATATGTCTAGCCAGATCTAATGTTCAAAAGGATTTATACATAGGAAACCAATTTTTTGCCAATTGCTGGACCAATGGCAAACGGTAGTGCCAAATGTATAATACTCTATGTTAGTACCAATCATCGGGAGAAAATATAAGAATTAACTCTATAAATATATTGTTCATGTGGCTCCGTATTAGTTTTACTTGTCAGCCTCTGGCTGTGCATTGGTGCGTTTTTTTAACCAAGTTCCTTCTTAAAAGTCAATTTCATATGATTTCAAAACACAGAAGCACATACAAATCCTTTAGGAATTCTGCTGTCCATCAGAAACACTGCCTCAAAGTTGTATATGCCTTTATAAAGATGAAATATATTAACCTGTACTTCCCATGAAATATTTCTATCATGTCGCATACGAAAGTATAGAGAAGAAAATATTTTCATAAACACCTCAAAGAAAGTATATATTAAATTAAATTTAATAATGTTCATTTATTTTCAATGCAAAGATATTCTATGCCTTATGAAAATACCTGTACATATGCCGTGTGTATAGCTGGCTCCGTAGGGATCAGGAACAATTCACTACACAGGGTGAGAGACTTCTCCAGCTGTAACTCTGGGACCTCGGGACAAGGAGCCCACGTGGGAATGGGACAGCTCCCTCTGGAATGGGATAGCTTGTTCTGGAATGGGATAGCTCTCTCTGGAATGGGTGAACAACTCCCTCTGGAATGGGGGAGCTCCCTCTGGATTGGGTGAATTCATTGTGGAATGGGATTGCTCATTCTGGAATGGGATAAATCCCTCTGGAATGGGATAGCTCCTTCTGGAATGGGCGAACTCATTGTGGAATGGGATAGCTCCCTCTGGAATGGGATAAATCCCTCTGGAATGGGATAGCTCCTTCTGGAATGGGTGAACAACTCCCTCTGGAATGGGATAGCTTGTTCTGGAATGGGATAGCTCCTTCTGGAATGGGATAGCTCTCTCTGGAATGGGTGAACAACTCCCTCTGGAATGGGATAGCTCCTTCTGGAATGGGATAGCTCCTTCTGGAATGGGATAGCTCCTTCTGGAATGGGATAAATCCCTCTGGAATGGGTGAACAACTCCCTCTGGAATGGGATAGCTTGTTCTGGAATGGGATTGCTCATTCTGGAATGGGATAAATCCCTCTGGAATGGGTGAACAACTCCCTCTGGATTGGGGGAGCTCCCTCTGGATTGGGTGAACTCATTGTGGAATGGGATAAATCCCTCTGGAATGGGATAAATCCCTCTGGAATGGGATAGCTTGTTCTGGAATGGGATAGCTCCTTCTGGAATGGGTGAATAACTCCCTCTGGAATGGGATAACCCTCTGGAATAGGTGAATTCATTCTGGAATGGGATAGCTCCTTCTGGAATGGGGTAGATCCCTCTGGAATGGGATAGCTCATTCTGGAATGGGATAAATCCCCCTGGAATGGGATAGCTTGTTCTGGAATGGGATGGCTCCTTCTGGAATGGGTGAACAACTCCCTCTGGAATGGGATATCTCCCTCTGGAGTGGGATATCTCTCTCTGGAACGGGGTGACTCCCTCTGCAAGGGGGTGACTCCCTTCAGGACAGGTTAACTCCCTTTGCTTTGGCTCTTCCCTCGATTCCATGTGCACACACTACAGGAGAACACCGAGGACAGGCAGGTTTGGCTCACGGATGGAGGAAGGTTGTGATGGTGGCAGTAAATCTCCTTTTGTTGCTGCTAATTTAACTCGTTAATTTTTCATTTCAGACTCCCCATTGACATTGTTGTGTATTTCCCCCCCTGCTCCAGGCCCTGCTCGGGACATTCCCATGGGTGAGGCTTTCTGGGCCCCTGGGCTGGGTCCTGGCAAGGGGTGGGCACAGACACAGCCCAGGAGCTGCAGGTGACCCCAGACCAGCCCGGCAGGAGCGTTCCCAGCACAGGGCCAGGGACAGCCCCTCCTGTCCAGCTCCTGGGGCTGCTCCCAAGGGAGAATCCCAAAGCCCAGACCGGGCCCAGCTGCTGCTGCTGCTCAGAGGTGCCAGGGTCCAGCCTGGTTATCCCTGACAGCAAAATGGGAAAACACAGGGAAAGCCCTGCAGGGGTTTTCAGGGGATCCCAGTGCCCTGGAGCAATGGCCAGGGGCTGAGGGACAGCTGGCTCTGGGATCACCTGCACCATTCCCACCCAAAATCCCACAGCCCACGGGGATGTTCCCCTTCTCCAAGAATTCCCAAACCTTCTCTCTCTCTGGCTGTGGGACCTGGGCAGCTGCAGGCCCAGGGAAGCCCCCACCCCTGATAATTTCCCATTTTCCCAGTGCCAGCTCACAGTTCCTACCCAGGCGATGGCAAACCAGGAAAGTTCTCAGCCAGTTGTTCCCAACAGCGACCATTTAACATCCTCAAATCCGGTCTCATGTTTTCCAAGGTATTTTTTAACACATCCACGTCTGCATCTGTGTTTGGTGGCAGTGCCAGCCCTGGGAGGGGACAGGGGGCTCCACACAGGGAGCAGGCAGGACAAGGCTGAGGGTGATGGGGCAGCTGAGAGCAGAGCCAAGGAAATCCAGGAAAAATCTGAGCAGGAAATGTCCAGGAGGTTGGTTTGCTGTTGGTAGTGAGCACTTGGAGTGTAAGGATGTTAAAGCCCTTGGTTAAAGCCCTTCCTAAAGAGGCTCCAGGAGAGCTGCAGGACAGGGACTGGGGACAAGGGATGGAGAGACAGGACACAGGGAATGGCAGAGGGCAGGGATGGATGGAATATTGGGAATGAGGAATTGTTCCTTGGGAGAGTGGGCAAGCCCTGGAATAGAATTCCCAGATTTGCTGTGGCTGCCCCTGGATCCCTGGCAGTGCCCAGGCCAGGCTGGAGCAGCCTGGGACAGTGGAAGGGGTCCCTGCCATGGCAGGGGTGGCACTGGGGGGCTCTGAGGTCCCTTCCCCTCCAGCCCATCATGGGATGCTGGGACCCCTTTGGGAGTGCTGGGACCCCTTTGGGAGGCTGGGACCCCTTTGGGAGGCTGGGACCCCTCTGCTGGAGTTCAGCCCTGATTACCTGATGCAATCACAGATGCCTCTGCACAGATCCGTGCACAGAGCTCTGGGGGGATGCAAGGGCAGGGAATGCAAACCCAGGGAAATGAACCCCCCAATGGGATCAGCCGAGGGCAGGGCTCAGGGGAGGCCCCGCTCCCAGGGGATCAGGGTGTTTATTCCGTTTATTCCCAGGAGCTGCCCTGGGAATGAATGAGGGATGTCCTGCTGGCACCCCTGGCCAGGCAGAGCCTGTCCCACAGCAGCGGGGATGGGGACAGGTCCCCAGATGGCTCAGGGGGTGACAGAGCTGCGGGGTCGGCACCCACCCTGGCAGGGTTTGGCCATAAACAAACACAGCAAGCCCCACCTCAGCTCGAGGAAGAATTTCTTTCCCTGGGGTGGCAGGGCCCTGAGCAGGGTCTGGGGTTTCCCTCTCTGGGGACATCCCAACCCCACCCGGACACGTCCCCGTGTCCCCTGCCCCAGGCTGGGCTGGATGGTGCCCAGAGGTCCCTGCTGTGATTCTGTGAACTGGTGGCACGTCACAGTTAGAACTCCCAAAGGAAACTGGGGATGCTGTGCCAGCTGGAGCTCCCTGCCCGTGCCCGGCCCTCGCCATCCCTCTGGAAGTGCCCGGCTCCAGGGCAGGCCCCCGTGCCCACACAGCTTCCTGGGCAGCAGCTGGGGCACCACACGGACCCAGGGACCCCCGGGGAGCTGGCCTGGCCCTGGAGCCACGGGTGGGCACAGCTGTGGTGCCACCGGGGCCAGGCCCTGGCAGTTCCCCCACCCAACCCCAAACGGCACCGTTTGCAAATCCCGTAATTTCAAACCAAAAAGAAATGAACCCCCCCCCACACACACACACACACAAAAAAGCTTTTAGCCAATCCTCTCCCTGGCTGATTCCAGCTGATGTAGTGGAAGTGACTGACTGGCACCAGTCCGGGCACTGCTGGCACTGCCCTGTGTCCCTTGGGTGGCGGTGGCTGTGTCCCCTCCCTCCTCCTCCTCCTCCTCCCCGGGCAGGGCACTCTCATCACTTCGGTTTTCTACCTGTGAGTACTGTATCCAGTTCAGAACCAACAGCTTCCTTTAGTAAAGATTTTACCATTTTATAAAAGACATGTTTAATTATGATGGAGATGGCTGTATTGTAATTAATATTTTGAGATAATTGTGATTTTGAGCTTAAATTATATACAGAAATGGTCATTTTTGTATGTGTTCAAAGATTGCTATATTCCAGATGACTGTACTTTTCAGTTGAATTCCAGTATCCATGTAAATAAAGCTGAATGAGGAAATATTTACTACTTTATTAACATAGATTGTGAATGTACTTCATGTTTTTTGCAGTATAAAGACTTACTGAACTTGAAAGCTGCTTCATTTTATGTGCAAAAAGGTACTTCAAAAATTCTATTTTAAATCTATTGATTGAGTGCAATCAGCTCCTGTCCCCTGGCACATGCAGGTTGTCCCCTCCCCGTGCTGTGGGGCTGCTGCATTTGGCAGCTGCTCTGCAAAGAGGGAGCCCAGGGACTGAACCGATGCTGTGCAGTGCAGCAGAGCCATTTTCGGCTTTGCTGTACCCACCTTTTTCAGTATTTCCAAAAAAAAAAAGTGTTTTGAATAACATTAAAAAGTCTCTTTATTGTATAAATAATAAAAACGTCACCTTATTGTAAGGCTTTCGGGTGGTTTTTGTTTTTTTCCTGGCAGAAAGGACCTTTCAGAGGGTGGGGAAGGGTGGGATGAGCCTGGAAAATTGGGCAACTCCCAAACTCCCTGGCTACAGGATTCAAATATGGAAAGGGAGCGATGGGAATGGGGGAGAAAACTCAGGTTTGGCAGCTGTGGGGGCAAATGTGTGGAAGGATAAATGCATGGAAGGAATGGATGAAAGGACAAAATGTATGGAAGGACAAATGCATGGAGAATGAATGCATGAAGGAATGGATGAAAGGACAAAAACGTGTGGAAGGACAAATGCATGGAGAATGAATGCATGAAGGAATGGATGAAAGGACAAAATGTATGGAAGGACAAATGCATGAAGAAACAGATGAAAGGACAAAACGTGTGGAAGGACAAATGCATGGAGAATGAATGCATGAAGAAACGGATGAAAGGACAAATGCACAAAGAACAAAATGCAGGGAAACAAAAGGGGGCAGGGTGAGGGCAGCAGCAGCTCCATCACCCAAGGAGCTGCAGAAGCGGCCCTGGAGCTCCAGGTGTCCCCTGCTGTCACTGCACACAGGCCCTGCCATCTGCTGCCCACAGGACAGATCCTGCCCTTCCCTTCCCCATTTCCCTGCAGCCAGGACCAGGTTCTGCTCCCCTCCTTGGGGACACAGGGAGGTGCAGCTGGGCCTGAGCCCCCTGAGCCATCCCTGCTCCAGCTGGAAGGCAATTCCCACACCTGGGCAGCTGAGGGTGTTTTATGTTTATCTGGACACGTTCAAAGCCTGAGAATTTTAGTGAGGAAAAGTAAAAAATCCTGCTGTGCTACAGAACCTCCAGGGCTGTGTGCATGAGGCCCTGAGGGGCTGGAGAGTGTCCAGGGAGGGAATGGCCTCAGGGTGGACACCAGCAGGAATTTCCCCATGGAAAGGGGGCTCAGGCCTTGGAGGGTGGTGGAGCCCACCCACAGCACTGCTACCTTAAAGGTACCACCTGCAGGACCTCTGGAAGTGTGTCTGAACAAGAGAAGTTCTCAATGTTCCCATCTACAGAGCTCAGTTACAGCTTGAAAGACCCAAGGCAGACATCCAAGGGGAACATTTATTGTCTCAGCACAGCACCAGCCCCATCTTCACTCAGGTGAGCCCTGCACACAACCTGGGGCACCTCTCAGCACCTCACCCACACCAGGGGGCAGCTCAGGGACAGCAGTGAAACAACAGAAAACAGGAATACAAACCCCACAGTGTTCCCTTCTGCCTTTGACCCATGGTGACAACTCCCTCCAGAGCCCAGCTCAGCTGCAGGGAGGATTGTGCCTGGCTGAAGGCAGCTTTCCTTGCTGCCCTTTATTACAAACAGTGTAAACAGAGAGGAAGGGATCCTGAAATCCCTGCTGGAACATGCAAGGGCAGGGAATGTTTTGCAGCTGGGTCCTTAACACTGGGCAGACTCCCAGCCAGGAGCAGAAGGATGGAAGCAGTGGAGCCCAGGGGTGCTGGTGGGACAGGGGGGACCTGGCTGATCCTGTGCTGCTGGAATGTGAAACTCTGCAGGTATTAGAGCAGTGCAGCTGTGCCCTTGGCCAGGCCAGGCTCAGGAGGGAATGGCCAGGGCTCAGTGGGAATGGTCAGGGCTCAGTGGGAATGCCCAGGCTCAGTGGGAATGGCCAGGGCTCAGTGGGAATGCAGCTCCAAAGTTATTTCAGTACGGCAGCCGTGCCCTTGGCCAGGCCAGGCTCAGAGCAGTGCCCAGGGCTCAGGGCAGTGCCCAGGCAGGGCTCAGGGCAGTGCCCAGGGCTCAGGGCAGTGCCCAGGCTCAGGGCAGTGCCCAGGCAGGGCTCAGGGCAGTGCCCAGGGCTCAGCGCAGTGCCCACAGCTCAGGGCAGTGCCCAGGCTCAGGAGCAGTGCCCAGGGCTCAGGGCAGTGCTCAGGGCAGTGCCCAGGGCTCAGGAGCAGTGCCCAGGCAGGGCTCAGGGCAGTGCCCAGGCTCAGGAGCAGTGCCCAGGGCTCAGGAGCAGTGCCCAGGTTCAGGGCAATGCCCAGGGCTCAGGGCAGTGCCCAGGGCTCAGCGCAGTGCCCAGGGCAGTTCCCAGGGCTCAGGGCAGTGCACAGGCTCAGGAGCAGTGCCCAGGGCTCAGGAGCAGTGCCCGGGCTCAGGGCAGTGCCCAGGGCAGTGCCCAGGCAGGGCTCAGGGCAGTGCCCAGGGCTCAGGAGCAGTGCCCGGGCTCAGGGCAGTGCCCAGGGCTCAGGAGCAGTGCCCGGGCTCGGAGCAGTGCCAGGGCTCAGGGCAGTGCCCAGGCTCAGCAGGGGATGCGGCTCCTCAGGTACTCCAGCACAGCAGCCGTGCCCTTGGCCAGGCCAGGCTCAGGAGCAGTGCCCAGGGCAGTGCCCAGGGCTCAGGGCAGTGCCCAGGGCTCAGGAGCAGTGCCCAGGCTCAGGGCAGTGCCCGGGCAGGGCTCAGGGCAGTGCACAGGGCAGTGCCCAGGGCTCAGGAGCAGTGCCCAGGGCAGTGCCAGGCTCAGGGCAGTGCCCGGGCTCAGCAGGGGATGCGGCTCCTCAGGTACTCCAGCACGGCAGCCGTGCCCTTGGCCAGCACGGCGGCGCGGGGCGTGCGGAACGGGTTCCCTTCCAGCAGCAGGCTCCTGCAAACAGGGCTGAGTTACTGGGATCAATCTCCTTGTACCCACACACTCAGCCACTGCAGGCACATTTCTGAGGCCTGTGAAATCCCTGGGGAGTGCCCCTTCGGTGCTGCTACAGGAGTTTGGGTTTCTGCTGAGCTTTGAGACAGCCGAGTTTTAATTTATGCTGATAAATCAGTGGGGGTGTAGAACACACCCCACTCCTTCAGCCTCTGCCAGCAGGAGCGAGAAGAGAACTTCTGGAACACAGAGACAGAATTCCAGAGTGGCTCAGGCAGGAAGGGGGCAGTGGGGCCAGCTGGTCCCACCTCCCTGCTCAATGGGTGCTGCACCAGCAGTGTCACTGGGAGCCCAGGAAATGTCACCCCCAAGGCTCCACCACGAGCTTCACACAACCCCCAGACCCTCAACATCAGTTCTAAATGACGAAACAACTCCCACAGTTCTCTGCAATATTGAGAAATTAGGGAAGAGATTACTGAAGAAACTGCCCTGTTCTACAGATGGCCAGAGAGACCCTTATTGGGCAAACCCAACACCCTTTCACTGGGTGCTTTTTCCTCTGGCAAACACTCCCTGAAGAATTCAGCACATGTGCTCATGGGCAGCCCCCCGGCCCCACACACCTGAGGCTCTCACAGTTGCCCAGCTCTGGGGGCACCTGGAGCAGGTCGTTGTTCTGCAGGTCCAGCGTTCCCAGCTTGTCCAGCCCCTTCAGCTGCACGGGGTCGATGGATCCCACCTGGTTGTTGCTGAGCAGGATGTTCTCCAGGGCTGGCAGGTGGTACAGGACACTGGGGAACACCTTAAATCTTCAGGAGGAGAAAGGAGGGATAGTCAGAAACAGGGCATGCAAAGAGGAGCACTTCATGGGAGCTCCAGCTCATTGAAGCGGCTCCTTGTTCTCACACCACAGGAAAACTGTGTCAAACTCAGCCCAGATCATTTCTTTATTGCATTAAAAAAAGTCTGAAGAGTTTCTCACCTATTATAAGCAAGATTTATTGTGTGCAGTCTTTTCAGTGCCTCCATTTCCTCAGGCAAGGCTGTCAGAAAATTGTTTCTGTTACCAAAGAAAGACAAACAACAAGCAGTAAACTTAGTCAGGGGTTTGGCTGACAATTCCCAGATCAGCTGCACAGTCTGGGGCCAGTGCACTGCCTCACAGCAGGGACCAGAGCATGCCAGGGACTCCCATTTCTGCCAGGAGGACACTCCAAGCCTGTCCTCTAAGGATTCCCAAGGATTCCCAAGCAGCCACCAACTGCACACAGCTGCCTGGAAATTCAGCTCCTTGTTTCCAGAGGAAAGCTTACCAAAGTGCCCAGACCCTGGAGCCAAAGTGAATCACTCCAAAGGTCACTCCAAAGCTCCCCAAAATCAATGGATTGAGCTAATCCTGATCTAAACAAGGCCAGGAGCATTTCTCAGGAATCAGAGGAGGCAAGGTGACAACGAGGAGACATCTCCTGCCTCTCTTTCTGGCAGTGCAACAGAATCTGCACCTTCCCTGTCCTAATTCCCAGGAATTTTTGGTGTGCTTTTCTTCTGGGGAGCTGTGGGAGTGTTCTGAAATAGCAACATCTCAGAACCCTTCTCTGGGTGAGGCAGGATCTCTCCTCCAGCACATCCCAGAACTGGTCCATTTCTTTTTGTGTCTTCTTTAAGCAAAGCCCAAATTTAGGCCACGTCCTGTTCTGGCTCTGGCAGGGAGAGATTTTGGGAGTGAAGATGATTTCAGTGCTGCCATCCCACTGGAACAGATGGCTGCTCTGGGGAAAGAGGCTCCCAGGCAAGGAGGTGCAACAACACACATCACCAACCTGAGATCCAGATGTGTCAGCTTCTGGAGCAGGCACAGCCCCGAGGAAATGCAGGAGATTTTGTTGAAGCCCAGGCTGACATCACAAACTGAGTCTTTCAGCTCCACAAGCCTGAAGCACAAAAGAAGATGCTCTCACTGTGGAAGCTCGTAGTTGTTTTGTAAGTTATTAAAAAACCCGGTTTATTCTACAAATCAAGGACAAGTTGTGGGTTTTTCTGAAGGGATTTTGGGGAGATCATGCAATGTCACCTGTGAGAGCAGCTGCTCCTCTGGCCTTACATGTGGGGTAAGGCAAAGCCCAAATAATTTATCTACAATTATCAGATTGCATTTTCTCTCACAAACATTGCTACCAAAGCCTCCTCAGTAAATGCAGTCAGGAGCTGTTTCAGAGACCATGGCCCAGGTGACATCACTGCCACCTCCTGCCCCTGACATGTTTTAACACAGACTTTACCCACCTTCTTCTGCAGCCAAAAATCCTGATCAAATATTCCTATTTTTTTCCCATCTTTTGTTTCTGCTCCCTTGCTGTGCTGTTACAAGCTCTGGGAGCACCTGCTGCTGCTTGCAGAAGGTTATTTATTGTACTAACACATTTTGGTGTAAAGGTTTTCACAGCTCAAAAAGTTCCCTGTTAAACTCCTCAAACAGAATCTCTGGCTTAGCCCTGAAACAAAAGGTAATTAAATGAGAAACTCTCCTGTCTCCTGTCTGGATTGGCATGGAATGGAATCCCCCACACCCATCCCAGGGAATTCAGCAGCCCCTCACACAGTGACACAGCATGGGATGCACAAGCAGCAGCTCCCAAAACTGAAGCCTTTTTGTCCCTCTGGGATTGCACCTGCCCAAGCTGTCTGTGCCAGAGGTTGTGCTCAGCACACCTGGGAATAAACTGCCCTCAAAATCCAGCAGGGATGGTTTCTGGGGGCTCCCAGAGACACAGCAGCCTTCCCCCTGACACAGTGGGATCACTGGTACCCAGCAGTGCCAGGGAAAGCAAAGCCCTTCCTTGCTGTGGCTGGCCCCAGGGCCTGCCCGCACTGGGATCTGTGTGCACAAACAGCTCAGGGGACAACAGCAGGCTGGAAACCAAGGCAGGACGGCAAACCCCAGAGGGAATGGGCTCCCAGCAGTACCTTGGGGGGATCTCCCTGAGCTGGTTCTTGCTGAAGTTCACGGTGGCCACGGCGTTGGCGCCCACGGCATCGAACACGGCCTCGGGGATCTCGGCAGCCTGCTTGTCACTGGGGCAGGAGAGACCCCAATTAACCACTGCTGCTAATCAACACGGCGCTTCCACCCTCTTCTAGAGAAGAGCAGAACACAGGGAGCAGCTGCAGGAAACGCCCAGCGCTGCCCCATGCCCACAGTGTCACCAAACAGGATTTTTTTCCCCTTCCTAACCCTTCCAGGTCCTTTAAAGGAATAACCGAGCAGGAACTCCCCTGCCATAAGATGTTCTGGGACTTAGTGAAAATCATAAAGAGCTTCAAAGGTACTAAAAGCACCTGCTGGGATTCAGCTCTTCAACGAGTTACTGCAGAATATCTGATAAAACAAAAAAATTATTCAAACCCCATTATCTAAATCTGCCCATTCCCAAGCACAGAAATTAAAGGGGAAAATGCCCACATGCAGCAGGGTTTGTGGACAGCTTGGTGTGCAATGAAGGTGGGGAAAAAACCCACAAACATAAAACAGGACAGTGTTCTCACAGCTTCAGGAATGAGCAATATTCCCAAATACCTGTAGTCCAATAATTTCAGTGTGGTTATGGCGTGGATGTTGACCTTGGACTGGCTGGGAAGAGTCATGGCTGTCACAGGAGGCTCTTCATTGGGGCCAGGTCCATCATCTGGGGACACCAGAGGGGTGCAGGGACACAGCTGAGCTGCTCTGAGTGGCCCCAGGCAGCTGCCACCACCTCCCTCCAATCCTGCTCTACTCTGGCTCAAGACCATCAGGTTCAGATTATTTCAACCATTTCCTAATAAAGGGTTTTTACCATCTTAGATTTGGGGGTTCTCTCAGGGTGAAGGAGGGAGCAGGGCTGAGCTGGAGTTTGCCAGGCAGGGGAGGGAGCACTGGAGATGTGATTCTGTGAGGCTCTGCTCTGTGGGGTAGGGGGCTGGAAACTACAAAAACCAGGGAATTCCAACTGGAAATGATGGCCTAGAGCAGCTTTACCCACACTGGCACATCTGACCACAATTTCAGTTCTAGCATTAATGTTTACAAACCCCCCCCTATGAATTTCCTTCTGGTCACTCCCCACAATCCGCATGAAAAAGCTCCTGCACGCCTGAAATGGGAATTCCCATCCAGCTGAGCAGGGTGAGTTGGGGTTTGTAAAGGATAATCCTCAATTCAGAATGCTTATTAATAGGATAAGGAACTGAACTATCACAGCAAACTGTTGAGTAAAAGAAATTACTACTGCAGGATAACTGGGAAGAACCCGGATTTAAACAACCATTGTCCCTAAACTCTAATTTACTTTGATTTCTTAGAATATTCTCTGTCACAGACATCTTTTGTGAGAAATCCTTTCTTTAGGATTTTTCCCCTTTCTGAGAAGCTGTGGCTTTGCAAGAAATGCAAACAATGGTTATCTGCTGCTGTGGAATGCAACAGGTGCATCTGTGATTGGTTTTCTGTGAATGTTTAGACTTACTGACCACTCATGGCAGAGCTGTTCTTGCTTTCTGCCTGGACACAGAACTTTGTTATTTAGATTCCTTTTCTATTCTTAGCTTGCTAGCATTCTGAGAGCTTTTCTCTCTATTTCTTTTTGGTATGGTTGTAGTGTAATGTATATCATAGAATGATAAATCAAGCCTTCTGTTCATGAGGTCAACATTCTCATCTCTCTCTTCACCCTGAAAAACCCTTGCAAGCCTGGTAACAATTCTCTTTAAAATGAAGGGAGGAAAAGCAACATACCTTGGATTTTGCTTCTCAGATATTTCAGCAGTTCCTGGGTGCCTTTCTTTAAAAAAAGAAACAAACCCCAAGTCACCCAGCAGTATTTGTGCAGCTGGGGGGACAGTGCAGAGGGACAATGCCAGCACACAGGTGGAGCCCACAGCACTCCTGACTAAAAATCCCACTGAAAACCCCACAGCAGCTTGGGAACTTGCTTAGTTATCATTTCATTTATTCCAGCTGAAAAATTCTGATCCTGAATCACAGCCTCAGGCTGCACTTCTGTAGCTCCTTAGGTGAAGATTTTTGCCACTTCCAAGAGCAAGTAACAAAGTTCCAAGGAGCTTAATTTTCCCTTTAAAAAGCTCCAGCACAATTTGCTGCAGAGAGCACATTTACAGTGCCAGTAAAGCTGACTGCTCACTCTTCTGCTACCTTTTCATGGCCCAAATCATAAACTCTGGGAAAATCGTGGCAGTTTGCATCATTTGCAGGGATTTTTAACAGCTCCAAAGATTTCCCTCAGTCCTCTCACAGCAGCTCCCAGTGGTCAGACACAGCTGCCACCTGCACAAACCTGTGGGTAGTGAAGCCCAATCTCCTCTGCACTGTTTGTTTTAGGGGAAAGGCAGGTTTGGGGTGTGATTTTACAGGTTTCAGAACCAGGGACTGACCTAAAGTGCTGGATGTGAATGAACATTTCTCATTCCAGCTGACACAGCCTAGGAGAGTGGGTGAACACAGAAGGATAAAGGGAATGTGGGTGTTGGAAAGGAGGGAATCGCCACAAGGAGACAGGCAGGAAAAAGAGGACTGTGCTGAGCATGGCAAGGGAAGCCAACAGGGAACAAGCTGGGAAGCTGTGAGGGAAAGGTGAAGGTCAAGCTGAAATCTCAGTAACAGATGTGTGGGAAGGAAAGCAGAGAGCAGGGTAAAGCTCCAGAGCCAAGTAACAGCATGGGAGTTAACAAAAACAGAACAGAAATGAACTGGAAATTCATCAAGAACCAGGAATGGGGTTGGGACTGGAATGAGAGGCCTGAGGAAGAGAAGGTGAGCTGGGCAGGGCTGGAGAAGGGAAGAGAAGGATCTGCTGCTCCTCTACACTCACCCCAGTCCTTCATCTCAGTATCCACCTGCTCCAAGCTGTGCCTGGGGAGCCCTTAACCTCCTCCACCAATTGCTCCTCTAAACCAAGTGGAAAAAATCCAGCCAGGCAGAGAAAATTGATCCACATGAATTTACAGCGTTGGTGATGGATGCAGGCAGCACAAACAGAGCGTGGCCTGAGGGGCTGCTCGTGCCTGGCCTTTGCCCCAGGTGGGAAACACAGCCCAGCAGTGACAATGGCAGCTGAAGCAGCAAACCCTCAGTAATCCAGGAACAGCACAACTCCAGCACTCCTGACTCAAGACTCCTCTCCAGGAGCACTTTGGACAAGTGCTCAGTAACTCAGGGCACACTGCTCCCTCAGCCAGGCACACCAGGGCTTCCCTCTCCTGACAGATGTTACACATCTCATTGCCACACACACTTGTCAGCTCTGCTTATTTTGGGAGCATCCCAGTGCCTTGGGAACATTGATTTTACAACCCTGGCAAAGGCACAGCAGTAGGAATGTGCAGCACCACTGAGGAGAGGGGCCTGCCAGGGAAAACACCACAGGGCATTGTGCAGCAGGAGTGGTGCCCAGGCTCCAGCCTCCTGCTGCCCTAAGGACTCCTTTTCCTGGGAACAACTCACACCCTTCCCTTGCTGCCTCCCTACAAGAGAGCAGAGCACTGAATCCTAGAACCTTCATTAAGACAAGACTCAAAGCCCATCCCACTCCATCCTTGCACGGCAGGGACACCTCCCACTGTCCCAGTGTCCAGCCTGGCCTTGGGCACTGCCAGGGATCCAGGGGCAGCCACAGCAAATCTGGGAATTCTATTCCAGGGCCTGCCCACCCTGCCAGGAACAATTCCCAATTCCCAATATCCCATCCATCCCTGCCCTCTGGCACTGGGAGCCATTCCCTGTGTCCTGTCCCTCCATCCCTGTCCAAAGTCTCTCTCCAGCTCCTCCAGGCCACACTGAGCTCACCCCAAAGCTTCTCCTCTCCAGGTGAACATTCCCAGCTCTCCCAGCCTTTCCTCCCAGCAGAGCTGCCCAATCCCTGGCACCATCCTGGTGCCTCCCCTGGACCCTGTCCAGCAGCTCCAGGTCCTTCCTGTGCAGATGCCCCCACACACAGCCAAACCCCAGTGCTCACCTGCAGCAGGTCTCTCCGAATGGTTCTCAAAGGATTTCCCTCCAGGGCCAGGAATTTCAGCTGAGGGAGGTTCCCCAGGGTGTAAGGCAACCTGCAGAGGGAAACAACTGATGGATTCCAAAGCAGCCCCCAGGGATGGGCACTCCAACCCTCCCGGGGCAGTTCCAGTGTCTGACACCCCTTTCCATGGGGAAATTCCTGCTGTGCCCATCCTGAGCCTGCCCTGGCCCAGTTCCCTCTGCTCCTGTCCCTGTTCCCTGGAGCAGATCCCAAACCCCTCCTGGCAGGAGCTGTGCAGAGCCAAAGGGCCCCTGAGCCTCCTTTGCTCCAGGTGAGCCCCTGCCCGGCTCCTCAGGGATTCTGCAGCCCCTGCCCAGCTCCCTCAGGGATTCTGCAGCCCCTGCCCAGCTCCTCAGGGATTCTGCAGCCCCTGCCCAGCTCCCTCAGGGATTCTGCAGCCCCTTCCAGCTCCTCAGGGATTGTGCAGCCCCTTCCAGCTCCCTCAGGGATTCTGCAGCCCCTGCCCAGCTCCTCAGGGATTCTGCAGGCCCTGCCCGGCTCCCTCAGGGATTCTGCAGCCCCTGCCCGGCTCCCTCAGGGATTCTGCAGGCCCTGCCCAGCTCCTCAGGGATTCTGCAGCCCCTGCCCAGCTCCCTCAGGGATTCTGCAGCCCCTGCCCAGCTCCCTCAGGGATTCTGCAGCCCCTGCCCAGCTCCTCAGGGATTCTGCAGCCCCTTCCAGCTCCTCAGGGATTCTGCAGCCCCTGCCCAGCTCCCTCAGCCTCTCCCCAGCTCCCTCAGCTGCTCCTCCAAGTCACAGCTAAGTCACAGGCAGAACACAGAACATTTCGCAAGTCCCAGTTTGATCTCAGCAATCCCACAACACACAGAGGGCTCCTTCATTTCCTGACTGAGTCATTCCTCAAGGGCCCTTCCCATGGAAGGAAGGAAGGAAGGAGCTGCCAGCACCCAGCCCCAGCCCAGGTGCCACTATTACCTACTGATGTCATTGTTGGCCAGGTCGAGCCTCTCCAGCTTCTGCAGCACCGTGATCTCCTCGGGCACTGCCTTGATCTTGTTGTCCCTCAGCTCCAGCACACACAGGGAGCTCAGCTGCTTCAGATCCTCTGCGTTCAGGATTTCTATCTGATTCTCCCCAGCGTGTAACTCCTACAGGAACAAAGAGCACCACAACTGTGGTAAAATTACTTTAAAACTTATCTCTTAAGTTGTGACTTCAGCAGTATGATGATGGGGAGAATATGGATATTTTAATTCCCTTTCATCTGCCTACAAAATACCTGGATATAACCTGATTATGTTAAAAGGAAAAACAGTGTACATACTCCATAGTTACCAAGAAAAAGTGATAACGAACAAAGTGAATTTCTCCAGAAAAAGTTCCCAGAGATAAAAAAAAATGCTGCAGGCAATATTAGATCCAGCTTTCAGTCATTCCTCTCCTGAAGACTTTTTATTTTCCAAATCTGGAAAGTCCTGCAAACTCAAAAGGCTGAACAATGAGGGCAGGAAGAGAAGCTGCACGTTAAACAGAGTTCTAAACACAGAGCTGTCATCTGGTTTTGATCACAGCACCTCACCAAAGCTGGTGTTTAAAGGAACTGTCATTATTTCAAAGCTTACAGCACAGGCATTTTCAGCAGAGCAGCCATTCCGAGCTCACCTTCAGTAACTTGCAGGAGGGAAGCTCTGGCAAGGAGCGCAGTTTGTTCTTCCTCAGGTAAAGCTGCTCCAGGGATGCCATGCTTGCTAATTTAGGAGGGACCGTTTCCAGGTAATTTTTGGTACAATCCAGTTGCCTCAAGCCTGGGGAAATCAATGTCCAGTGAGAAACAGAGGAGAAGATAAAAATACCTTTCTACAGCAGCATAAATGTCCTGGGGTTTAATTTAAAATAAACACAACATTTTGCCAAACAGATTCTAGAAGTAATAACTCAGATTTAAAGATCCACTTTAAAACCCTGCACTGTATTGCTGAACATAAGCACAGCACTGGCTGTTTGGCATTTAATAACCCAAGGAAAGTGATTTACTTTTCATGGCACTGAGATCTGCAGGCAGCTCCTTGAGCTGGTTGCAGGCCAGGTTGAGCCTCACCAAGTTCACCAGCAGAGCAAAACTGGTGGGGATGGCCGTGAGCTGGTTGTTGGACACGTCCTGCACGTGGAAACAGAGAGAGAGATGAGAGGTGTCTGAAACATCCCAGGAGTGCTGCTACTGCAAAGTTAATTAGTGGCAGAACAGTAAAATTAGATTGCTGACAACTGGCACAAGCGTGAGAGAAGGAACAACTCCCCCAGGACTGACAGATCACCGGGGATTTCAGCTTTCCCAAAATATGTCAAACCAAGAACACACTAAAAACAAACCCCACCATGCAGTGACTGACACTACAACAGCCACTGGAGTATTTGCCAAGTGCTGCTGCAGAATGCAGGGACCTTTAACTAGCAGAGGAACCCTTCCCAAAGCCAGGACCAGGCCTGAAGCTGTGCTTTACCAGCTCCTCCAGGCTGAGGAGCTGCCCCAGCCCCTCGGGCAGCTGGCTCAGCTCGTTGTGCTGCACCAGGAGGCTCCTCAGACGCGGCAGCTGCAGCAGCTCCTCGGGAAGGCTCCTCAGTTTGTTGTGGCTGGGGTGGAAACGTGGAGCACAAAGGGAAAGGAAAATACTCAGGAGGTTTTAGGAATGTAAGTGCACACAGAACATTTGTGTGCCACAGCCTGCTGGCCAGGACACTACCCCCTCTAAAGAACAACTGACTATCTTTAGTTATTTGTTCAAGAAGACTTTTAATCCTACTCTGAATTTACAAAATTCCAGGTTTTTTGTTTATGTACTTCACACATGCAGTGGCAGCATAACCTCTCCTTGCGCACAAATTTACAAAATTACCCCACTAAACAGAAGATTCTGAACCTTCCAGCACAAACAAGATCTACACAGTTATTTACAATGTGCATTATTCATGACTGGAAATGTTTTATCCTCAGACCTGCCAGACTGAAGCAAACAAATGCAAATAAATATTTTGTGTATCATTATTCAGAATATCACTGCTTGCACCTTCCAAGCAATTGTGACTTTGAACATCAGTGAAAACAATTTCTAGAAACCCAAGGCCACCAGTTTACATCCAAAATGGATAATGCAACAAATATATCATTACACTCTACAGTGAGTAATCTGGAATTAATTTTTTGAAAGAAAGGTTGCTATCCTGCAATCTCACTCACACCCGAAAGTCATCACAGCATTTTTCATGTCTGATCTGTAACATGGCCTTACCTGACATCGAGTTTCTGGAGATTTTCAAGTTGCCCTAAAGCAGAAGGAAGTGATGTCAGTTGATTGTCATGCACCTGGAAAAGAGAGGTTTTAGGACACAGTTATTTATTTGTACCTCAGAGGGGTTTTTTTTGGGGAAGAATTTCTCCTCAATATCCCATCTGTCCCAGCCCTCTGGTAGTGGGAAGCCACTCTCCCTTGTTGTGACACTCCAGGGCCCTGTGAAATGGATACAGCAGGGAAATGGAAAACAAATATCCAGGATAACATTTCCCCATGTCCTACAGGGAAGCACCCTCAGAGCACCAAGGGATCCCGGTACTCACGTCCAGCATGGTGAGGGCAGGCAGCAGCTGCACATCCTCCGAGAGGCTCTGCAGCTTGTTGGAGGCCAGGATCAGCTTGGTCAGGTCCGTCTGCTCCCACCAGCGATCGGCAGCTCCGAAGGACAGGTTCTGCTGGGCCTCCTCCGGCGTGTCCAGGTTGATCCTCCACACGTGCTCGGGCACTGCAGCACAAACACAGGCGTCAGCTGAACCCCGCAGGTGTCTGCTCCAAGATTTCACAGTCAGAGTGCTTTCTGGGTGTAAAATTATTAAGAGAGTTGGGCTGGAAGGGACCTTGATGATCATCTAATTCCAACCCTTCTGCCTTGGGGAGTGACATATACACAGACAGATAAATATATATGGATGCATACGGCGATATACGTATGTGTGTACATATATAAAAACATACATCTATACATAGATACATATACATAGAGAGATAGATACGTGTATACATGCGCACATATGTATAACACACACATCCCAATAGCCACTCTCCAGTCCATTGTGTTCCAGAGATATTTTTGCAGAGATATCAACAGAAACCGATGGAAACAAGCCAGAAACAGACACCAGCGAGCAGATGGTGCTCCCCGGGAGCCGCTCCCGCCCCGCCCGCAGCCCCGCGGCTCCCGGGGCTCCCCGGCCGCGGCCCCGGCCCCAGCCCCGGCTGGGCTCACGCACCGTGGGTGAGGCCGCGTCCCGCCAGGTTGAGCTGCCCGCTGCGCCGCGCCAGCCGCAGCAGCCCCTGCGGCACCGGCGGCGGCTCGGCCACCCGCCCGAACCCCGGCCCCGCACCGCCACCGCCCGCCCGCGCCCGCCGAGCCGCCGCCATCTCCGACACAGCCCGAGCGGGGCCGGGCCAGGGCCGGGGCTGGAGCCGGGGCCGCGCTGCTGCCGCTCGCTCGCTGCCGGAGCCGGCGCTGGAGCCGCCCTCAGCCGGAGCCGCCCGCCCGCCGCGCAGGCGGGGCCCCGCGGGCGGACCCGGCCCAGCCCCGGTGCCGCCATTTCCCGCCCCGCGGTGCCGAAATGGAGCCCCGGAACGTGGCTGCTCGCGGTGCTGTACACGGACACACGGGGAACAGCACACGGAACGGCGCTTTCACAGCAGTTTATTGGTTTTGCTTTCCCCCTTAGCCCTGTGCGCAGCTACACTGCAGCCTCCTGGGGGGCTGTGCGTGGCTGGGCTCCATGATCTCCAGGGTCTGTTCCAAGCTCAGCAGATTGTCAGGATGGTTTGGGTTGGGAGGGATCCAACGGCTGAGGTGGAACGAAATTATATTCAAAGTCACAACAACTTGGAAGGTGCAGCGATGTTCTCATTAATCATACAAAATATCGCATGCCTTCACTGCCCCAGGCTGCTCCCAGCCCCAGTGTCCAGCCTGGTGTTGGACACTTCCAGGGATCCAGGAGCAGTCTCTGTGCCAGGACTTCCCCACCCTCCCAGGGAAGGATTTCTCCCCAATATCCCATCCAAACCAGCCCATGGAACAAACCCCGTGCTGGCAGCTCCCACCAGCAGTGAGAGAAAAATGCTGATAAAGGAATGTGGCCCCATGTTGGACTGTAGTTCTCTTCACTTTGTGCATTTCAAACACTCCCCTCTTTGAAAAATGCTTCTAAGAGCAGTTCCATTGGAATGAAAAGCAATTAGTGAAGGTTTAAGTACATTAGTCAAGTTTGTAATTCGGGAAACTCACTTCAGGCACTTGCTCTTGATTAAGGATATTGGCCTCATTAGTTTTTTTTTCCAGTGTTCTTTAATCCCTCCACTTCTTTTTTCTCCTCTCTCAGTGGAGGCAGAAACACACAGAAAATACTGGGTATTTCAACTGATTATTTAAAAAAACAGTGGTGGTTAAAAATGGGTTTTAAGGACTTCAGAGGGTGAGTGCTCTGTGCCTCAGGGCCCCTGGTATAAACACTGTGTCACTTTCATTCAGTTTCAATGCTGTTGGATAGCTAAGGTCCACGTGGAACATTGCTGACAAATTCAAATCTGGAATTTAAATAAGCTTTTGGCAATTCAGTACAAGATACGGCATCAGTAATATTTCAGAAGTGGAAATGTGATATCTGCTAAGGGAGGACAGTGAGCATCTCCTACTTTATGAATCAGATGAGGTAGAATTTCAGCTGGATTAATAAATAAGGCTGGTTTCATTTACATTCAGGAACATTTATGGGAAACACATTAACATAAAGCAACAAACTCATCCGGAAATAGCATGATTTGTACTATGTAAACTGCAAATACATTTTTATCCCCTCTCTAATGAGAAATTCCCACCCAACAAAGGCTTGTGATGCCTTTTCTGGGGCTACCTGAAAACAGAGACAGAAGTAAGGGAGTAAAAAGCAGGTATATTTATTGAAAGGCCTTCAGGTACATTTAGGGCAGACAAAGCCCACCAGTTACTACACCCAAAAATAGATGATGGGTCACGAATTTTTACACTTTTCTAAGTTTGGTCCATTTGCATATTGGGGATTAATCCTGCAATTACATCTTCAGGTGATGAAATTATTTACCCCAAGTTTGCTCCCCTTAACTCACTATTGTTTACATTTACTGGACCCTGAGACAGTGAGGAGTCCTTGATTCCCAGGCCCGGAGAGAAACTTTCCTGTCTGACCAAAATGTGAACTAGAATTGTATATAGAGTTTAGAGTTATACAATGAAGAACTGCAGGATCAGAAACATAGAAAAACAGAAAAGCCAGAATCCCAAGGCATCAGTGGGACAGTGTATTTTGTGAGAGTTTGCTCTGTGCAATGACGACGGACGAGGCGGCAATAGCGGCCCCTCAGAGCCCCCTCAGCTTTCCCGCGCGCGGGGCCGTGAGGGGGTGGGGGTGGGGGGGGGCCGAGCGCGCCCCTTCCGCGCACGCGCCGCCCCCGCGCGCGGGCGTCCCTCTCCTCCGTGCGCGTCGGGCGGCGCGGCGCATGCGCGGGGCGGCGCGCGCAGGCGCGGCGCGGTGCACCGTGGGATACTGCGGCCCGGGCAGGCTGGTGAGGCGGCGCGCGCGGGGCCGGCGGGGGCGAGCGAAGCGGGCCGGGGGCGGCGGGGCCGGGCCGAGCGAACGGGGCCGGGGGGAGCGAACCGCAGCGCCCCGCCCGCGCCTCACCCGCCCCGCGCCCCCGCTGTGTGTGTCTGCTGCAGCACCGGCGGAGCGGGCGGCGGCGCGATGGCCTCCAGCAGCGGCACCGACGTGATCCAGGTCACCAACGTCTCGCCCAGCGCCAGCTCGGAGCAGATGCGGACCCTCTTCGGCTTCCTGGGCAAGATCGAGGAGCTGCGCCTCTTCCCCCCCGAGTGAGTGCGGGCCCGGCCCGGCGCCGCCGCCTCCCCCCCGTCCGTCCGTCCCTCCCCCCCCGCCCTGCCCGCGGCCCGGCGCCGCCTCCCTCGCTCCCTGCCTGGCTCCCGGCCCGGGCCGCCCCCGCTCCCCGCGATCCCGCCCGGCCGCGGCGGGGGCGGCTCTCGCTGCCGGTGCGCCCCGCACGGCCCCGCTCGGGCACGGGACTGCGGGCGTGGAGCGGCACGTGCGGCTCCGGTGAAAGCCACGTTTGTCTCCGGGAGTTGTTTGTGCCCGCTGAGCCTCTGCTCTCTGCGTCACCCCCGCAGCGCCAAAACTTCCAGTGTACATAAATGCGTTTGTTACAAACGATTTTTTGCTAGAAGAGCAGCTTACCACTAATGTACAAAAAACACACTTCTGGTATTTGTGTTCCGTGCAAACAGATCTGTGCTGAGCTGAAAGGAAAGTGACAAATACGGATTTGTCGGTTGCACCTTTTGCAAGGAATTCAGCGCAAATTGAAACAAATAATGCACATTTCAAGTGTGTGTATAACTGAAAGCAAGTTTCAAGTACCCTGGCAATTTACAAATAGCAACAAACAAAAAAAAAAAGAAGACAGGTTTTATATCTTCACTTGCAGTTAAGGTCTAATGAACATAAATAATGAACATAAATTAAGTTCTAATGAACATAAATCCTTTCTGATGCAGTATAAAACCTGGGTGTTGGCAGTGCTGATGGTTTCAGTTTGATTGATTTACAAAGCCTGGTGTCGTTATGTGTTGGTGGTTTGCATATTCATCATATAAATTAAAGGGTTTCTTTCTGCCTCGTTGAACATTGATCAAACAATCAATTATTTGTAATACCCCAGATTACTTGGGTTTATTATTTTAGGGGAAAAAAACTCTAGCAGAACATTTGTTTTTCCTCACTGAGGTTTCTGTCCCTGTTAACAGAAACCAAAGACAGTTCCAGAGGGAGTTCCCTTGTTCCCAGCTGGGATACCTGGCGTGGCAGAGCAGTCCTTTCTGGCCTGCTCTGTGTCTGAGCACTTTGTCTCGTTTTTCAGGGCGGTTGTTGGAGGTGGTTTGTGTCTCTGACACTTTGTAGCTTTGTGTACACATTAACTGACCTGTTCAGAGGTTGCTGCCGTGCCTTGGTGTCGTTTCCCTTGTGTGAGGAGCTCGCCCCCAGGGAGTTTTCCCTGGGCTGATGGGAGTCTGCTCTGGCTCTTCAGGGCCCCATCCACAGCCCCCCAAAGAAAGGCACATTTTCTGGTAGTGCCACGTTCTTTTTCTGCTCCTTCTCCCTCAGATTCCATCTCCTGACTTCTCCCTTCCCGTGGTGCCCATGTATTTTTGGAGGGGTGTGGGATATAAATCATAATCAGTGAATTCTCCCCATGATCTGGATTCCTTCCTGGATCCTGCTGGGATTCTCCCTTGCCTGTAGTATGGCAGGAACCAATCCCATTTCCTTTGCTCCACCTCTTTGTTTGATCTGTGGCACTCTGGCTCTGCTGTACAACTTCCTCATTCTCCTGCTCTTCCAGATCATGTGTAACTTCCTGAGCTTCTCTCAATTCCTGTTTTTCCTCCTCTCCCCTCACCCACCCCTTTTCCCAGTTTATTTAATCCCCTGTTTCCCATTTCTTGTACACCTCAGCTGCATCTTTAATGCACAATCTGCTTTGGGACTTCTTCCAGTTCTCCTCCCCCTCCTCCTTCTGCTTTCCCCGACTCCATTGCCTGCTTCTCATCTTTATTATATTCCATAAAGCTCCATCCAGACTGGAAAGTGGAGGGAGTGGATTTCTGAGTTTCCTGTATTGCAGCCCCAGGAAATCCTTGTGTGTCCCAGCATTCCAGTGGCTGAGAGACAATTCCTGAATGCTTCAGCCTTGGGTGAATTAGAATAATGATGGATGGTGGCTTTTTTTGGGAGCTGTTGAGAACATCCAGTTCTTGCTGAATTTCACCCAGCTTGGATTTGAGAGTGAGTGGAAATACCATTTTTAAAAGTGCAATACACAGATGTAAATTAAATGTCAGGCTGCAGAAGCGTTGCCTCACACATTTTCAGTTGATATTTTAGGTTCATTATTTTGGGAGAAAGCTCAGCTACCCCAAAGCATTCCCACAGGCACTCCTGGCTGTAAACAGGAGCTGCTGAAGAGTCAATAGGATCTGCTCTGATTCACATTCCTTTGTTATCTGGCATTTTAAAAATGCTAAAAAATACTGGGCTGCATCTCTATAATGAATTGTGTAATTTTTATACAGTTTGGATTAGGAACTCCTTCAGCTCTGCCACCAACCCTTGATTTACTTTCCTTTACAATTTTTCTGTGATATTGTTAAATGCCTTCTACTAAGGCTTCTTTGGTTCTATGTAATCATTATTTTTTATTTCTTGTTATTTCTTGTTATTAATTATTACTTGCAGGCTGAAAAAGGCACCATTTTGGCAAGCTGCTGTGGATTCCTGGGCACAAATGAGCCAACAGATTCAATTTTTTTTCTCATTTATCACTGCAGTTATTTCCCAATTTATTCAGTCTGCAAGCTGTGGGAGCAAGTGGCTGTTTCTAATTTTAATGTTTCAGAAGCTGCAGTGTGCTGGCTCCAGTTTAGTTTTCCACACCAGGTGAAATGTGAGGTTATTGAAGTGTGGTGTGACAGACACTGGGGGCAGTTGTGCGTGTTGGGGCCGGTGGGGCTGAGGCTGAGGGAGCTTTTGGCATTTGCAGTGCCCAAAATAGAGCCTGGATCTGTGTGCTGGTGTCGGAGCTGCTCCCTGAATTGTGACAGCCCCCAGTGCTGAAAGGTTTGATCAAACTGCTCTGGAGCTGGGCTGCCTTTGAAGTCTGATGTTTTGGAGTTGGGCTGGCAATCCAGGTAGGAAAAGCAGCTTTTGTCAGGATCAGGGATGTTTTCAGAGCTCCCCAGGCTGGTCTGGATCTCTGGCCTGGCGTAGGAACAAGGGGTTTAGGATTTGCTGCTGCTTCCACTCCCTGCCTGGGCTTCTGGAGGCAGCTTTCAACTGCTCTGTCCCACAGTTCTGTCTGCAGAAGAATTTTCCTTCCTGTCTTTCACACTGTACATCCAATTACAGCAAAATCTGCCCCACTTTCAGGACAGGGGGGCTCTTAAAACCCATGCCTGGATTGACTGCACCTGGTTTTTCAGTTTGCTTTGGTATCAGGGAAGTTATAGCTGCAGTTCTACCTTTCCTTCCTGTCATAGGAAGTAGATATTTCTGGGTTGATTTTTCTTTGAAGTGGCACAGAACTTCTCAGTTTTGGGTTTGTAGGTTGACAGTCACTTGTTCTGAGCTGGAACAGCCCAGGCCTACCTTGGAGTGTGCTCAGTGTTTCATTCCTGCTGGAGCTCCTTACATTTCCTTGTGTTTGTTCTTCCCTGTTGAAGACAGGCAGGAGCTCAGCACTGGGCATTGCTCAGGATGTGGGAGCATGGTGAAGCTGAGATGGAATTGGGTTGATGAATGAAACAGAATCCCAGACTGGTTTGGGTTGGGAGTGACCTCAGAGCTCATCCAGTGCCACCCCTGCCATGGCAGGGACCCCTCCCACTGTCCCAGGTGCTCCAGCCTGGCCCTGGGCACTGCCAGGGATCCAGGGGCAGCCACAGCAAATCTGGGAATTCCATTTCAGGGTCTCAGCACCCTCCCAGCCAGGAATTCCTTCCCAGCATCCCACCCCTCCCTGCCCTGTGTCAGATCAAATCCTTCACCCCACACCCTGCCCCTACACGCCCAAGGATCCTTTAATCATCATCCTCTTCGTTTCACAATTGACCTTAATCAGTCATCTGGGGCCTAAAGCAGCGAGTGTGGAACCTCAGGGTTTAACTGAGACAGAATTGGTCACTTTGTCTCCTTTTTCAGCCAAGTTTTCCTCCCAGCCAGGGTGGAATTTGCATTTAGGTGGCCACTCTTAGAGAGCAGAGCTCCTGTGCAGCTCCAGGGGATGACAGAGCTCTGGTGCAGCTCCAGGGGATGACAGAGCTCTGGTGCAGCTCCAGGGGATGACAGAGCTCCCGTGCAGCTCCAGGGGATGACAGAGCTCCCGTGCAGCTCCAAGGGATAACAGAGCTCCCGTGCAGCTCCAGGGGATGACAGAGCTCTGGTGCAGCTCCACAGGATAACAGAGCTCTGGTGCAGCTCCAGGGGATGGCAGAGCTCCCGTGCAGCTCCAGGGGATGGCAGAGCTCCCGTGCAGCTCCAGGGGATAACAGAGCTCCCGTGCAGCTCCAGGGGATGGCAGAGCTCCCGTGCAGCTCCAGGGGATGACAGAGCTCTGGTGCAGCTCCAGGGGATGACAGAGCTCTCGTGCAGCTCCAGGGGATAACAGAGCTCCCGTGCAGCTCCAGGGGATGGCAGAGCTCCCGTGCAGCTCCAGGGGATAACAGAGCTCCCGTGCAGCTCCAGGGGATGACAGAGCTCTGGTGCAGCTCCAGGGGATAACAGAGCTCCCGTGCAGCTCCAAGGGATGACAGAGCTCCCGTGCAGCTCCTGGGGATAACAGAGCTCCCGTGCAGCTCCAAGGGATAACAGAGCTCTGGTGCAGCTCCAGGGGATAACAGAGCTCCTGTGCAGCTCCAGGGGATGACAGAGCTCCGGTGCAGCTCCAGGGGATGACAGAGCTCCAGGGGATGACAGAGCTCTCGTGCAGCTCCAAGGGATGACAGAGCTCTGGTGCAGCTCCAAGGGATGACAGAGCTCCCGTGCAGCTCCAAGGGATGACAGAGCTCCAGGGGATGACAGAGCTCCGGTGCAGCTCCAGGGGATAACAGAGCTCCCGTGCAGCTCCAGGGGATGACAGAGCTCATGTGCAGCTCCAGGGGATGACAGAGCTCCCGTGCAGCTCCAAGGGATGACAGAGCTCTGGTGCAGCTCCAGGGGATGACAGAGCTCCTGTGCAGCTCCAGGGGATGACAGAGCTCTGGTGCAGCTCCCAGAGGGACTATAACAGCTGGTGTGGTTGGGGTTTGTTTTGCTGGCACTGTCCCTGACGTGGCTCTGTCTCTTGCAGTGACTCCCCCTTGCCGGTGTCGTCGCGCGTGTGCTTTGTAAAGTTCCACGACCCCGACTCGGCCGTGGTGGCCCAGCACCTGACAAACACTGTGTTCGTTGACAGAGCCCTCATAGTCGTTCCCTATGCTGAAGGTTTGTAACTTGTTTGGTGTTCTATGGGGCCACCCTTGGGTGGTGGTTGGTTCCTGTCCAGTGCTCAGAATTTGACAGTAGTCTGTGTCAAACACGTCAGAGATTGCCATCCTGAAACCCTTGGTATATTGCCTTGGCCCCTGCATTTGGTCACTGTGTTTCCAGAGTGACACCAAATCCAACTGGAAAGTTTTGTGTATCTTGAAGTTTTTTTTTTTGTGTGTCTAAGAACGTTTTAGGCAGAATTCTATGCCAATTTTGCTCCGTGTCAGTCTCAATGAGACATTTTCCCAAACAGTTTGTAATGCAAACAGGTCCATATTTTAAGGAAATTTTACCTTAATAATTGTTTCACTCTCTTCATGAGAATGGTTTCTCCCTCCCTGAGAGTGCATGGGAGAGTAATTAACATTCCTTTGGGCTGTGCTGCCGCTGCATTTAATTGGGAACATCCCCAAAAAAAGGCCCTCACTCTCCTTGTGGAGTCCAGTATACCAAGGGTTTGAATAATTATGGTTTAATTCAAAAGTGACAACTTCCAAGAGGTGCCACATGGGCACTGGTCCTAGTTTTTAATTCCAAGTTTTTCTTGTTCATCCTTGATATATTTAATAGAATTTCACTAAATAATAAACTCTTCTCTCTGTTATTTGTGTGTGTGATTTTTGTAGTGGAGAAGGCAAATGCAAAGCCCTTCCAGATGACTGAAAAACAGTGGGTCCTCTGCAGCTACAGGGGATTCTAGCCATTAACTAAAGGCCAGCAAGCACTCAAGTCCCCAAGTGTTTTCCTGGTGTAACCACTTGTTAACTACATTTTCTCTTCTTCTTTTTATTTTTACATTTTAGGGTGTTACAGTAATTTGAAAGGCAATGAGCAGGGTTTTTGGAACTTACCTTAAAAGCAAAGTGCTGAGAAGACACCTCTTCTTACAGAAGTCTTATTAAACTCTTCTAGACTTGCTTTAGAAGTAACTGATTTCCATTGTACTTGTGCATTTCTTGATTTACTTCTGGGAAAGGTTGAAATGAATAAAATCTTGCAGATTAAGTCATACTACACCGCTAAGTTGGGTACATGGCCTGGGGTCACACCTGTAATCTTAATCTGTCATACTGGAGCTATCTCTTGAGGCCTGGGGAGCTGTCTTATCTTATCTTTGTATTCTTTAAGCTTAAAAGATACAAAACTTAAACTTTAAAAGATGTCCAGCCTAATTGCTGGAGTGTAGGAATGTGCAGCCTCTGACCGAGCCCTGCTGCTGCTGAGGGCTCAGAGCCCCTTCTGCAGTGGAGTTACTGCTCCTGCTGCAGAGCTGAGAGCTGCTTGTCCCTGTGTGGGTGTTAAACACAGCACCAGGCCCGTGGGGTTCTGCTGGAATATTCTCCAAGGCCCATGGCAGTAATGCCAGTGTTTAACTCTTCCTACAAGGATAAACCCACCTTTCTCTTTGTCAGTCCCACTTTGTCCACTGTGGATAAACCTGGCACACAGAGACACCTGCCCAGCAGCTGGGCTGCAGAAAATGCAATTTTTAAAGTAGAATATTTTCCTGGGCCTGTCAAGGAGTCACTCCTGGGCTGTACCCTGTGTGTCTGACAGTTCAGAATTGAATGGCACATCACAAGGGAGATGTTCAGCCAGTAAAGCATTGCCCCTGGGTTGATAATCCCATCCTTGTGCTGGAATCCAGTTTTCCCCCAAAACTGAGCTGCCAGGGTCCCAGCTGAAGCAGGAGTAGCATTTCCCCAGCCCACAGTGCCACTGCTGATGTGCTTAAAGCCAGGCCTGTGCTGAGTGGGGCCCTGCTCTCTCTGATGTCTGCTGTGCTAATGAACCTGTGTGATTATTGCCTGTCACTAAAGCAAATGTTTATTATCTGTTTAGCGCAATAATTCCCCCCCTGTCCCAAGTTTTAGCTCACACAGACACTTTGGTGTTGGCTGTTGCTTTGTGTTATAGAACTATACACAAAGGCTACGGTAAGGTTTAGTATTTGTCATTTTCTCTGGGCTAATTCCTGGATTTGGAAGGAACTCTTAAGGTTAAAGATGGCTGGGGGGGGTGTTTAGGTTCTTTGGTTAATGTTTGTTTCTTTTGTCTGTTTCTTTTTCTTTCATTTCTACACATTCATGCAGTATTTCATGGTTCTAACAAAGCAGCAGTAAAAAAAGCTCTTGAAGCATGAAAATTAACTGGTGAGGGGCCTCATTGCTTTTTTTAAATTGTAGTTTATTTAAATACTTTTTAAAGAAACAATTAGAGGATCAGATGCATGAATTTTTTTAATGGATGCAGATCTTCTGTGAGGTGTCTCGAGCTAAGTCTGAGGATTTGTATTTAGATGCCAGAAATGTTGTAGTTGCACTAATTTGAAATGTTTAGCTGTAATTGATAAATATCCTCTTGAGACATAATTTTGCATGCCAAATGACCCCATAATCTCTCTGTAGGTATGTTGATATATTTATGCATTCCTGCCCTTTGCCTCCATGACCTTTTTCCCTGTCCCTCCATAACTTTGGGTATCTAAAGTGCTGCCAGCTCAGTGCCACGAGCCAGATATCAGTGCTGTGTATTGTACATTTGTGTAGATTATCGGCACTTCTCAGTATAGGTGGGAGGAACCATTACCTTTATTTAACAGTGGTTTTTCTTTTTTGTTGTTGTGTTTTACAGTTCTTTTCCCTGGTTCAGCCTGAACTATATACCAGGCCCTGCTGAAAATACCACCCAACAGTTTTCTTCTGCAGCTTATCCAGTTTCTCTTAAGTGCCCTGTACATATTGTATGTTTTATGATGAGATGCAGTTTCTTAATATGTATCACAGAAACACTACTGGTATTTGCAACTATATAGTAAAATTGTTTTATTGAACTCTCATTTTGGGGGCTTGGGCACATTAACAAATTAATCCATCTGTATAGGGCTTTTGCTGTTGGATAGAGTAAAACTCCCTCCACACGTGTTTGCTAGTAGGGCCCTGAGCACTCTGTGTGCAGAGCAGGCAGTGCAGTAACCCCTGGGCTTAGCTGGCTGCAGGAGTCCCCTGTGCCACAGCACTGCTGGTGCTCTAGGCTGGCACATGTTGGAGCAAAAGCCTTTTACTGCACAGGTAAGGAATGTGCCAGCATCCCTGTGTGTGTCCCAGCCACAGCCACAGCCCCAGCCTTCCCGGAGAGCCGCAGGGACCGCATTCATGGGACACGTCAGCAAAAGCCCTACCCAAAAACACCCATCCCTTCTCTTTAAGTTTGCCAAAATTTGTATGGTAGGTGTAAAAAGAAAACATAGTGAACTGTACCATATTATTAACCCCTAAATCCAACTTTTTTTGTCTTGTGTATCTTGATTTTTCTGTGTGCTTTGTAGTGAAGCAGCCGACACGAGTCGTTGTTCATAAAACAGCTTTTGAAAGTTGAGAGCACTCTCACCCCTGGAGAACCGACTGTGCTTGCTTACGTTTGGTTCATGACTTAAAAATCGAGTACAGGTGATGAAACCTTGGCAGTGTTAACAACAAAGTAGTGTGTATTGTGCTATTTTTTTGCTCTAGAAACTTAACCTTTTGTAGAGAAAAAGGAACAGTCAAATTGTCACCCATTGAAGTTGCATTCTGACAAAAAAAGTTAATGCTAAATATTAATAGCCATCAAGCTTTGTATTTTAGCCAACATAAGTACTTTCAACAAACTCAGGTGGTGTATCAGGGAGACTTTGCTGGGTGTATTTGTGTATTTGGTGCCTCTGGGCTGGGCTGCCCTCTAATGCCAGGCTGTTTCCCTGCAGGAGTCATTCCTGATGAGACTAAGGCTTTGTCTCTCCTGGCACCAGCTAATGCCGTGGCAGGGCTGCTGCCCGGGGGTGGCCTGCTGCCCACTCCCAACCCTCTCTCTCAGGTAGGCTGGGGTGTCTGCTGCTGCATTCCCCTTCCCTCCTGCTCTTTCTTTCAGGGCTGATGTGTTCATTCCAATCGACCCTGCTGGATTGGGGCAGCTCTGATGGGATTGGGGCATGACAGTGACAAGTTGTTAGATGGAATATCCTTATTTCCTCTTTCCTGGTTCCTCAGGGCCCTGTTTGTGCCTCCCACCCCTCTCACCCCGCTGTACTTTGCAGATGTGACAAGCAGTAGAGATCTCACAGATTGTAAATTCCTCAAGTCCAAGGAGCTGCCACACTGTGAGATTCCCTTCATTAATCCTCCAGCTGAGGGGAAAATTGGAGCCTGCTTGTGTGAACCCACAGGAATTCATGTGGAAGATGAACAGTGAGAATTGCACATTGTGGGAGAAGCTGGAGTCACAGCTCAGCTCTTAACAGGGCACAGAATCAAAGTGCAGGAGGCAAATTAATCACAATAAAGCCTCATTAATTCTGCACCTCTCAAACCCTCCCCAGCTCCTGCTTAGCTGAAGGAGCCTCTGGCCATGGAGCTGCTCAGGAGGGAAGAGCCTGAATTTACCCTTTGGAACCCAGGGAAGGGGCTGGGAGAACCAAATACAACCCAGAGATTTCATTCACTGTAAAAAGTGTGCATGTGCATCCTGGAAATGGATGCTGAGCCACCTGAACTGCAGCTGTGGCTCTGCCCCAGCCCCTCTGCTGGGGACTGTGCTGCACAGTTCAGCACATCTTGGCACTGTGTGTTGGCTTTGGCTGTCTGTCTCAGTCATCTCATTTGAAATGGCCCAAAATCAGCTGCTTTAGGGAGCCTTCTGCTCTCCCAGTAGCTTTTTCACCAAATTGGAGACATTTGCAGGGATGCAGTCTTGTTCAATTGCTTTTCAACATAAACCATGGCCATGTCAACCCTAAAATGAATTAGAAATGGGGCAATAGCCTCAAAAACTTGAAATGAATTTCCATTTTAGCACTGAAAAATAACTTCATTTTCAACTATCCCTTCAGTTTGCTCCTTCCCCTTTATTTCCCTGCCCAGTGATGTCCTGAGTGAGTTTTGTCACTGCTGTGCCCTAACTGCTGTCTCTGCCACAGATTGGTGCTGTCCCTTTAGCTGCTCTAGGAGCTCCTGCTCTCGACCCTGCCCTTGCTGCTCTTGGGCTTCCTGGAGCCAACCTGAACTCCCAGGTACGTCCTCATTCCAGATGTCCTTTATTGCCCCCTTTCCTGCTCTGAGAGTGGCTTTCATTTGTGCCACCTCACAGCCACTGCCTGGGAACTCCAGGGGTTGCAATGAAAAATACCTGCTTGAATAGCAAAGTAAATGCTGGAAGGGGCCAAGGAATAATTAGGGAATAGCAATGAAATATTTCAAATATGTGTCATCATCAAGGCCACGAACCTGCCGTGTTCTTCAAGTAAAAAGTAGTTTGGTTTTTTAATTTTGTAGGTGTCAAAAATGTGAGGAAACTTCATCGGGTTGTTACAGCTGAACAAAACAGGCTTTTAAGTACTAAGTACTAGAATTTATACTAGATATTTATATCAATAAAAAATACATCAGTATAAATCTGTTGGTCATATCTATATATATAAAATATTTAAGAAGTAAGAATAAAATACTCTTTTACAGCCACAAGAAGCAGCAATAATTTAATGCATTGCTACTGCCATCACTTAAATTTTTTATGTATTCCCATGTGGAAGAACAAGTAAATGATGGTGAAAATTAAATAACAAATAAAAAAAAAATAAAGGCAGATTAGAAAAATGTAAATTTGGGGTGATGGAGGATTTTTGTACATTAAACCATCAGATTGTAACAAACATTTCAAAGTGAAAGTTGGGGTTCATTATTAAAAAAATGAGTGAGAATTAAACTTTTTTCTTAATACCCCGTTGGTGCAGGCAGTGACTGATCATGATACCTGGATTATCCTAAGAGCTGTAAAATACATTTTTTTCGTGGAATATTTAAATGTTTATAAGTTGGCATTGAGGTCTTCAGTGGACAGACAGCTTAGAGAGGGCTCTGTTCTCTTGCAGTGACAGAAAACCCTGTGCACAAAAGGTTACTAGTGCATAAGGACAGGCACACACCAGCAGTGTATTTTTATCCATTGGTATTTTTATCCATTGGTATTTTTATCCATTGGTATTTTTATCCATTTGAGGTTTTACCCATTTGTGGTTTTACCCATTTGTGGTTTACCCCTGCTCCTGCCCGGGCAGGGCTGGCTTTGGCTGCTGTGGAAAAATGAAAAATGAATCCCCAGTGTGGGGTGTTCACCCCTCCCAGCACAGCACCCAGAGGGGCCTTTCCTCTTTGCTGGGGCTGTTCTGCTCTGCTTTTCCAGCTGGGAGAACTCCAGAGGACATTCCAGGGAAAGTTCTCTGGAGCTCTCCCCTCTCCCAGCCTGGTTCTAACCTTGTTTTTCCCTCACAGTCTCTTGCAGCAGATCAGCTCCTAAAACTGATGAGCACAGTGGATCCAAAGTAAGCACCAGTGTTCCCAAACCCTTGTATTGCACTGCTGGGGGATTCCATGGGGATATCCATGGGAATATCCATGGGTTCAGTGCCTGCTGGAGCCTGAAGGGCCTTGGAGCAGCCTGGGCTAGGGAAGGTTCCGTGCCCATGGCAGGGGGTGGGATCAGATTGATGTCCCTCCAAACCAAAGCCACTCCAGGGCTCTGCAGAGCTGTATCCCTTGGGTTGCTGAGTGCTGAGTTGTGGAATTCTCTGTTGGCCAGGTTGAACCACGTGGCTGCAGGTCTCGTGTCCCCCAGTCTGAAATCAGATACCTCCAGTAAGGAAATAGAAGAGGCCATGAAGAGAGTCCGAGAAGCACAGTCCTTAATCTCTGCTGCTATAGAGCCAGGTAACTGCACCTGCAATGGGCCTGGGCACTGCTCTGAGCAAAACTGGAGCTCTGCAGGGCTCTGCCTTCGTGCCTGTGCTCTGGGGGAATCCCTTTAGGAGGTTTTTAATCATCCTGCAGTGGATGCTCCATTTCCTGCAGGAGCAGCTTGGAGTTAATCCATTGATTTCCCAAAATTCACTGATTTCAAGGCTGTAAAACAACCAGGCTTCCCTTGCTGCTGCCTCAAATTCCAAGGGAATGTGCATTTCCTGGCCTCACCACTTGGCACCCTGCTGATGTTTCTCAGGGATGCTTTCCTTAATCTTCATTCCTAATCTGGGAGGTTTGTAAATAATTCTTTTTTAGAGCTTCTTTCAGCAGGTTTGATTATAGAACAAGCAGCTCTCACAATTGTCAGAGCCACCAAATCTGAGAGGCAGAAACTTGACTACTGAAAATAGAGAATATTCATCAGTCCTGCAGCCTCCTGATGGTTTCTAGGAAAGAACAGAGCTCCTGCTCTTGCTTAGCTGGAGGCTTTTTTGTGGGATATTTAAAACAATCATTTGTCAGGTTCTTCAGCCCCTCAGGAAATGGCAGATTCTGGGATTTTCACAGGATTTTCCATTGCTCTACGGCCATCAGCTTTTCACTGACTTTAAGATTTTTTTCTGAATTTTGGCTTCTCCAGTTTTGCATAAAACTGTTATTTTGTGTCACAAACATATACCCATCCTCTGTTGGTTCTTTTTGTCTTGTGAAGAAAATTACAGATGAGCCTTCACTTCAAATGACAAGATCAGGTTGATTTATATCAATTACATGAAGCTCAGGGTCCTTTCCTTTAGAAAATCTTTTTGAATATTAAAATAAAACATTGGTTTTTATTGTACTTTTCCTTTTTCAGACAAAAAAGATGAAAAGCGAAGACATTCGAGGTCGAGGTCGCGCTCGAGGAGGAGGAGGACACCTTCCTCATCCAGACACAGGTGACTGAGCAATTCCTGAGCAACACAGCTGGAACAGTTCCTGCAGAAATCATCCTTGGGAAGAGCCTTGGGTTTGATTTGGGGCTCCAGAGCTTCATTGGCCATTTCAGTGTGCAGGCTCCTTATTGAAGTTGGAGGGGAGACGACCCACCTTGTTTTATAACAGTGTTAATTCACTTCATGCATATTGCAAAATCTGAGCTCACAATAGGTCAGAGATAACATACCAACTCCTCCTTATGTTTCCAATACCAAGATTTGGGTTCTCAAAATTATTCTTGCTTTCCCAAAACAGCCAAAGGTAGAACATCCACTTGTTATGAGAAAGCTGCCTGAGAACTCTGATGTGCAAGGCTCTCAAGGCCTTCATGTTTGTCACTTTTACCTGTAATTAAAAATAACCTGAGAACCTCTGCTGTTCACAGAAGCAGGCTGTGAGAATCTGCTCCTTACAGCTGCCTTCTAGGCCATCCCTGAAAAAACCTCCAACAGCTCCTGGCAGGGCTGGGTTGGGTTTGGGGTTCCGGGCTGGGAGCAGCCCCAGCATCTCCTCCCTGTGACTCCATGGTGCTTGTGCCTGGCAGACGCTCCAGGAGCAGGTCAAGGAGAAGGTCCCATTCCAAATCCAGGAGCAGGAGGCGATCCAAAAGCCCGAGGAGAAGGAGATCTCATTCCAGAGAGAGGAGCAGGAGGTCTCGGAGCACATCCAAAACCAGGTAATGACTCCAGGGAGTCCAGGCCTGAGCAGGGCAGGGACCGTGCCCTGTGCTGCCACTGCTGTGTCCCCACGGGGCTGTGTCCCCACGGGGCCGTGTCCCCACGGGGCTGTGTCCCCACAGGGCTGTGTCCCCACGGGGCTGTGTCCCCACAGGGCTGTGTCCTCATGGGGCTGTGTCCCCACAGGGCTGGGTCCCCACAGGGCTGGGTCCCCACGGGGCTGTGTCCCCACAGGGCTGTGTCCCCACGGGGCTGTGTCCCCACGGGGCTGTGTCCCCACAGGGCTGTGTCCCCACGGGGCTGTGTCCCTATGGGGCTGTGTCCCCACGGGGCTGTGTCCCCACAGGGCTGTGTCCCCACGGGGCTGTGTCCCCACGGGGCTGTGTCCCCACAGCTCAGAGAGGACAGGGAAGGGCTGGAGCACCTGGGGAGCCACCCCTGCCCCTCCATCCCTTTCCCTGGACAGCACATTAGGAAGTGCTGTTTGAAAGTGACTTTAACTTAACCTTCTTTTCTACTAAAAGGGATAAAAAGAAGGAAGAGAAAGAAAAGAAACGTTCTAAAACTCCCCCCAAAAGCTACAGCACAACCAGAAGATCCAGAAGCACAAGCAGGTACAGAAATGGGATTTTTCTGTGCTCTCTGTTCCCAGCAGGATTTTGATGCACTTCAGTATTAAATAGAAAAAAGTGTTGTTGTGATAGAGCAGCTGGTGTGTGGAAGGTTCCCTGCCCATGGAAGGAGCTGGGCTTTGAGGTCCCTTCCACCCCAAACTATGCCTGGATCCCATTGGATCGTGCTTCCAATGAGGATGTGTCTGGTACAGGCACAACAGCACCTCTGCCACCTGTGTCTGTTGATACTTGCATTTTCCTGCAGTGTCTGAGGTAAATTCTTTAGGCTTGAAACAGTTTTCCTTGCTCTGTGTCAGAGTTTGATGCTCCAGGGTCACTGCCAAGCTCTTCCTCATTTAGGGAATAAATCCAGGCAAAAATATTTCATTTAAAAAAAAATCCAAATTTAGCTTGCAGCTTTAACGACTCTTTAGTTCTTAATCCAACCTACCCTGTGAACAGGGCTAGGGTTGAAGTTAGAGATGCATTTGCAGGTGTAAAAAATGAGCAGAGATTTGCAAAGCTGCCGTGTGTCCCTGCAGGGAGCGGCGGCGCCGGCGCAGCCGGAGCGGGACGCGCTCCCCGAAGAAGCCCCGGTCTCCCAAACGGAAAATGTCCCGGTCGCCGTCGCCCAGAAGGTCAGGGCAGCACCTGGCTGGGAACAGTGGTGTCTGGGTGGGCAATGCACACATTGTGACCCCCAGGGATTCTGTGTGGGGGAATCTTTGCTGCTTTTGCGGAGCCGCTCTGGGGTTGGCTGGGAGCCCCAAGGGTCAGGGGTTCCAGGGGTGGTAGGAGTGGATGTGCCACCATTCCCAGCCCCTTTGGCTCTGCACCAGGAATCAGCCGGTTTTGGGTGGCCTGGGTGTTCTGTGACCCTGTCCCAGGATGGGGAGCTCAGGGTGCTCCTCTGCTGTTCTTGGTGTCCAGGATTTGCACTCCATGGTCCCTGTGGGGCCCTTCAGCTCAGGAGATCCCATGGTTCTGTTTGCCACAGCATTGCTCAGCCTTGGCTTTGTGCTGTTGTCCTTGAGCCAGAGCTAAGAATTTGGGATTTTGGGTATTTCCTGGAAGCACAGCCTGTTCCCTGCACTTGCCCTCTGCCATTTTCCTTTGGGTTTGCTGTGGGTAACGCTCTGGACACGGTTCCAGCCATGGAATGGGGTGATGGGGATGGGCCTGATCCTCTTCCTGCTGATCCTCATAGGCATAAAAAGGAAAAGAAGAAGGACAAAGACAAGGAGAGGAGCAGAGACGAGAGGGAGCGGTCAACGAGCAAGAAAAAGAAGAGCAAAGACAAGGAGAAGGATCGAGACCGGAAATCCGAGAGCGACAAGGATGTGAAAGTATGTTCCAAAAAGCCCTGGGGCTGCTGCCAGCCCTGCCCCACATCCCCCCTGCCCCGGCCCACTGGGAAGTGCTAACGTGTCCCTTTCCCTGGCAAAGCAGGTCACAAGGGACTACGACGAGGAGGAACAGGGCTACGACAGCGAGAAGGAGAAGAAGGAGGAGAAGAAGGTGGCGGACGCTCCCTCCCCCAAAGGGAAGGAGCCCGCGGCCGAGAAGGGCAGCGGGGACCCGGGCAGGGAATCCAAGGTGAACGGGGACGACCACCACGAGGAGGACATGGACATGAGCGACTGAGCCGCCCACAGCCCCTCAGTGTGATCCTTTATGCTGTACTTGTTAATCCTCAACCTAGATGTATCCAGCTCCGAGCTCTCCATGGTCTGTCCATCCCGATACTAACTCACACCCAAAGCTTGAGACAGGGATCCCCTGCTCCGGGGCCCAGCTGGGGCCGGGCCAGCCCGCACGTCCCTCCCACAGCAGGGGCTGGGCCTCCCTCCCTCCCTCCTTCCCTCCCTGCTTCCCTCCCTCCCTCCCTCCGGAGTGTCCCTGGCTGAGCCAGCAGTGTGGCAGCGTCCCAGGGGCGTGGGGAGTGTGGCACAGCCCCTGTCCTGTGGGAATGCCCTGGGACTGGCACAGCCCCCCTGTCCTGTGGGAATGCCCTGGGAGTGGCACAGCCCCTGTCCCATGGAAATGCCCTGGGACTGGCACAGCCCCCCTGTCCTGTGGGAATGCCCTGGGAGTGGCACAGCCCCTGTCCCATGGGAATGCCCTGGGACTGGCACAGCCCCTGTCCCCTGGGAATGCCCTGGGACTGGCACAGCCCTGCTGTCCTGCAGCCACCGAGGGGTCGGCCTTGGATCGCACCAGCTCTTGGTGCTCTTGGCTTTAGTTGTGGTTTTAAGCCACGTGCTGGGCTTGGTTGGGTTTGCTTTCCAGTGGGTTTTGGTTGGCTTTGCCCAGGGCTCTGTCTCCACTGTGTCCGTTCAGCCCTCGGGAAGGGGAATCCTGGCCGTGCCCAGTGAGGGAGGGGTGGGGGAGCAGCCTCGCCCAGGGCTGGGGCTCAGGAGCTCACCCGCTGCAGCAGGGAGTGCATTTTAAAATGACCTTGGTCTGTTTTTAAAGCAAGTCCATTGATAATGTACTTTTTACTTGATCTCAAGTTGTACAAACGGATAAATTTGTGTTCCTGTCCCGGCCGTTCCCTCCCTCCCGCACTCGGTGACCCCATGGTATTTGCAGAGTAGTTACCCAAAGCTGTTCCTTAGTTCCAGCAGCTCCAGAGCTTTTACTTTTGTGCAGGTAAAGAGACAAAAGTAGCCGACAGTCTGTGCCATGTCGATGTACAGTTTCGGAAAATGTTTTACAAAACTTTGATAATAAAACCCTGAAACTTCACCTCCTCTTCCTAGAAAACTCCTGCGTTTTATTTCTACCTCTGAGTGCACCAAACTATGTGCTCCTTACAGGGGACTTTTCCATCTCTGTTACGGTGAAGAAGGAATTATTTTACTTTTCCGGGGGCAAATGGGTTAAAATGGGAATGTGGAGGTTTGTGGGGGTGCTGGTGGATGAAAAGCAAGAGAAGCTCTGGGGAGACCCAGCCTGGCAGGGAGCACCTGGATCAACCTCAAGGCTGCAGCCACTGCAGTTATGAAAACTCTTGAACTTTCAGGAAGTTTTCCTGCCCCTTTGGACACAGGAGATTTTCCATCAGCAGCTCTGTGCCTGCAGAGGGAGGCCCTGATCCCTCCCAGCTCAGGGGCTGATGCTGGGGGCAGCAGAGCAAGGCTGAGTTAAAAACCTTCAAGCCCCAAAGCTATCCCTCCAAACCCCCCCTTCCCCCCCAAAAAAAGCCCAGAAGAACCCAAAACCCCAAATAGTCTCCCTCAAAGCCAAAATACCAAACCAAAAATCCCCTCCAAGCCCCCACCCTCCTGCAATGCCAAAGCCTCCATGGCCATCCAGGCTTTGCTCTCCTTCCCCCCAGAACTGTCCAGCCTGTGATCCATCCGTGCCTGGATGGAGGAGCTGAAACCTCTGCAAGGACCCAACAGAGTTCAGTGAATTTCAGGCTCCTTTTCCCCGCTCCCTCTGCTCCTGCATCCTTTCCCCATGAAACCTGGCATTCAGAGAGGGCCGAGAGGAGGCTGTAATGAAAATGCAGGATTTTATTTAAAAAATGACCAAGAAAATGCCCTTGCAGAACGCAGCAGCAGGAGCTCGTTCCCTCCCCTCCGGTGCCGCCCCCGCGGGACAGGAGAGGGAAGCCTGGATTGCACAGGTGGAGCAGCTTCCAAATCCAACAGCATCGTTTGGTCTTTATTCTAACAATGATACAACCCAAAGTGACTAGGAGTGAAGGGGAGGGAAAACCAGGGAGCGGGCGACAGCAAAACCAAGAGAGGTGACTCGTTTTCCATGGGAGTTACAAACTGTCAGGAACAGAAAAGTGAAACTGCAGCATTACAGGAATTGGTTAATCCGGATTAAATAACGCAGTTCTCCTGGCGGGAATTACAACTCAGGAGCAGAGACAGAAAATAACAGAGGGCCGTGGGAATACCAACGGAACCGGGGGATTCCAGCACAAACACACCCGGGAGGGACGAACGGACTCGAGGCAGGAACAGGAATTGCTGTGCTGGGAGCTCCGGAGAGGAAATCCAGGGCGTTCCCTTTGCCACGGGACAGAGCAGGAGCTTGGAAGACCAGAGGAACAGTTTGGTTCAGGAACAACCCGCGGGATCCTTCCGCAGCGAGCTCGGAACCGGGCTGAGCAAAATTCCTGGTTGTCTTTTAAGAGCCACAAAAATCCTCAGGAAAAACAGAAGTGGTGGGAGGGGAGCCCCAGCCTGGGCAGCAGCAGCAGGACGGGATTCCCACCAGGGCCAGCTCCCTTCTCCTCCTGCCCTGGGGCGTCCAGGGCTGCTCCTGGGCCCCCGACACTGCCAGGCCACAGGGACGAGCTGGAGCTGCTGCACAGACACAATCCATGGATCTGTGCTCTCTCCCAGGGACCAAACCCTCCTGAACACCTGGCCTGGCCTCCAGGAAAAGGGGAAAAGCCCAGGTGAGGCTCTGCTGGATCCATGCTGCTTGGAACAGCGATTTCCCAGAGCCACGGGCCAGGGGAGGGACCCTGAGCCCCAGGCTGGGGCTGGGAACACCCTGGACACACATCCGGGCCCACAAACATTCCCTGTGTCCATGCAACACCACCCAGTGACAAAAACAGGCTGCAGTGGAGAAAACATGGGTATAAACATGGATCTGAACACGGGCAGCCCCTCGGGTCCCTCTGACTGGGAATTCCTGCAGTGCATCCATCGGGAATGCCCAGGTGTCCCTGCATGTGAGAACTCCTCACCAGGAATGTTCAGCCAGGACACACAGCCCAGGAGGAGGGACAAGCACTGAGAGCAGCCCTGGGAGCTGGGGACAATGCAGGAATTGCCATCCCTCGGCTCCACAGGGAGAGCAGGAGCAGCTGCAGTTCCTGGGATAACCCAGCACAAGGCCAGCCCAAAGCTGTGCCCACATTCCAAGGCAGAACAAGCCTTGGGAGCAGCTTCCTGCAGCCCTTCCTGCAGCCCTGGCAGTGTCCTGGGGCTGAAAATCCCCCAGGTCTGCAGCCAGAGGCCACAGGAACCACAGGAAACTCTTGCAGGGCCTGCCCTGGGCTTTGGGCACACACCCTGCAGCCACCAGGGCTGTCCAGAGGGGACAGAGCCACAGCAGCCTCAGTCCCACAGGAGGCACCCAAACCCTTTTTGTTTTCCAGTTCCAAGGCCAGGATCCCCCCTGGGATCCAGCAGTGGCTGCACTGCCCAGGCCCCACAGCCCCAGCAACACTTCCACAGAGCCAGGGATGGGTTTGGGATGAGCAAAAACGCAAAGGACACAAAGCCGTGGATGTCCCTGTACCACTGAGCAAAGGGAGCTCTGACATTCACCTCGGGGGGAACCTCTCACACTGGGATTCCCAAGGCAGGGGTGCCCTGTAAGGCACTGGCACAGGTCCTGCAGCTGCACAGAACACCCCAAAGGGAGCCCTGGAGGGGAAGAGCCCTGTGCTGCCCCAGCTCAGCCCCACACACACCCCCAGTCTGTCCCAGAGGATCCCAGCTGGCTCCCAGGAGCAGCACACACGGTGTCAGTTCATCCCAGAGGTGTGAAACACGTCAGGAATTCATCACGACTTGGGAGAGCAAGTTCCATCATTCCCAGAGGATGCTCCACACCTGCCCTGACACGGCACTGCAGGAGCCGTTTCCCTTTGCTTGTTTTCCCTAAAATTTCATTTTGGATTTGAGGTTGAATTGACAACAGAGCTGCCCTGCTCCCCTGTCCCAGTGCTCCCCTGTCCTGTCCCAGTGCTCCCCTGTTCCCCAGGCCCACAGAGGAGCTGCCAAAGGACCAAGCCCACCCTCCTGCACTTTGCTGACAGTGCTCCCCTGGGCCTGCTCTCTGTCCCTGCCCAGAGCAGCCTCTTTGGGATGGATCAGAGATTCCAGCAGTTTGGAATTCCCTGCTCTCAGGTGTGCCTGACACCTTGCCCTGTGCTGAGCCCCTTCCTTGTCCCTTGTGCTCAGCACAGCTGTTCCCTCCACTGAGCATCAATGATCCTCTTCATTATAAACTTTGATCCTTAACTCTATGGAATTCCAGAAAAAGTTTTACCTACAGTGCACAAAGAATATAATTTGGAAAATATTTACATTTTTGTACAATGACACCACAGCACTTGAATCTAAATTTCTTCATACAAACAAATAGCACCATCAGCCTTCTGCACAAATCTTGCCTAACAAACCCCAAGAAGGTGGATTATTGTTAGATGAGGAGACTGGAACAACTGGGAATGGGAATAAGCTCGAGGAGCTGGAGTACTGAACCATCCATGAAGGGGGGCTGCACAAGGTGAGCTTTAAGGCCCCCCCACCCCACACCAGTCTGGGATTCTCTGTGATTGGAACACCAGAGGCAGGGAATGAGTGTGGGAGCAGCACCAGGCTGGCCCCGAGGGCAGGGGGAGCTGCTCCTGCAGGGAGGGGCAGTGCCTGGGCTGCCCCAGCGCCCACACCCTGCCCTGGCGGTGCTCGGCCTCAAATACAGGATAACCAACGAGTGGCACTGCTGGCCAGGCAGCCCTGGGAGGGAAGGAAGGGAGGGAAGGGAAGGGACAGCACCAGGCTGGGCTGGCACTGCCCAGGGGCCTCGCTCCCTGCACAGCACAGCTGGCTCTGCCCGGGTGCCGCAGGAGATCCAAGTGTCAGTGGTGCCCATTTGGTTCATTCATCTACAGCCAAGGCATTCCTCCAGGATACCCTCCAACATTCCAACATCCCGTGCCTGAGCTGGGAGCTCAGGGAGCAGGGGAGGGACGGGGGGTTGCCTCACCCAGCCCCAGCCCCAGCCCCAGCTCGGCGCCAAGGTCCAGCAGTGCCTCCCTCATGGGTCACCACAAGTGTAAAAAATTTAAAAAGCAGCAGCTGCTCCCAGCTGGGGCGGCAGCTCCGAGCCAGCAGCGGCTGTGCCAGGGGGGGTGGCAGCAGGAGGCCCCGGGAGGCGGCAGCTGGAGGGGCTGCGTGCCCACAGTGCAGCGCCAGCTCCTTCCCTCGGCTGCGCGCCCACCAGCTCACCCCTTGCTGTGCCCCACGGCCCTGCCCTGGCCCTGGCACGCCGGGCTGGTGCCCCCAGGAGCTCCCAGCCCCCCCTAGAGGTCCGGGAAGCGGCTGGGATCCTCCTTGTAGTCGTCGGGAATGGTGAAGATGGAGTCATCGAACTCGTCGTAGCGGAACTCCTGGAACGTCACAGTGGCCGTGATGGTGGGGAACACCGGGATGTCTGCGGGGACAGGGCACGCTCAGGGACTGTAGTAAACCCCTCAGGTTTAGCCAGAGCCCCTTGGAGAATAGAATGCTGACACAGTGGCAAAGAAGTTTCCTGTCTCCAGGGACATCCGCCTTGTACCTTATCCCTATAGCCATGGAAGGCAATATTGTGTTAAACCCTACCATTGGTCACTTATGGTCACTCTAACACCTTTGCCATTGGTCAGGATTGGATCCAGGCCAAGGGTATAAAAGTAGCACACTGTACCCCTGCTAACTGGGAAGAAGAAGAGCTGAGACCCTTCAGGGACCCTACAATAAAGCCATACTCGTGGAACAGCCAGTGTCTTCTGCTTCTCCTCTCTCTGCCCTCTGCTGGAGCCTCAGGCCAAGGGAAAAGCTACCTAGCAAGCAAAGCTGAAATCACAAGAGCTGCCTGATCACTGAGAGCTGAATATTCCCTGCTTGCTAGGGGCTGACCCGCGGCCTTGGTCTGAGAGCGAGCTGGCTTCTGGCACCCAGTGCCCTTGGGGCTGAGCTCTGGAGCTGGAACAGCTTGCATAGGATACGACCAAGCAAGGCTCATTTAAGGGACAGCAGAGTGGCACCATCCCCACCCTGCCAGGCTGGGTTACAGGGGGAGGTGTCCCTGCCGTGGCAATGGGAGCACCAGCTGCAATCTGAGCTCATTCCCAAAGTGCTCTGGAAGCCTGTGCAAACAGAGCACAGCCTGCCTGCCCACACAGCTCCCTGCAGTTCCAGAGCCCTGCATCCTCAGCAAAGGGCCTGCTGCTTCTGGGATCATCTATCCCCTGAACAAGCTGCCCTCAGACATTTCCATCTTTACAATTTTTCACTTAAAATCAATCTATCCCCAGTAACTGCTGAAGAAAAGGAAACTCAGGAATGTTACAAAATACTCCACACCTGAGATCCTCCCCCAGTGCAGGAATAATCCAGCACATCCCACTGCCCTTGGAGCAAGGCCCCAGCACTCCTGTGCTCCTGAGCTCTCCGTAACACATCCCTAGGTGAGGGCTCCTCCCCAAAACTCCACAAAAGACCTTCTGAACATATTGCAAGAATAAATGCACATGTTTAGACCTGGATTGGATATTTGGGAAAATTTCTCTTGGAAAGGGTTTTCCAGCATCCCCACGCCTGGAGGGATTTCAAAGCTGTGTAGATGTGGCACTGGGGGAACATGGGGCAATGGTGGCTTTGGCAGAGCTGGGGAATGGTTGGACTGAGAGGGTTTTTTCAACCTAAAATTCTGGATAAATAAAGCCCCAGGAGCTGCTGTGTGCTCTTACCTAATTTGACAGGAAAGCCTGGTGGAAGCTTCATTTGAACAAATTCTCTAAGTTTGTTAAAGTGCTTGAAGGGTGCAATGACTTCTAAGACATTCAACAACCTGCAAAGGAGAGCAGAGCCCGTGACAGATCCTCCTGCCACACACAGCCTGTCCCTGTGGGCAGGAAAACGTCACCCAAAGGGCCCAGGGGACACACAGGGTGACAATGACAGCATCCCCTTCTCCATCCCAGGGCGTCAGGGTCAGCCCACGGCCAGAACTACAACAAACCAACACCAGGATAGCAGCTCCTTATCCTCATTTTCCACAGGAGATGAGGGATGAGGTACCACCCCCCTTCTCCATGGACATGTGCAACTGACCTGGCTTTGCACTGGGTTAGGGGACACAACTTTGTGCTAAAATTTATTATGGGGAAAACCATTTCAGAATTCTGTGGGATCAGACACCACAGATAACCCTGATACCCCTGCCCAAAACTCTGCTCTTATCAAGCCAGGTAAGGGCTTGGCTCTTCCCCAGCCCCAGCAGCTCCCAAATTCCCAGTTTAAGGGACAACAGCCTGACTGCACTCCCACTCCTGGGGATCTGGAGGGTTCTTTCTGCAGCTCATGAGCACACCAAAACATTCCCAACAGGAGTAACTCCATGGCCAGGAGCTTTCACTCACGATTCGATTCCCAAGGGGAATTCTTGGCTCATTGCTATCGTGGCTTTGAAGGTTTTCTTGCTCTCCTTGCAGACCAGCTCCCTGCCCAGGTGAGGAGCTCTGTGAGGGAGAGACAAAGTCAGTGCTTCCCAGGGCAATCCTGGCTTTAGAGGAAGGAAAACAGACTTGGGTTGGAAAACATCAGGGAGGAATCCCTACTTCCAAAGGGTTTGCTTTATTGTAAAGCTGTGCAGAATAAAGATAAAAATCCTCTTAAATTAGATTTAAGGAGACAAGACAAAACCAGGAAAACTACTGCAGTAAAATAATTCCTCATAATTATAATTCCTATTAATAAACCCTATTTATAAAAAATTATATATATATATTATTATAAATAATTAATAAACCCTATTTATAAATAATTATATATATATTATTATAAATAATTAATAAATATAATTATATAAATAATTAATAAATATATATATTATTATAAATAATTAATAAACCCTATATATAAATAATTCCTGTTAATAAACCCTACAGGAAGTGTTTATTAACCACTGTCCAGAAATGCCCATGGCAGGGGGTGGAACTGGGTGGGCTTTAAGGTCCCTTCCAGCCCAGAGCATCCCAGGACTCCCTGCCTGTAGCTGAGGCACTGACACTGCTCCCACACACCAGGATCCCTCCCCAGCCCTCTGGAGAACAAACACTGCCACACCAAACCCAGCGCCACAAGCAGCACCCAAGTGGAGAACCCAAAACCCCCCCAGAGACCCCCAGCCCCTGCCAGGGGGTCCCTGAAGGCCTGGCAGGCCCAGCAGCACTCACTTGCCACTCTCTGCAGAGATGTACTCCTCCCAGGAGATGGTGTTGGGGGACGGCGGCGTCAGCGACTGCCGGCGCACGGGCTGTGGGACAAGCACAGCTCAGAGCCCTGCCCGCTGCCGTGCCCACCTGGGGCTGCCCCAGCCCCAAACACAGCCACAGCCTGCCCTGCTCTGCCAGCCCCTGCTCTGCCAGCCCCTGCCCCCAGCCCCAAACACAGCCACTGCACGGGGGCACCCACGGCCCTGGATCCGGCTGGCTGGTGAGGGGTGAAGGGCAGCACCCCTGCACATCCAAAGCCAGCCCCCCTCGGTGTCCTGGCCTCGGGCTGGGCTGGGGGATAGCTCGGAGCAGCGCGGTGAGAGACGAATTAGGAGGCGACCACTTGCTGGGGGTAAACTGTGGGTTTATTACAGAAGAACCAACAAGGAGGGGAAACACCCAGCAAATGGCCCCGAGCAGGGGGTGGGAGAGGGTTTTAAGGGAAAAGGGGGGAAAAGGCAGGGAAACCCAGCTATCCAATAGTAATACATATTTGGAGGTACGAAACATAATTGATATACCAAAGTAACCAACTGTTATAAATCATAGGAGGGGCTCTGGGGCTACAGCCAACCATAACTCCCAGAGAAAAGAAAATTCTCGAAACCTGGGAGGAGAAAAGGGGTGATTGACTGACCCCAAGGAGGAGGCACTTTCACTTTATAAGAGAAACCAAGGGAGGAGCAGTTTCATTTCCATAGCAACCTAACTGGGCAGGGTAGCAGCAGGAAGTAATACAGAAAATGGGGGGAGCAAACTAACGAACTTAAGAACACACCACAGCAAGCCACGGCCTGCCCTGCTCTGCCAGCCCCTGCTCTGCCAGCCCCTGCTCCCAGCCCCTGCTCTGCCAGCCCCTGCTCTGCCAGCCCCTGCTCTGCCAGCCCCTGCTCCCAGCCCCTGCTCTGCCAGCCCCTGCTCTGCCAGCCCCTGCTCTGCCAGCCCCTGCTCTGCCAGCCCCTGCTCTGCCAGCCTCAGCCCCCTCGGGCACCTCCTGCAGGACTGGCCTGTGCTGCTCCCCCATCACGAGTTAACGCGGGGCTCTGAGTGCCAAGGCAGCAGCTCCAGCTCACACAGAAATAAATTAATCACTTTAAAAGCTCTGTGTGTGCTCCCAGCTGAAGCCTGGCTCTTTCTGAAGAGCTCTTGATTTCCTGGTGCTAATCACAGGCTTCCTCCCATTTTAATGAAGCTCAAAGGAGCACGATTGCCTTTCTGGCTTCCCTTTCATTCCCAACAATCAGCATTGGGTCTAAAAGAATCCGCAGTTGATTTGCCACAGCCAAACCCCTCATCTCTTCTAAGAGACAAATTAAGGCTGAATACCCAATGTAACCACAGAAATCCCTCCCTGTGTGCACTAATCAGGCTAATTCATTAATGCATCACCAAAATTACACTTGTGGGTCATGTTTGTGATTTTTAGATTATGCCAATCAAAAGAAAATAAAAACATTATCTATGTATTTTGCACCACGAGGATCAGTGTTCAAGATTATTCTCCCACATCCTGGGCAAAGTTAATCAACTACACCTCAAAGTTAATCAACTGTACCTCAAAATTCTGCTCCATGAGGTTTCCCCCTTTGCTCAGGCTCTCCATGATCGCTTTATTCCGAAGGATGTCCTCCTCACTGAGATGTTCCCTTCTTTTCCTGGATTCCAACACCAGTCCATTCACCAAGTAGAAATCTGCCAGGAAGTTTCCTACTCTTTCCTGCACGAAAGGAATTAGGACATTCATTAATCACAGAAGATAAAATACAAACATTTTGATTTTTGCATTTCAAATGATGGCAATAAGGGAACTTGGGGATTGAGCTGGAATTGCTCCAGCCCCCCCACATGGGCTGGCAGTGGGCAATCCCAAAAATCCAGCAGGAACAGGTACTCCTTATGCAGAGAAGCCTTAAGACAGAGATTGTTGAAGAGTTTGAGTGAAATCCCTTTGCAGAGCACTCCCATGGCTGCCCCTGTCCAGCAGGAGCCCACAGAACCCTTCCTGCCCTCCCTGGAGCCAACCTGCAGAGATCAGAGCCTGCTGGAACCAAACCATTCCCAGCACAAGCACAACCTGTCCTCCCCCTGCCCAACAGCTGCAGAATCCTTCTTCCTTGTTTTTCCTGCTGAAGGCAGTCCAGCAGAGAGATTCCACATGGAATGAACCTGTGCTGATTGGGGATACAGGGAAAGGATTTTTCCTTTGTCCTGCACACCTTGTCCTTTCAGAATCCTGGATTGGTTTGTGCCACAAGGGACCTCAAAGCTCACCCCATTCCAGCTCCCTGCCATGGCAGGGACAGCTTCCACCATCCCAGCTGCTCCAAGCCATGTCCCAGCACTGCCAGGGATCCAGGGCAGCTGGAATTTCTGCAGGAATCTGCCCCAGTGCTTCCTGCAGTGCCCTCCCCTCCTCCCTCCTGCCCAGCAGCACCTCTGAGCCCCCCTCACTCACAGTTTTGTCCTCCCTGAAGAGCCACCCAGTCTGGGCCCGTGTGAACGTGATGGATTTGGTGGATAAGGTGGCAGAGTAAATATCACTGCTCATCAAAATGTCAACCTCCTCTTCTGTCTCCATCTCAGATTCCTGGAAGAAAAATTCCAAAACACTCAGCAAACAAGGATTGCTTCCTCTGAAGATACACCAATAAACACAAATGCATAAGCCCTGTCCTTTGGATCTTTTCCCAGAAGCAGCATTTCCTGCATTTTCAAGCGGTTTTATAAAACCTCTGGCCAAATGGTTTCCAAACAGTTTAATCTTGAATATTAATGTGAATAAAGCATCCCAATGGGATTTATGCAGCAGCTCAGCAGCCACACCCTTTCCACAGGCAATAATCCATCTGCTTAAGTGATTGGGGGATAAAGCTGTAATTAAGGACTTGACTAATTACAGGGGGTCCGGTGAGTCAGACCCTCACGCTGTTATCAGCTGAACTGGCCATGGAGTGACTAAAAGGATGCAAAGCAGTGGGAACAGCTCTGAAAACCCACCTGAGGACACCTCAGTTAAACCCAGTGGAAAGATGAAAAGCAGCACATCACAATTTAAACCACATCTTTCCAGTCCATTCCCATTCCAGCTTCTCCTCAACCAGAAATCTGGATTCAAAGCTGGCTTCCCTCACAAAATTCAATTTCACCTTCACAGCTCAAGCTGGAAGAACTGAGGTAAAAATTCTTTGCTTTGCAGCTCTTTGGGTGTTTCTGAGGCAAATTTTGTTTAACACATTCCCAAAAGAGCCTGGGATGAGTCCCACCCCCTCCCCAGAGCTTTACCTCGTGGTGTATTCGCTGGTAAACTTTTTGCTCATTGTCTAAAACTACAAAAGATTCGGAGGGTGCGGCGTCACCGTTAAAAATGAAGCTTAAATCCCCTCGTTGGCACTTCATGTCAGTAAAGTCTATCAGAGTTGTGTCCAGCCTGTGAAAACAACCCCAAATGTCACAAAAATTATCCACAAATGCAGGAGGAAATTCAGCTTCCAAGGAGGAAAGTGCATTTCTTTAATGGCAAACAAACACATGAAGGGCTGAGTTTTCACAGGATTTCATAAGTGAGGCCTCGATGCAGAAATCGGCAAAAAATTGCTATAAAGGTAAAGTTTTCTTCAGAAACTTGTATTTAACACTGCCAGCATGAGGAGGGGAGGGGGAGAGATTCTATTCAGTGCTACACACTGAGAAACAACTCCTCAGCAGGGTCCTGACTTGAATAACAACACTGGGACATCACCCAAAACGTGAAGAGGACTCAGAAACAAACTCATTTTTTAAAATTTTATTTATTTTCATTGCTATTTCTGTTTTTCTCCCTCACCAACAGCAAGGAAATGCTCCTGCAGACCTGAGTAACTGGAAGAAGATGGAGCTGAGGCCATGGATTGCTGTAGTAATTCATGTCCACTATTGCCAGAGCATTTATTTCTCATAAAGAGGTGGTTAAAGAACCTCAGCTGAGTAACTTCAATTCTAAGTGGTGAGGGATTAAAACTCCTCATAGATTTGCCTCTGATTTCAAGGAAAAACCTGTTTTTATCTATTTCCCCTCAGCTCAGGCCTCATACAGGCACAGCATTCAGAAATGAGAAGGAAAGCAACAGTCCCGGACTCAAACAAACAGACCCAAGCTGCCCCTTTAATACAACAAAAATTTCTACAGATTGAATCTCCAGGATCATATTCTTGCCTCTTTGTTTTAAATTTTGGGCCCTACAGAAAATGCCAGAAAATACATTTGGTTCTGAACTAAAAAGAGTTGAGCTTGGAGAGACTCCTGAAATCCCCTACTGAGTTTGTGAATTTGTCACATTAAACACCTTAAAGAGAGAAATTATATCACTTTTTGGCTGGTTTTATTTTTAAACTCCAGACTGGAGCAGCAACACTTCTCCACGAAATACTGGAATTTCTTTGCAATTGTGTTATAAATACCCAATCCCTGTTTTTCACTGGCACATCTGGTAGATAAAGCCTTATCCAGCTGAACTGCTCTTGCTCTATATTTAAGTAATATTCAGCTCAAAAGAGATAATCAGAGAGCCTGAAATGGCAAGGCTCAGTGCTGTGCCATGGATGAGCCCAGGCTCACTGGGACCCAGCTTTTCCCTGGCACTGAAGTATTTGGGTACAAAAGCAGCACTCACCTGATATTTATACCTTGTTTGTGTATTTTACATGCATCAGAAGGCAGAATTCGGGAAAGTAAAGGCACTAAAGGAGGGAGAGAAAAGGCAATCAGGACACTGAGCTCCCTCTGCAAAGTATTCCCATTAAAACTATTCCATCAGTCTGATTCTGGATGTGTTTTAATGAAAATACAGCATTTTCCAACATCTCAATCAAACACAACATCAGGGGTATTTCTGTTTGATAAAACTGGTTTTTTTTGTAATTGTAATTGCACACCCTGCTTCCAATATCAGACAGAATTTGTATTTCCATCACAGGTAAACCATTTATAAATCCTAACAACTGTGGCTGTTCACAGTTTGAATTCTGGGATTTAACAGTTTATGTAATGCACCAAGGGAAAGAATGCCTGGCTCCAATTAAAGCAGAACAGTCACAAGCATAAAAATGATCCAAGCTATTAATATTAATTATTAAATTAACAAAACACATAAAATCATGGAAGCCCAGACTGGTTTGGATTGGGGGGGACCTTAAGGATCATCCCCATCCCACCCAGGTTCTTACAGCAAAGAGCTACTTCCCCTCCTTAGTGAGTCACTGGAGAGAATTCAGCTCCAGAAGTGAATAAGCAAAACTAAATCTGGAAAAGGTTGTGTGTCCTCTCCTCAGCACTGAGATCCCAAGCACTGTGGCTGCTCCAGCACAGAGCACAGAACCAGTGTGCTGCAGGCTGATTGCATTATCTCCCTGGGAAGGGACATGGGAGCACTCACCCCAACTTTGAAAATCCCAGTGAAGCTCTAGATAGAAGTCACCTAGCTGAGAAGAAAAGAAGAATGTGTTAACAAGCTTTCCAGGCTAAATGAGTGTAAAATTTGCTGGAAGACAGGCAGAAGTTGTGTTTGGCAAAGGAAACTTTCTCTGATGTTGTACTTGAATTTGTACTGAACTTAAACATCACTGAAGCTTTAGCTGCAGCAGAATCAATAATGACAAAATGATGTAACTCATCTGAACTCACATTTTTAATCATTTCTTAATACTAGGTCAACTATCAAGCCCTGGATTGCAAAAGATTTATTGGAAACAATTTAAAAAGCACCTATGGAGCTCTCTGCTTGCTTTGATTGATCCCATCCAATCCCACGGAATTAGAATTAATTATACAATAATTAATGAGTCAAGTTTCAGGCAGGAGTGTTGCAAAGACCAGCTGCCAGTGGCCTGGTGGAAATGTGCTGAAGTCACCAGGTGTGAGCCAGAGCCACCCCAGCACGAGGGGCTCGGGGATCCAACACAGCTCAGCCTCCACAGGGACAAATTCATGAACTTCTGAGAAATAACTGGGCTTCTACAAACTGCTGTCCCCAAACTGAGCAACATTTCACTGTGCCCAAGGGGAACTGGCTGCTGATGGAGAATGAAACCAAAAATCTCCTCCAGCACTGGGCAAGGGGATTTGGGGACTGAACACACCAGGAAATTATTCACTGACATAAGGTTTAAGAAAGCCTTAAAAATCTAATGAAATAGAGATTCTTTAACTCTGAGATTGCAATGATGATGAGCAGGTCTGTCTTACACCTTACACAAACCTTATATTTGAATTTCTAGAAGTTGAAAGGAAGTATTACCTTAAAATAAATATAATTCTGTGACTCCTTAAAACAGAGCCAAGATTGCTTTTAAGAGCAGAAGATTGGTAAAAACATGGAAAAAACTTGCTGGCAGTTTCCCAGAGTGTCCATACTCAGAGCACAAGTCACTGCTTTCCACCCATCTGGTTTTGGCAGCACAACTCACCTCTTTCAGGGCTTTTAATAACCGAGGTCGCTTCTCTTCAACACTTTCCCTGGACTGCTGCTTGAGCTTCCTCAGGAGTGCTGAAACTACACAGGAATTCATCCATGAACTCTGGTTGGTTGATAATTACAGGTGAGTGTCTTACTTGAGGTCTTAAACCCAACAATGCAATGGAACATTTCATCAGACCTGAGGAATTAATCCCAGCTCCAGGAACTGCACATTAACCTGCTCAGATCACCCCAGGAAGGAAAGCCCCAATAATTGTTCGTAAAATTAACTATAGAATCATGTCAAGAGGGTTTGTACACAGGTATCAGTAAATATGTGGATACAAATATACTGAGTAACATCTACTCCACTGAGAAAATCAATAGTGAGGAGCTGACAAGAGAAGGCTGTTGGTAGATTATAAACCAGTGCATTAATATATTAATAATGCATTTATATGTGTAACATATAGTGAGTTTTCTGCTATAGGATGCACCACCACCATGGTAATACCAAATACTATTAATATCCACCAGTGAGTAGCAGCAGAATAATTTCCATTTGCTACTCCATGTCTGAGGTGAATAAACAATATTTGAATAATACATAATATATAAACTATATTTTCCCACTGGCCTCTTGAGATGCAGCCTAAAAGCCACATCCCACTGGCAACTGATACCCAAACAAACGTGTGAGCACAGGGAGCAGGCCAAGGAGATGATCCCACCCAGGCCAGACCCATCTGGATCCTGTCCCTGCCATTGCAAACCCAGAATAAGCTCGTGCAGAGCTCTCCCAATGCCCTCAGTCTGAGCAGAGTTAACAGCTTGCTTATGTAACCCAGTGCAATTTCTTATCAAGGAAATGGATGTGCCTGATCGTGTTCAGATATAAAATGTTCAGCTGATTAAGAGCAACCCTTCAGAGAGCTGAAAGAGGGCTGTGGGAAAATAACCCAGCTTGAGAGCTCTGCTTTCCTGTTCTGAATGAGCCCCAGTTTGGGATTAACTGGCAAACTGGGATGAATGAAGAGGTGCTTACTCATCTGTCTGTCTCCATAGCTGATGGCTTCGGCCAGAGGGCTCCATCCCTGAGCGTTTTTCACCTTTACTGGAGCATTATGGGCTAAAAGCAGGTGGGCACATTCTGGAACAAAATATCCACAGTTATTTACAGTAAAGGATGCAGCAGGAGCATCAGGATAAAACTCTACCAAAGCAATTCATATCAAAGGTATTACACAGATTATCAAAACACATATCTGGGTTCTGACTCACTCTAACAAACAAAGCCATTTATGCAAGGACTTCCAGCACTTCCCTGTTCAATATTATCACTAAAAATAATTGGTGATCAGCCACCAATTATGTAACACTGAAGAGACTTGTCCCTCCTGCTACGTGGAGTTTGCTTTTTATAATATTTCTGCATGTCAGATACACACACCACCATGGAACAAGGATATTTATATTTAATGCATGACATCAGCTCTCTCTGCTGCACACACAAAGCAGAGAGATACCTCAGGGCCTTCATCCCTCTCCAAGGGGTGAATGGATCATGGGGACACGGATTTGGGGCAACTCCCATCAGGTGTAGGGGAGGCAGAGGCACCAACACATCCCTGTGTGCCCCAACATCCTGGGGAATCTGGATTTAAGGAGGGCAAACAGGCACCTCTGCTCCAGGAAAGCCTCAGAGCAGGTGTGGAACCAACAGCTGCATTCCCCACCCACAGGTGGACATGATGGTGGAAAACTGAAGGAAGCAAGGAGGGTTTCAGTGCCCCCATGTGCTCCTTGGAAATGGTTCTGCAGTTTCCAAGCACGAGGAAACCTCAGCACGTGTCACCAAAGCCACCCTGAGCCGTCTGGAGGTGATGCAGCAGGGCCCAGCTGTCTCATCAGCAGCACAGGACTTCCTGGGTTATTTTCCTACCACAGGTGCCACAGGAAACTGCACTGGTCATTCCAGATGCAGCAGCTGTGAGTCAGGGCAGGCTGAGTGGCTGGGGAGGAAGAGATCCCTCCCTGCTGAACAAACTGTCTCCTGTGGGATAAACAAAGGCCCTGACTAACCCAGCCAAGGGATTTTTATGGCTCCTTAAACTGTGCCCAGGACAACAACTGCAGGGAGCAGGCAAACCAGCTTGGAATCTCCAGCCAGATTCCATTTCCAGTTCAATAAACAGGCTGGGAGAGCTGGGGGTGCTCATCTGCAGGGCAGAAGGATCCAGGGAGAGCTCAGAGCCTTTCCAGGGCCTGAAGGGGCTCCAGGAGAGCTGTAGAGGGGCTGGGGACAAGAGGAGACAGGAGAGGGGAATGGCTCACACTGCCAGAGGGCAGGGTTAGGTGGGATACTGGGAATAAAGCTCAGATTTCCTTTCCCACTCTTCTTCTCCAAATCCATGTGGCATCTTCTTCCCAGAAAACCTCACTAGCTTGAAACACAAGATCACACTCAGGAAAGGGAAAAACCCCTTTTTTCCTCTTGCCCCCAAATCTTCAGGATCACTGAAAATGTAACAAAACAAATGGTTTTACCCACCTTTATGTCCCAACATCACAGCAAGATGTAAAGGAGTGTTTCCTAAAAGAAAGCACAGAAATAAAAGAGATGAGATGAAAGTCAGCAGAATGCATTGCAACCCCTTCCTTAGGAAACTGCAGCTCCTGCTCTAACCCAGGAACACAGCAACACCCACCAGAGGAGTGACATTTGCTTGGATTGTTATTGTCAAAATAAATATACTGAGACACATTTCATGGGCCAAGAGAGGGTTTTTAATGATATCTTGAAACTCACTCCAGGCAAAGAGGTCCAGAGGTGTCTTTGAGAAAGACACAACCCCTGTGCTCCCCACAGGCTGAAGGGTCTGATCCCTTCCCAGCCTGACATATCTGGGTTAAAAGCTACTCACAGATATGATACTGATTAAAAATTTAACAGCCTGTTTTATTAATATTTCAAAGACTGAGTACTCATTTTTTACAACTACAGTACTGGGCATATTGAGAAGGAACAGCACCTTCACTACAAAGCTGCCTTTTGGCTGTTTCCAAAGAAAGCTTTGGAGACAGCAGCAGCCTCTCAAACCTGTCCCCATTTTCCTGGCGATGCTCGTGACACAGGTGGTATTTGTGTTGTTAAATATTCACTGTGAGGCACCCAGAGCTGTTTTTCCTGGATTAATGCTGCTACCAGGCTCATGACACCGTTTATTTAGGCAGCTTAAGGATGTAAAGTTCTTCCATTTAACTGCATTTTGTACATTTAAACATCTTCTTAGAGCAGTCAAGAGGAAAAAAATGCTGGAAAACAATTTTTTGTGCAATTCTAACACACACACTCGGTTGAGAGCTGTTCTCTAAGTCCCATTTTGTCAGCAGAAGAAGCTGCTCTGTGCAGAGGGTGTGCTGCACATCTGGAGAGGCTGCCACGGGAATGCCAGCACCCTGCAGCATCAGGGGAATTGGGATGGAGATGGGAGCTCTGTCCTGGCTGCCCAGCAGGGCTGGCAGGGCTGTTCAAGGTGTCCTGCATCTCCTCTCATCCTTGCAGGGCACTGGCAGCACCCCAGGCAGCCACAGCCCAGCTCATTATACACTAACCCAGCTCAGCTCCTGCTGCTATTAATAGCTGCTCCAACATCTGGGAGCACAGCACTGGGAGTGCTGGATGCTGCCAGGCTCTGCCAGGGGATGGGAATAACCTTCCTGAGGAGCAGCCTGAGAGGGAGCCACTCTGAGTGCCCAGGAAATGCAAATTACCTGACCCAAGGGGAAACATTGTCAAAATCATGGAGGCACGGGAATGGTGAGGGTGGAAAAGCCCTGCAGGATCATCAAGCTGTGCCCAATTCCCACCTTGTCACCAGCACTGAGTGCCACATCCAGCCCTTCCTTGGCCACCTCCAGGGATGGGCACTGCAAACCTCCCTGGGCACTTCCAGTGCCTTTCCATGGATCCCCCTTTCCATAGGGAATTCCTGCTGGTGTCCAGCCCAGTTCTCCCCTGACAGAACTTGGGGTCATTCCCTCTGCTCCTGTCCCTGTTCCCTGGAGCAGATCCCAAACCCCTCCTGGCAGGAGCTGTGCAGAGCCACAGGGCCCCTGAGCCTCCTTTGCTCCAGGTGAGCCCTGCCCGGCTCCTCAGGGATTCTGCAGCCCCTGCCCGGCTCCTCAGGGATTCTGCAGCCCCTGCCCAGCTCCCTCAGGGATTCTGCAGCCCCTGCCCGGCTCCTCAGGGATTCTGCAGCCCCTTCCAGCTCCTCAGGGATTCTGCAGCCCCTTCCAGCTCCCTCAGGGATTCTGCAGCCCCTGCCCAGCTCCTCAGGGATTCTGCAGCCCCTGCCCGGCTCCCTCAGGGATTCTGCAGCCCCTGCCCAGCTCCTCAGGGATTCTGCAGCCCCTGCCCAGCCCCTCAGGGATTCTGCAGCCCCTGCCCAGCTCCTCAGGGATTCTGCAGCCCCTGCCCAGCTCCTCAGGGATTCTGCAGCCCCTTCCAGCTCCCTCAGGGATTCTGCAGCCCCTGCCCGGCTCCCTCAGGGATTCTGCAGCCCCTGCCCGGCTCCTCAGGGATTCTGCAGCCCCTGCCCAGCTCCCTCAGGGATTCTGCAGCCCCTTCCAGCTCCCTCAGGGATTCTGCAGCCCCTGCCCGGCTCCTCAGGGATTCTGCAGCCCCCTCCCAGCTCTGTTTCCTGCCCTGGACATGCTCCAGCCCCTCAGGGTCTTTTTTGGAAGGAAGGCCACAGAACTGACCCCAGGGTTTGAGGTGAGGCCTCCTCAGTGCCCAGCACAGCCACAGCCCCCTTTCCCAAGAAATCAGTGTGCCAGCAGCTCCTGGAATCCTGCCTGTGCCCATCCAGGTGGGCAAACAAAGCCTGCTGGCCCCAAACCACACCTCAAACACAGCACCTGTCCCCACACACGTGTGGCCTTTCACCTCTGCTGAGGTACCTGCCCACCCACAGGGCTGTTTTCCAGCAAGAGGATTTGTCTGTTCAGGATTTAAGCTCTTAAATGCACGTTATAATAAAGCTAGAAGTCATCTACTAGGTGTAGCTACAGGCTTCTCCCAGGAAACTCATTGTTTGGGAATAATGACACCGGCCTTCCTCTGGGCAGTGATTTGGAGGTTAATTTAGGAAGCTGGGGAGGCACTCAATTAACACTCAACTGCTTTTAGCAGAACAGCAGGAGTCTCCCATTCCACAGGATTTGGCTTTCCTGCACTGAACCAACACTAAAACAGAACTGGATTATTAACGATAAATTCTCTCTCCCCTCTGTCCAATCCTTAGCACATCCCAGGATTCCTCTGGCTTATTTCTGAGCAAATCATCAGCTGGAGTGTCCCCCAAATAATTCCCAGTTCCAGTGTGTGTAAACAAGTGACAGATGGAAACAGGCAGGAAGAAAACAATAACAGGGAAATGTTACTCAGGCCTTTGGAATGTCAAACCATCAAGAGGTTTGTTGTGTTTTTTTTTTTTTTTTGAATAGTTCAAGTAAAAACTTGGAGGAAGATGATGAGTCAGAGATCCCCAAAGTGTCCCAACTCTGCACAGAGCTGGGAAAGCAGGGAGATCTTAATTAGAGATTTATATACGGATCAAAAAAGGATGGAATCAATGTGTGAGATACACACTGAGGGTGACAGCAAGCAAAGAGGGATCAGGAAGTGCCTTCAAGGAAAGATTTGGAGCTGCTGCTGCTGCTGCTGAGTTGCTTGAAGGGGAACTGGAGGAGGAACAGGGAGAAGCAGCAGCAGGAATAGAGAGAGTGGGAAAATTCCTCCCCAAGTCTGCTGCTTTCATTCTAGCAGGATTTGCTGGAATGAAGGTGGCAGGATAAACAGATCTGTCGCTGGATTTGGAGCTCTGCCCTTGGGAAAGCGCCGTGCCAGCTGCAGGGAACACTCCTGCCCATCCTGGCTGGGAGCTGAGCCCGGTGCTACCCTGCAGCCCTCAGCTGCCTTCCAGTGCCACCACAGACACAGCTGGAATTCCCAACTCCATCCCTCCTGCCCCTGTGCCAGCCCCAGAGATCCTTCACCTTCGTGCTCCCTTTGAATTTACACACCACAATGAAGCAGAGCCCATCTCCTTATCAGAAACACAACACAAGCCTGCTCTTTATCACAACTTCTCAGACACCACACACGTGGAACTGGGAGTTCTCCAGCAGAAATGGATCATGTTACTCTTGAAACGGCTATTGAAAGAGAGATTAGAACCAACCATGAAGGTCAGGCAGATCCCCCAGGCTGATTTATTTGTTAACAGTATAAAATATCCTCCAAATTAAAACGTTTTGAAATGCCCTGGCAAGACATTCAATATTTACAAATTTCAGAGCAGCACAAGGATCAGATTCCATCTCTGTCACTGACACTGCTGTGGACGGAGCATTTGCAGAGGAGCAGCTGAGAACAACTCTCTCAAAACCCAGAGCCACAGCATTTAAAAAGAAAAGGGAAAAAAGGATTGATTTTGTAGCCTGGGGAAATATCAAAAACTGCTCTGCCAACAGCCAAAGGAACAACTCAGCATCCCCCAAAGCAAACAGGTGACAGCTTAGACATTCTAAAAAAGAATGAATCTTTTAAATGCAGCGGGGTCTTGGACACAGAGCAACACCTGCTCAGAGGCAGCTCTGCCAGGACAGGGCTGGTACTGGAGCTCACAGTGCTCATTCATATTACGAAAGTCACGGAATTACGGAATGGTTTGGGTTGGAATGGACCTTAAAGCTCATCCCTGCCATGCCAGAGACATCTTCCACCATCCCAGGATGCTCCAAGCCCTGTCCCGCCTGGCCTTGGGCACTGCCAGGGATCCAGGGGCAGCCACAGCTGCTCTGGGCACGCTGTGCCAGGGCCTGCCCACCCTGCCAGAGAACAATCCCTTCCCAGTATCCCATCCATCCCTGCCTCCTGTCAGTGGAAGCCATCCCCCTTGGCCTGCCACTCCATCCCTTGTCCACAACCCTTCCTACAGGGTATTCACACACCCTTATGAAACTCCCTTGCAAAACTCCCAACGAATTCCCTATTTCCCGGTCCAGCATCCGCATCTCCCGCCCCGCCGGGACGCGGCCCGAGCCCCGGTTCCCCGGTGCGTCCCGCTCACCGTGACTGTCCTTCTGGGCGATGCCCTGCGTGCGGATGAGCGCCGAGAGCCGCCGCACGTCCCCCTTGAACACGCACTCGTGCACGGGGAAGGGGCCGCGCTCGGGCCCGGCGGGGGCGGCCCGGGCCGGCGGGCGGTGCCGGTGAGCGCCCGGCCCGCGGTGCCCCCCGGCCCGCCCGCCCTTCCCGCCCGTGAAGGCGCCCCCGGGCGCCGCGGCCGCCTCGTCCTCGCCGGCCGCCAGCAGGTCCCCGTCCTCCTTGCTGGGCTTGTGGTCCCTGCGCAGCGAGCGGAGCTTCTCGCCGGTCATGGCCGGCGGGAGCGCCCGCAGCGCTCGGAGCCCGCGGGGCCGGTCCCGCCCGGAGCCTCCGGAGCGGCCGCAGCTCCGCCCGCGCCTCACGGGCCTCGGCTCCGCGCCGCCATCTTCGGCCGCCGCTCTCGCGAGACTGCGCCGCACGGAGAGAGCGCGCGGGAGGAGCCGCGAAGTGACCGGGAGGGGCGGGGCGGGATCCGCCCAATGGGCACGGCCTGAGGGGAGGAGGGATCCGGGATCGGTCCCAGCAACCGCATCCTGGGGGACCGGATCCGGGATCGATCCCAACAACTGCATCCTGAGGGGAGGAGGGATCGGGGATCGGTCCCAGCAACCGCATCCTGAGGGACCGGATCCGGGATCGATCCCAACAACTGCATCCTGAGGGGAGGAGGGACCCGGGATCGGTCCCAGCAACCGCATCCTGAGGGGAGGGATCGCGGATCGGTCCCAGCAACAGCCTCCTGAAGGGAGGGATCGGGATCGGTCCCAGCCACCGCATCCTGAGGGGAGGAGGGATCCGGGATCGATCCCAGCTCCCGCATCCTGAGGGGAGGGATCGGGATCGGGGATCAATCCCACCGGGCACAGCCTGAGGGACGGGATCCATCCCAAAGGGCACACCCTGAGGGACAGGCGGATTCGGGGATCAATCCCAAAGGGCACATCCCGATCAGCCAGGACAGGGAGACTCCAAGACTCTCTAAGCAGCTGTTCCAGTGCTCTCCCACCCTCCATGGAAAGTTCTTTGGGAAATGATGGGACCGGGACAAGTGTTCCTCAAAGGAAAACCGGGACAGTGCCCCTGTCGTGGTGCAAGCCCTTGTAGGTGCAGTGTCAGCTCAGAAAGGACCTGTCTGGGTTGGAGCTTCCCAATTCCCCACTGCACGTCCTGCTCCTGGGCCAGTTCTGCAAGTTTCTGCTTCAAATATGGGATGAGTAATTGTGAAAATGATGGTGTCCCAAATTCCTGGTGAATTGGATTTTTTAATAATTCTCCCAGGGAAAACAACCCCCAAGTTGCCAGGGAGACCAGACCTGCTGTGATAACAGAATTACCAGCCTGGTGGCCTTGTCTTTCCTGAGTTCACATCATCTCCCTCATCCCAAATGACCAAGAAGAATTCTAGGCAGATTTAGGAATTCCTGTGCTTGCTGTCCCCAGCTGCTTCCCACACAGCTTTTTACAGTCCTAATACAGAATTTGAAGTAATTCTAGGGGAAAAAAAAAGAAAAAAACCAACAATTTGCTTTTGCTCTATACTCCAGTGGTCTTTCCACTGAGATTTTTCTGTCTCTCCCTGTTTTTTGAAGAAAGTCAAACCCATCTGCAGGCAGAATGTGAGAGGCTGGCACTGTGAGCAGTTCTGATGTCTCCTGTTCTCTCATACTGGAAACACAGGAGAGCAAGGAGCACGGCTGGTCTTGTGGAATGGAGGGATTGGCTCAGGTTTTAGCTGATGTTGGAAGCCTCACACTGCATTTTTAATTACTAGAGCCATGAAGTCACTGTTTACCAGCTTATTATGGACTCCTTTATTCACCCCAGAAATGGAACCAAGGCATTACTCATGGGAAGAGCTCTGGGAAAAGTGGTGTTTGTAAGGAATCCCAACTGTGGGATTACTTTACACTTACAAATTCTTGAGAATGGCTTTTTTTGTCTGCCTATCAACAGAACTTTCCTACAGTAAGCAGATTGATCAACAGGGGATGGAATTCCTGCCTCCTAAATCCCAGGTTCCTGCCTGTATGTGAGGCTGGGGCATGGTCCTGCACACATCCAGAGGTTTGCTCTTCTTAGATGCAGTTTTGCTCACATTTTGTCCATATTTTTGTTGTAAAAAAAATGTTTCCTTACAAAGTCTAATATATAAATCATTCATCAGTGGCCTTCAGCACATGTGTGTCCTTTGTCCTCAGATGTCAAAGTGCTGTTCCATGGACATCAGTCCACGTAGGATAACCTTGGCAGGGAGACTCAGTGAATTAATTTTTAATCACAGAACTCCAGAATGGGTCAGGCTGAAGGGCTCCTCTGCAGTCACCTCCCTGCTCCAGCAGGGACATCCCAGAGCACAGGTTTGTGTCCCAATTGTTCCGGAATATCCCCAGAGAGGAGAGTCCACAGCCTCTGTGCTCAATCTGCTCAGGGCTGGAGTAGAAGCTCTGCCTCCTGTGCTGGGGGAATTGCTGGGCTCAGTCCCTGCCCGTGGCTCTGGGGCCATTGCTGGGTCTGGAGCGGAGCCCTCTGACCTCTGTACACAGGGACACCCAGGGACACCCAGGGACACCCAGGGATAGACAGGGCCACCCAGGGCTGAGGCCCCTCTCCCTGGGGCTCCTCTCCAGGCTGAGCAGCCCCAGCTCCCTCAGCCTTCCCTGGGCACCGAGATGCTCCAGGCCCTTGCTCAGCTCCAGGAGCTCCTGGCCCTGCTGTGCTGAGGAGCCAGAGCTGGGCACAGCACCCAGAGGTGTCCCCAGGGCTGGACACAGCACCCAGAGGTGTCCCCAGGGCTGGGCACAGGGGCAGGTTCCCCCCTGACCTGCTGGGATTGATTGTGGTACCCCAGGATCCCGCTGGGCACCGCTGGCCGGGCACAGATCACTGTCCCTCAGGATCCCACTGGGCACCGCTGGCCAGGCACAGCTCGTTGTCCCTCAGAACTCCCAGATCCTTCCCCCAGAGCAGCTCCAGCCGGTCCCCCAACCCGCGCCGCGCTGGGGCTATTCCCGGTGCTGAGGTACTGCAGGCAGCGCTGCCGGGCAGTCAGCACGCTGCTGCCCTGTGGGTCATTCCCGTGCTGTCAGATTATTCCCGGTTCCTCCCGGGAAAGGCGCCCCTGGGTCCCGGCAAGGCTCCCGGGAAAGGCGCCCCTGGATCCCGGCAAGGCTCCCGGGAAAGGCGCCCCTGGATCCCGGCAAGGCTCCCGGGAGCGGCCCCTCAGCGCGCAGCGCGTGGCGCCCCCCAGCGGGCGGGCGCTGCCCGTGCAGGGCGGGCCCCGCCCCACCGGCAGCCAATGGGAGGGCGCGAGGGCCCCTCCCCTCCTGCTCCGCAGCCAATGAGGAGCCCCCACCCCGCCGAGCCCCCGGAGCGCTGAGGGCCGGTCCCGCACAGACGCAGCCATGGCAGGCAAGGGGACGGAGGGGTTCTTGCCGCCCTTCAAGCACTTCGCCACCCATGCCATCCATGCCGGCCAGGAGCCCGAGCAATGGCGCTCCGGGGCCATGGTGCCGCCCATCTCGCTCTCCACCACCTTCAAGCAGCGGGCTCCCGGCGACCACGCGGTGAGTGTGGCCGCCACCGGGGCGCTGAGTCATCCACAGGGACACCGAGCCCCCTTCCGGGCTTGGGCACACGCGGGAGGCCGCGAGCATCCGGCGTGTCCCGGCCGGGAGAACGGGAGGCGGCAGGGCCTGGGCAGGGCAGGGAGCTCCCGGCGCGGATGTTTGCCCCCACGGCAGCTCCTGGGCAGACGCGAGCATCTCGCTGGGCCGGGAGCGGGGCTGCTCACGGGGCCCTTGCAGAGCCGCCTGGCCGCGATGCCGTGCCTGTGCTCCGGGACGGCCCTGCTGAGCGGCGGTGGCACCGGAGGAGCCGCTGTGGTCCCTTGCAGCCGGAGCCAGCCCGGGGCTCGCTGTTCCCGCTGCGGGCGGCCATCCGGAGCGGTTGGGATGAGACTGGGATGATTCCCGTGGGAAAGGCGGGGGAAGGGGAGCAGGGAGCACGCGGTGCCCCCGGGCTCGCAGGGACGCTGCTCCGGGGGCTGCCCGGAGCCGGAAACACGGGCGGCTCTCCCGGCCCTGCCCCCGCTCCAGGGCCCGGGCAGAATCCCTGTTCCACTACACACGCTTTGTGTAAGAGCCTCCTTCGGTCTTCCTTCCAAACCGAGGGAATATTTCTTAAGGAGTTTGTGGATGCCCTGTAGAAAGTGCTAGAAAGGTTTGACGGGACGTGGCACAAAGCTGCCACTCCTCAATCGGCACCTGCTCCAAACTCGCGTTGTGCTGGTGGCGCAGGAGGAATTTGCCTTGTGATTCCTCATTCCACACAGAATCCTAGCTGTGCTGAGGAGGCCCTCAGGAGGAGTCACGCTGCTGTATCCACATCCTGATGACAGGATCCATGCTCTTGCCGGGAGCTCTGCCAGAGCGATCTGCAGAATTCCTGACTATGAGGAAGTTGACATAAAAGAGAAATCCTAAAAGCAGGCAAATCCCAGGGTGCTCAGCAGGTTCTCTTGGTAACAACTGCGTGCATGAGTCTTATTTTCCTCATTGAATTTGCCCAGAATTTGCATAAAAGCTGTGACAATTGGAAACGTGTGGGTTGTCGAGCTGATGAGGGGAGTTGTCCGGTGCCTGTGGGTGTGATGGAGGTGGACACATGTTTTTCCTGAGAATTCCCTTCAGAGAGGCTGAGGAGTCTCCCTCACTGGAGATACCCACAGCTGTCTAGACATGATCCTGTGCCCTGTGCTCTGCTGGGCAGGGAGTGGGACCAGAGCACCTGTATGGTCCCAGCCAGAGCCAGCCTGGCATTCTCAGGGTGGTTGGACTGTGCAGCCCAAGCCCTTTCCCCCACAGATGGATGTCTGAGGAGAAGCAGGAGAATGTGGCTCCTTGTCCCAGTGCACCCCAGGCCCTTTCTCTGGCAGGGATGCCCCACTGCATGTTGTGCCAGGACAGAATCCTGCTGCTCTGCGAGGACCTGCATGCCCTCAGCCAGCGCTCTTTAAGGAACCTAGAACTGCTTTTTTCCCAGACTTTCCCAATGCTCTCTCTGATGTTTGTTTCTTATTTCCACCCCAGGGTTATGACTACATCCGGTCTGGGAACCCCACTCGGGATTGCCTGGAAAAGGCTGTGGCCGCCCTCGATGGAGCCAAATACAGTGAGCACCTCATGGGTTGGACAGGGCTTGGAGCAGCCTGGGACAGGGGGTGGCACTGGGTGGGCTTTGGGGTCCCTCCATCCCAAACCATTCCATGATTCCCTCACCACAGCTCTGGCTGTTGGCTGTGGGCAGGAGCAGCTCCAAGGTGGGGAAGAGCCCAACACTTCTGGTTCAGCAAAGTCCAGCTCCATGCCTGGGTTTGTCTGCTGCTCCCTCACTGTGGCTGATGCCTGGGCTGAGCTGGATCCATCCTTGTGCAGCAGCACTGGAGGCAGTGGGAGCAGGCAGCCCCTGGCCCCAGTCCATTCCCAGTGTGTCCCAGTCCATTCCCAGTGTGTCCCAGTCCATTCCCGGTGTGTCCCAGTCCATTCCCAGTCCATTCCCGGTGTGTCCCAGTCCATTCCCAGTGTATCCCAGCCTGTCCCAGTGTATCCCAGTGTCCATCCTGGTTCCATGCTGTCCACATCCATCCCCTGCTGTCACTGGCTCCACGTTCCCAGTGAGGCAGTGACAGAACAGGTTCTTTGCAGAGGCCAGGGGAGGAAGGCCAAGGCAAGTCTGACTTGTTGTGTCACATCAAACACTGATGATCCTTTCTCTTCAGGCTTGGCTTATTCCTCTGGCTTAGCAGCTCTTTTGAACATCTGTCACCTGCTGAAGTCAGGGGACTCAGTTATCTGCATGGATGATGTCTATGGAGGTGGGTACAGCACCCAGTGTCTTCAGCCTTCTTTGTGCAGGGGCTCAAACGTGTCTGTGGCTCTCAGGAACTCTGAATTTCCCCTGTAGGACCCCACTGTTCTTTGAAGCCTGTTTTTATCAATCCCTCTCCCTCACAGCTCCCCAGTGCACCCAGCTCTGCCAGAGTCCCTCTCTGAGCAGGGTGAGCTCACTCCAGTTCCTGGGAGCTTTCCCCTCTCCTTGGAGCCTCAGCCTGGTTTCTGCAGGGCTGAATTTCATTGCTCCTCCTCTGGCTTGGTTTGTTCCAAAGAAAGGGTTTCTCACAAAGGAACCTCCCAAACATCACTCAGATGTTCCCTTCAGCTCCCAGAATCCACCTCCATGTCCATCCCTTCCTGCTCAGATGGAAAACTGAGTCCCTGGGGATCACCTTGGCAAAAGGACCCAACCAATGAATTTTTAATGCAGGCAGTGTTTCTGGTAGTGAGTGCTGCACATCCATTGATCACCTGCTGGATTCTTTTAATCTTCCCAGGGAAAGGCTTCAAAGACAGGAAGGAATCATTTTTATTGGAGTGATGGGAAACAGTAGCTGGAGTGTTCCCCTTGGTTGTTCTTCTCTGTTTAATTTCCTGATCATAAACCCCACATTGATTTCAAGTACTTCCCAAATCACTCTGATCCCATATTTATATTATTACTATTTCATAATCACTCAATCTGCAACAATCTTTAAACTTGGTTAAGTTTTAACAGTGATGCCCTTCACTCTTTAGAATGTGCTGATACCAGGTGCAAAGTGCCTCTCTGGACTGCTGCCTTTAGCACCTGTTCTATAAAGAAAATATAAATGTGCCATGGATGGTGTGCAGCATCAAGCTGTGCCCTCCTGACTGTCCCTGCATGATGCAGGAGGCTGCAGAGCAGGCAATGAAAGTTAAGGAAGTTTTTCATTTTGTGATTTTTGGGTTTTTTAAGGCACAAACAGATACTTCCAGGAAGTAGCCTCAGAAAATAATTTGAAAGTAACTTTTGTTGACTGCACAAAGCCAAAATGCCTGGAAGCTGCAATTACACCAGAGACCAAGGTAGGGGAGAGGGAAGTGGCTTTTAAAGGGACGTTAAATTGTTTTATCCTTGCTCCTGTTGGGGTCGGGGCTGTGTTGAGCTGAGGGGGCAGCCTGGGGCACAGCTGCATCCACCCTATCCCCCTGTGCCCTCATGGGCACATCCTGAGAAGGGCAGAGCCCTGCAGAGAGGAGGGAACAGGACAGAGGTGAGGAGGAGCCGGGGGGGCTCCGTGGCACTGCTGGCTGATCCCTGCCCCAGGGGAAGGGAGCTGTGCTGGGCAAGGCTCTGGGAAAGGCTCTGTCCTGCTGCTGAGCCCTTCTCCAGCTGGGATGGCACAAGCCCGGCTGCAGGGAAAGCTCCCTGGGCTCAGAGGAGCCGCTGGAGCCTCCCCTGGCTCTGGCAGGGCCACTGCCCGTCCCCAGGGCCCAAAGCCACGGGGAGCTGCCAGCACGGGGCACCCAGAGCCCCTGGGACTCAGCCCAGCGCTGGGAGCTCTCTGACCTGGAGTTGTTTTGGGTTTGTGCAGCTGGTTTGGCTGGAGAGCCCCACGAACCCCACGCTGAAGGTGATCGACATCCAAGCCTGCGCAGAGGTGGCGCACAGGCACCCGGGGGTGCTGGTGGCCGTGGACAACAGCTTCATGTCTCCATATTTCCAGGTGTGTCACTGCCCCAGGTCAGGGGGATTGGGATGGGGTGGGAAAGGGATTGTATCAGATCTGTTTCCTAGGAGACCAAGCTGAGCCCTGGTGTTGTAGGTTTGAAGTCACTGTTTTTGCAGAGTGCAAAGTGCCTGCTGGGTATGGTGATCTTGCTGAATTAAGAGAACTTGGCAGAAAATGTTGCAGCTCTGCCGTTGGCCTGGGACATGCCAGAGGCTTGGGGATTTGCCCTGCAATGTGTTGTTCACTTCAGAATTCCCAATTTCCTCCAGAAAGGGCTGTGTGGAAGAGCACAGGGTGCTGGTTAATGTGTCTGGAGCAGCCCAGTGTGGAGGGAAAGCCAGCGCTAATGATTAATTGGTGGGAGCAGTAGGTGAGGTACCACACTGGGCTAAGAAAAGGAGAATTTCACAGTCATCTGTCCATCAATGTTGAGTGTAAAAGTCCTTTTCCATTATGGTTCTGGCTGGGCATCTCCACATTCCCTGGGTGGGAGTCTGCATTTAGTGTGGCAGCAGCAGTTTTGGCAACTGCCTGCTTTGTTAAGTTTTAACAGTGATGCCCTTCACTCTTTAGAATGTTCTGATACCAGGTGCAAAGTGCCTTAATTAGTGACTGATTAAAAATCTGGCACTGCTCAGCCCCTCTTGCCCATCCAGCTCCTGGTTTGTCTCCCCTCAGGAGGCTCCTGGGCAGAGCACTGGCACTGAGGGGAGAGAGCTGCCAAAGGAAGCTCCTTTGCTCTTGCTCTCAGCTCCTCCAGGGCAGGATCTGCAACAGCTGGAAAGCAAAGCAATTCTTTTGCTGTGCAGCTGGAGCCCCTCATTTCCCATGGAAATGCCCTTTGTGGGCTCCATGCCATGGTGTGTCCCTGCCCCAGCTCAGCTGCAGAACTGTTTTCCCAGCTCTGCACTGTGTGTTGGATGTGCTCAATCTCTTCTCTCCCTGGAGCCTGTGGCAGTGGGAGCAGTGCTCTTGAATCACATTTTCTTGTGCTTCCCTTGAGTTCAGAGTGCCTCCCTGTACTGCTGCCTTTAGCACATGTTCTGTTGTCATGCTCAGGTTTTTGTGTTTGTTTCTCCCCTTGTTTATCCTGTGTGAGCTCAGAGCCCTTGGAATGGCTGGGGATGAACCCAAACTGGAATGATGATGTTATTTTCCTTTCCTTTCAGCGTCCTTTGGCCCTGGGGGCTGATATTTGTATGTCTTCTGCAACCAAATACATGAATGGTGAGTGTGAGAGTTCAGCTCATCCTTAGGGCAGGGATGGAGGGAGGCTGGGAGGGTGGGGAGGCCCCTGGATCCCTGGCAGTGCCCAAGGCCAGGTTGGACCCTGGGGCTGGAGCAGCCTGGGGTGGTGGGAGGTGTCCCAGGGGTTTTATTTACACTGGGGCTGATCCCATTCTTGTCCCCTGTCATTTGCAGGGCACAGTGATGTCCTCATGGGCCTGGTCTCTGTAAACAGGGAAGATCTCTATAAGAGGCTGAAAGTCCTGCAGTACTGTAAGTCCAGACAGGGAATTCCTGACAGGAATCCTGTTCACATCCACAGCTCTGCTGGGGAGGGTGGGCATGCACACAAGTGGGAAATCAGCCTGGAATGTAAATTAACAGAGCTGGGCAAGCTCAATAAAACAGTCCCATAAACTGAGAGACTTTGTCTCCCCTTCCTGAGCACTCCAGGAGAGCACTGGGGCCCCTCCTGAAAGCACTGAGGTGCCACCTGCAGCCTGGGGGGTTTGAAACTCCCTCAGCCATCAGGGTGTGCCCAATGCAGAATTTTCCTGCCCTGGATGATTCCAGCAATTTTCTGGCCTCTTCATTGTCAGGAATAAATTCCTGTGCAGGTTTTGCCCTCTGCACTGAGGGTGCACTGTGCCCAATAAATAATGTAATCCTTGAGGCCTGAGCCTGTTAATTGGCCTCATTAATTGGCTGCCCAATGTGGGAGATGAGGAACAGAGATTGCCTTGGCTGTCCTCCCACTTGTGCCAAGGTCAGCAATGCTGGAGGTGAGGATGTGTTTGGCTGTGCTGAATGCAGAACACCAGTGTTGCTGTGGAATCCTCTGGAATTCTGTGTGATTCTGTGGGATTCTGTTCCCATTCCCACAGCCCTGGGAGCTGTCCCCTCTCCCTTTGACTGCTTCCTCTGCAACCGTGGGCTCAAGACTCTGCACATCAGGATGAAGCTGCACTTCCACAACGGCCTGGCTGTGGCCAAGTTCCTGGAATCCCATCCCAGGGTGGAGAAGGTCATTTACCCAGGTGGGTGAGCAGGGACTGGGGAGCTGTGGTGCCCCGTGATGGGCTGGGTGAGGCTGAGCTGCCCCAGCTCTGCACTGGAATTCACTGGGAATTCTCCCAACTCTCTCCATTCCAGGGCTGCCTTCCCACCCTCAGTATGAGGTGATGAAGAAGCAGTGTGCAGGCTGTCCTGGGATGGTCACCTTCTACATCAAAGGGAAAAAAGAAAATGCCTCTGCCTTTCTCATGAACTTGAAGGTAAAACAAAGTCAATAAAATCACCCTCAGAGGGAGCTGAATCTGCCCTGCTGACGGCAGGGTGGGGTGGCTTTTCTTGCCAAGTCCTTTGGGTGTGTCCCATAAATCCCACTATAAATCAGGGATAATTTGTCCATGGGGTGAATGGGAGGGAACAAAGGAACCCCTCACTCATCCCCCTGGGAGTGTTTGTTTGTTTGCTCCCAGGGTGAGGCGTGTCCAGCTCAGCTGCTGCTGGCAAAGGCCTTTCTGCAGGGCTGGGCAGCTGGGGCTGGTGCAGCTCTGCTGGAACATTGCAGAGTGCCCTCAGGGGGAAAGGCACTGAGGGAGCCCCTGGCTCTGGGAATGCTTGGCTGGGTCCTTGGCCCAGCCTGTGCTGGTGTTTGGCCAGGTGTGCACTCTGCCTGTGCCCATGTTTGTGTGCTGAGCCCACTCCTGTAACGACTCCTCTCCCTTTCTGCCGTAGGTGTTTAGCTTGGCTGAGAGTCTGGGCGGCTTCGAGAGCCTGGCCGAGCATCCGTGAGTCCATCCTCCCATCCTCAGAGCCCCAAAAAGCTGCAGAGCACCACGAAGTTCCCACAATTTCCCAGCCCTGTTTTTGCTGTTTTCCCTTTAGCTAAACTCAGGGGCTGCTGTGCAGCACAGAGCCAGGGGAGACTCCAGAGGGAGGGAATCCTGTGGGAGGGCAGAGATTGAGGAATTTCACCTGGAGGGCTGAGGCACAGTTGGTGTCCATGAAGGCAATCCCAGCAGCTGCAGAGTGCTGGGATGAGGAGCAGCTGGGATGGAGCAATGCCCTGCTCCCTGCTCACACGAGGGGCACGGTCACTGTGTGCCCCCAGCTGCCTCTGGGCCCTGGCAGGGCCTCCTGGGCCTTTTAAACTGCTCAAAACAGCGTCTTCATGGAATTGCATCATTTCACTCCAAGCCAGCCTGCTTTTGGAAAAGGTCCATGGAAATGAATGACTGTATTTAAATGTTAAATCGTTTCACTTACTGATTTCACAGCAAGCCTTGAACCCCTCCAGCAGCTGAAAGGAGCTGGTGCCAGTGACAGCACCAGGGAAATCCCTTCTTGCCTGTGTCCTGTGTAGCTGGAGAGAATAAACCCTCCAGAGCCCTTTGGGGCACTTTGAGAAGGGATCTGAGAAACCAGGAATGAAACCAGGAGATTTTATTCTGGAGGTTGCACATTCCCCATGTGCAGAGCCTACAGAGCTTCTGTAGAATGAAAGAGCAGCTCTGGAAGGAAGGGCAGTTGGAGTTTCTCCTTTGTCAGGTCCAGATTTTTAAGTATTCACTTCTTGTCAATCATTTGTGTCCTGCAAATATGAGCTGGAGATGCAATTCCCTGACTTGTCAGCATTCCCAGCATTTCCAGGAGCTGCTGCCAGGAGCTCTCTGCATCTGTGGGGTCACACAGCTGGCACAGAGGGGGTGTCAGATCCTGCTGCATTTCAGGGCTGCTGGCAGGGAACCAGCTGGGCTGGTTTTACCAATCCAAGTCCCAAATTCTTGGGATAAAGATATTTTTGTCCTTTCAGGGCCATCATGACCCACTCCTCAGTGCCTGAGGCGGAAAGGAAAACTCTGGGAATCAGTGACACCTTGATCCGCCTGTCGGTGGGGCTGGAGGATGAGGAGGATCTGCTGGCAGACCTGGACCAGGCCCTGAAGGCTGCGGTGAGTGCAGAGTTCCTCTCCAAAAATCATCCCCAGGCAGCCTTTCCCAGGGGCTGAGCCCTCAGCTCCTCCCTGATGGGCCCTGGGCTGGGGAGGGAAAGTTTCCCTGTGTGCAGCCCTGCTCAGCACAGCTCCCCATGCATTCAGGAGAATCAAATGCTAAATGTGACTTTAATTTATGAAAAGGAGATAAAAATGTGTGGTTGATAGAGGGGCAGAGCACACTGACCCCTCCCTTTCCTTCCTGCAGTTTGCATAAACCTTGAGGGTCAAAAAGGACCTTGGAACTGGACATGGCTGTGGACGAGGACACGGAAAACCAAACCCCTCTTGCTTTGCCTCTGGGAATTCCAGCCTGGGTTCCTGGGTCTCTCCCTGGCTGTGCAGGGTGTGCTGGGCACAGCCTGGGCTCTGCCTGGAGCCAGGAGCTGTGTGGGAGCAGCCGTGGGCACCCCGGGAGTGTGATCCCAGTTCTCCCAGCAGAGCTCAGTGCTCCTCCTGCTCCTGCAGGGTTGGGGGCACAGGGGCTGCTGCCCCTTGCTGCTCTCGGGTCATTCTCTGCTCACCCATCAGCTCAGCTCAAAAACTTGATGGCGCTCAGATTTATTTTAATTAAGTTAGAAATTTGCCTAAGAGCTTTTTCTTCTCTTGATGTTTTATTGAAAATGAAGTGAAATCAAATACCTGGTAAATAATAACTTTCTAAAGAATAGTCTTAGTCTCTTTTAAGAAAAAACCATGTGCTGTGGAAATGATTGGAATAATTTTAATTAAAACACACTTTTCCTTTCCTTGCTTATATTCCTGTGTGCACGTGCTCTTTGTGTTCAAAATCAGGGGATGATGGAGTGACCCTGGAGCTGTTGGGATTTTCCTGTGGGAAGGCAGGAGGGGAATGGAGCTGAGGGGAGAGGGAATGGAGCTGAGGAGGGGCTGGAGCTGAAGGGAGAGAGGGAATGGAGCTGAGGAGAGAGAGGGAATGGAGCTTAGGGGAGGCTGGAGCTGAGGGGAGAGAGGGGAATGGAGCTGAGGAGGGCCTGGAGCTGAGGGGAGAGAGGGGAATGGAGCTGAGGAGGGGCTGGAGCTGAGGGGAGAGAGGGGAATGGAGCTGAGGAGGGGCTGGAGCTGAGGGGAGAGAGGGAATGGAGCTGAGGGGAGAGGGAATGGAGCTGAGGGGAGAGAGGGAATGGAGCTGAGGGGAGGCTGGAGCTGAGGGGAGAGAGGGGAATGGAGCTGAGGAGGGGCTGGAGCTGAGGGGAGAGAGGGAATGGAGCTGAGGGGAGGCTGGAGCTGAGGCTGGACCATTCTGTACTGGCCACACCCAGAATAACCTTCATTGCACAGAGGGATTAAGCCCTGACAAAACCCGAGTGAAGGTGTTCCCACCCAGCCCTCCTCATCCCACAGCATCCCAGACTGGGCTGGGTTGGAATGGACCTCAGAGCCCAGCCAGTGCCACCCCTACACCTCAGGAGCAGCTGTGACATGCGGCGGGGCCAGCTGTCCCAGCACGTTAATGACTGTTAGGGAACGAAATGAGGTCCATGAATTTCTGTAATCACCGTTAATCACAGCAGGGTAATTAACGCCGGTGAAAGTGCTCGGGCCGGGATCCGAACCCGCGGCCTCAGCGTTCCCTCAGCCCGGCCCGCCCAGTGACGTCACGCGCCGCGTGCGCCCGTCTCGGCCAATCAGCGGCCGCCGGCGGATTCGAACGGCGGGGCGGCGGCGGCGGCCGTTGCGCGCGCGGCGGGGCCGGCGGGGGGCGCTGCGCTCCCCGCCTGAGCGGCCGCCATGGCCGTGCCGGGGCCGGGACCCGGACCGGGGCCGTACCGCGCCACGAGGCTGGTGAGCACCGAGCGGGGCTGGGCGGAACCGGGCCGGGCGGGAGCCGGGGGCGCGGCTGCTGCGGGTGGAGCGGGGCGCCCGTGGCACCCGTGCGAGAGCCGCCGGGCGGGAGGTGGCTCTGCCCCTCGGGCCTGCTGTCACGACAGAGGGTCTTGGGGATGCGCCGTGCCCGCTGCCGCGACACCTGGGTGCCCTGGAACCCCCTTCCTGCTGTCGTGACGGTGCTCAGGGACACCCTCTGCTCGCTGTCGCGACACGTGGCTGCCTGGCGCCTTCTGCCCCGGGTCCGTTTTCTCGGTGTGCGGGTGCGCGGGGCCGCCACACGGGGGCGCCCTGGGACATCCCATGGGACGGTGTGAGGGTGCCCTGGCACCCCCTGCGCTCTGTGGCGACATTGGGCGCGCAGGGACACCCTGTAGGACGATATGTGGGTGCCCTGGCACCCCCCTGCGGTTTGTCGCGACATTGGGTGCGCAGGGACACCCTGTAGGACGATATGTGGGTGCTGTGGCGCCCCTCTGCTCTCTGTCGCGCTGTGGGTGCCCTGGCATCCCCCTGCCCTCTGTCGCGATATTGGGTGCGCACGGACACCCCTACCCTCGCCACATGGGGGTGCCTGGAGACCTCCCCCGCCCAGCCCTCTGTCACATAAAGTTGACGCCCCGCTGTCGCGACATGCCGCGGTCGGCGGGGGCTGCAAGTGGCGGTGCCGCTCGGTGTCCCCGCAGTGGAACGAGGTGACGCGCTGCTTCCGGGCCGGCATGCCCGTGCGGCGGCACCGGCAGCGGCTCCGCTCGCACGGCAGCTGCTTCACGGCGGCCGAGGCCGCGGACTGGCTGCACCAGGTGCTCCGCAGCAACAGCAGCTTCGGGCCCGACGTCACCCGGCAGCAGACGGTGCAGCTCCTGCGGAAATTCCTCAAAAACCACGTCATCGAGGACATCAAGGGCCGCTGGGGCGCCGAGAACCTGGAGGACAACGGGGCCCTGTACAGGTACTGAGTCAGAGTTATCCCCCGGGGCCGCGGGTTGGGAGTTTTAGTTTTGTGACAAACGCCAGTCACTTGTTTTTAAAGTTTTAACAATTTAGTAGTAATAAAATGGTTATAAAAATAGTAATACAATCAGAGTCATGATAATTTGGATTAGGGCAATATGAGACAATAGAGACGAAGAGTTACAGACAGTCCAGGTACCTTTTCTGAGCAGCACAAGCCCCAAAAATGGACCCACGTTAGCAGAGGATTAACCCTTAAAAACAACAGCCTGTTGCATATTCTTACACCTCATCCATGATGCATAAATTCCATTCAAACACAGGATTCTGTCTGGTCATCATCAACTTCTTCCTCTGAATCCTCACAGCGCCTTTGAGGCAGAAAAAGTTCATTTCTTCTGATAATGGGGCAATAAATTGTCTTTCTCTGAAAGACTGAAGTGTCCTGTCACTGCTATCTCACTGCAAGTCCTTTCTTTAAAAAAGTATCCTATGTAGCATAGTTTCAATTTTAACATTGTTATAACCTAAAATTCTATGTAACACACATTACTTTCTAACACAACACATATAACATTCATTTTAATATTTGCAAAAAGCCAATCATAAAATACATGCATTTTTCACAATTTAAAATGCTTAGATTTGCAAAAAGAGCTTTGTTTGGGTTAAACACCCTAGGTAACAAGTTAATTAGCAGCACAGTTTTTCTCCTCTGAGTGTTTTGCTTCCCTCCTGTGTGTGTCCCTGCTTTTGTCCATCCCAGGTTTTTGCTGGAATTCAAACTGCACTCCAATGCTTTGGAGTGAAGCCAGGGTGCTTTGTAGGAGCTGCCTGCTGGGTTTGCTTCTCTTGGGCCTTTTACACAAAGCCTGAGTGGGAAGCAGAGCCAAGCACTCTGAAACCAAAGGTATTCATGGCCCCACTTGTCACGTTCTGGGCTCAGGCTGTGCCAACACCTTCAGCTGCACTTTGGCATCATGAAAAGCAGCCTAAAGCTAATTTATCATATGATAAACTTAAAACAATATTTCCTAACAGAGTCACACTGCTATGGACTCAGAGGTTTTGTTTTGTCAAGTCATTTATTTGATTACAGATCAATTCTGGATGTATTTAACATCTCTCCCGTTCATTACAGATTCCCTCCAACCTCTCCAGTCAAACCTCTACCAAGCCCACCAAGGGAGAACTTGGAAAACTTCTCTGGAGACAAAGGAAAACTTTTTAAACTGCCCAGCTCATCCAAAAGGGGTTTGAAGAAACAGGAGTTGCTGCAGTCTGTGGTAATAACTTCTGTTCCTCACAGCAGTGTGGTTGGCTTGCATTGTCTTTAGTCTTTAAAATTTAGTGACACTGCTCTGTTGTGGCATCTTCCCTTAAGAAAGAATAATTTAGACTTAAGGAATTTGGAAATAGTAAAAAATAAATTTTTATGAGAGGGATTTTTACTTTGTTTTGGGTTTTCTTTGTTTTGTCTCAGTGCAGAATTATCCCTGCTAAGGGATTTTAAAGTACTGGGAGGGTTGAAAGGTGAAGTCCTAGAAATGATCTGCACAGTGTGGCCTTGTTGAAATTTAATTTATTGTTGGGGGACAACTAAAAGGCACAAATAATTTAATTGGTCATCTTTCAGGAGAAGATGGAATGTGTGTCTGGCCCTTGATTCAGCTGATATTGGCATGCATAAATTCTGAATTTAGGTTCCACTCCTAAAGGAGAATAATTCACATATTAATACATCTGAATTTGAGGTGTTTTTAGCTTTTAATTTCCTGGTTTTGGATTGATCAGGAGTTTTTCCCCATTTCTTTTTGGTTGTGTGCTTCCATTTCAGTGCTGAGGCTGCAGGTTACCCCCTGGCTCACGTGGAATTTAATGTTCCACAGAGTGCCCTGTTCTTCTAATTCCAGTTTTCTGTAATTTTTAATTGCCTTCAGAAGCTCGTTTGTCTTACAGTATAAACCACTGATTTTCAGGAAAACTTAGCAAGACCAAAAGCTGATGTAGCAGAAGAAAAGAAGGAAGGCACACAGCAAAGGAGGGAAATAACACAGGAATATGTGCAAGAAACATGGAGAAATATCATCCAGATACAGTGAGTGAGGAATTACACACAGCACCTTCTCCACCATTTGTTTTTAATTGTTAAAACTATGTTTAAAATTTAATTTGAATTTTTGAAGGGTTTAATTTTTTTCCTGTTGTTTACACAGGTTTTCCAATCTGTTTATTAACTTTACTGCATTTAAGGAATTTGTGATCAGGTGCTGAAATCTATTTTAAACACCTCAGGTGCTCCTCCTTGCTGAGTGTTGCTGTTTGTCCCAGGGTAAAGTGTCCCCAGTTGTCCTGGAAGGGAGAAGTTACCACACAGCACCGTAGCTCACCAGAGTTTGGAATAGTATGGAAAGAACTTGTTTTCCTTCATCCCTTGTAAATCTTTGCTCTCTTCCTGCCCAGTCTGCAGAGCATTTTGGGACTGCCCTCGCTGGAGGAGGTTCTGCAGCCAGCCCAGATCGTCCCTGAGTTTGTCATGTACAACATGAGCAACACCAGCAAACACGGCGTGGTCGTCCTGCAGGACAAAGCAGGTGACATTTATTTCCCTAGATTTGCTTAACAATTATTTGTTTATAAATAATAATTCATCTGTTTCACAGTCTGTTGTTTCCACTTTTTCCCCAGCCACAGCACAGCTCAGGGACCTTCAATCCCATCCCATTCCATGGCAGGGCCACCTTCTCCTGGCCCTGGGCACTGCCAGGGGCAGCCAAAATTCCATCCCAGCCAAAAATTCCTTCCCAATATCCCATCTAACCCTGCCCACCTTCACTTGAAATTACTCCCCTTTATTCTCTCAAAATTGCATGTGGAGCAGGATTTAAAATCAGTTTTAAATTTAATCTTTTGTGCTGTGGGTGTTATTTAATAGGTGTGAGCCATTATTAGTTGTTAATTATTTGGGCTCATGTCTAAATGATGCTTTTATGTTTGGATTTCAGAAGACCTCCCTCACTGGGTGCTGTCAGCCATGAAGTGCTTGGCCTACTGTAAGTCACTGAAGAGCTTTTGAGTTCCAGAAACCTCTTTTGAGGGTTGAAAGGGAAATATTTGTGTGTGTGAAATCAGCTGTGATGTTTCAGTTCACAAACCTGGGGGTGGTTTCCTCTAGTGCGATTTTTCAGGAGTGAAAGGGACTTTGCTTTTCCAGTCCTTGGCTTTTAGCTGGACCCAAACATTTCCTACACTTCATATTAAACTGGGGAGATCCATTTTCTTTGCTTTGTAAACAATCAACTCTCAATTAATTAGATGAGTGCCTCTCAAATGAGACCAGAGATAATGAGCTTTTTTATCCATGTGCTGAACTTCCTTTTGCTCAGGGAGCTTGAACTCCCTGTGGGAGAAGTGGGATCTCTGTGCTTTGGAAATGAAGGCACACACTAAGAGTGGGTTAGAATTTTGCTGGGGAACCTATGAAGAGCACAAATTAATTTTGCTTTATTTATTTTCTTGGTGTGGAACAGAACTGAGCACAGCTCTCTAGTGGCTGCCTGGAATCTCTTACACTGCTTTTGCTTACAAATTGTGCCAAATACAATATTTGTGGATTGCTGATAGCATTCTTTGCTTGTGGAAGAAGAATAAATTTAGGCTGATCTTCAGAAATTTCTTTTCTAGTGGGACTGTGGATTTTTGGTGTGAATTTCCTTTCTTCCCCTCTTTTCAGGGCCCAGGAACAAGGACATGAGCCAGGACACCTACAGTGGCTTTGAGCGGGATGTGTTCAGAACAGTTGCTGATTATTTTCTCAGTCTTCCTGAGCCATTGCTTACTTTTGAATACTATGAGCTCTTTGTTAATATCTTAGGTATGTATGAGTTTAGAAACCATCAGGGAAGCTCTGAGCTCAGATCAGCTGGGGACAAATGTGATTCAAAGCAGAGCTCGGCCTCCTGGTGTGTGTGGGAGCTCCAGTCTGAGGAGGATCATCCCTGCTCCATTCTGTATTAGTGTTAATTAAAATGGACTTCTGCCTCATGATTTCCCATTTAAATTGCTGTTTCAGCTCACATTCTAAATATTCAATAACAAGAACTTCAGAAGGTGTGCTTGTTCTGCCTGCTCCTCACTGTTGCAGTGTTACCTGTCTTTGTTCTTGCATGTTGGATGCAACTGCCTTGTTAAATTGCTTTGGGACTGAACTAAAGTCTTCTTAATTAATATCTTAATTAATATCTTGACTTTGTTGTCTGTCTGCCCAGTTAGCAGCTCTCTGAACTGGTTCATTTTCACACCACTTGCACCTTTAACATCTCTTTCATTCCCTGATAGTTTTGTGTGGCTACATCCAAATTCCTGATCTGGGCAGTGGAAATCGTTCTGTCCAAGAGGAGAAATGTGACCCTCAGCCTTCAAAACCTCCTCCCTTGAACTCTTTCAAGTCCACTGAGTGTCTTCTCCTAAGCCTGCTCCTCAAAGAGTCTGACAAGAAGGAGGAAGGAGAAGCTTCCAGGAGGTTTTCCTCAGAGGAGCTGAGAGCCCAAAAGCAGCACGGGAAGAAATGGCAGCAGCACAAACTGCCACGGCAGCAAGGGAGTGCTGGGAGCCTGATAGGAGGGAGCTGCCAGAATCTTGCAGGACCCAGGAACGCCCAGGAGCCACCTGGAGCGTTTAGGACAAGGTGTTACTCCTTGGAGAGAATTGGATGTGATAAAGGAGGACGTGCCCCCCTCAGGGCAGGGGTGAGCGCCAGCTCGAGCAGTGCAGAGCTGCTGCAGGAGCACGGAGGGAGCTCGGTGCTGCAGCCGGGCTGGGGCAGCTCAGGGACAGAGCCTGGCCCGTGTCCCTGGGCCGGGGACAGCCAGGGGCCGGCGCTGAGCCTGCAGGGCAGGAGGAGCTGCCGGAGCTGCAGCGCCATCAACAGGCCCAGCGCCGAGATCACGGTGCGGCCCCGGGGCACCGGCGGCTCCCCCGCGGCCATCAGCGTCCCGAGGAGGCTCTGCCGGAGCAGCACCGAGCTGGCAGCACGCTCGGGGCCCCCCTCCCCTCGGGTGCTGCCTGCTGCAAGTAAGGGCTCTCTGCAGCGTGCTGTGCTGCCTTGTGCGGCCTCACTAACCCTGCTTCCTCACCTCTGCCACTCTGCTAGCACAGGCACTGAGCATGCAGCTGGGGGTTCTAAAGGAAATCTGCTGGCATTACTGTTTAGGCTGCTGTAGCTCTGCTAACTGTGTGTAGTATCTCTGGAGTATGAGCTCAGTCTGTCAGGGATTGGCCTTTCTGCTCAGGTGAGTGATGGGGACAGGGAACCTGCACACACCTGCCTGTTGGAAATGTCTTCTGTTCTGTAAATCTGTATTTTCTGGGAATAATTAGTGTCAGTCCTTAGTTGTACTGTGGTCCTAATTGCACCACAATGGAGGAAGTTGAAGATGACCACACCAACAAAGGCCTGTACATTCTCCTCTGTGTTACAGCTGATTTCTCTGGAACATAAATAATCACACAGAAAAATAAGAAATCTGTGATACTGAGGTAGAAACATGCCGGAAGCTGGTTCAGATCTTAATGCCAGCTGTCTTTGTGGTTGGCTTGCAGACCTGCTGCAGCCTCACCTGGAGAGGGTTGCAGTGGAGGCCCTGCAGATCTGCTGCCTGCTGCTGCCCCCGCCGAGGCGCAGGAAGCTGCAGCTGCTGCTCAGGATGATGCACAGGATCAGCGGCAACGTCGACATGCCACGGCTGCACGATGCCATGGGCACCAGGTCCCTGGTAAGGGCAGGAAAACTCTTCTTAGAGGAATGCAGGGATTCCTCAGCCTGATTTCCCACCCTGCTGCTCTTTGGAATCCTCAGCCTGATTTCCCACCCTGCTGCTCTTTGGAATCCCAGACTGGTTTGGGTTGGGAGGGACCTTAAAGCCCATCTCATTCCAGTTTAATCCTGGTGTGCATTAGGTTGGCCCTGCAGGATAATCACCTCACTCGTCTCCTCCAATTGAGAATTTAGGTTTGGGTTAGAAGTAGGAAGAAATTCTTTATTCAGAGGGTGGGCAGGCCCTGGCACAGGTGCCCAGAGCAGCTGGGGCTGCCCCTGCATCCCTGGCAGTGCCCAAGGCCAGGCTGGAGCAGCCTGGGACAGTGGGAGGTGTCCCTGCTCCAACCCAAACCATTCCAGGGATTCATTCTACAGTCCTGTGAAGATCTTCAGTTTTCTATAGGTTAAGCCTTTCTCTGCTACCACCTTTTACAATATGTATTTTTAATTGAAAGTGCTGTTCAATTCCAAAGAAATGACTTTAATTCAGCTGAGGGAACAATGATGACTTTTCCTCCTTGTGTGACCATACTTGGAAGTTGTTTTGGGGGGATTTGAGCCAGTGTACAGTGCAGAGGAGGGAAATCAATCCCGCAGCTTTCTGCACTGCAGCTGTGCTGAACTCTTGCAGCTGATCCAGACGTTCTCGCGCTGTGTCCTGCGCTGTGCCCAGGAGGAGGACCTGGATGAGCTGCTCTCCACACGCCTGCTGGCCTTCCTGATGGACCACCAGCAGGAGATCCTGCAGGTGCCAGCTTACCTGCAGGCTGCTGTGCAGGATCACCTCGAGTACGCCAGGAAGGCTCAGGTTGGTGCCGTGAGAGCAGTGCAGATTCATTTGTTAATTGCTTCTTCTGAAGTTGGGAAAATGCAAATAACCCCAGGACATGTTGAATGTGTAGGTATTAATTACAATGTTTTGCAGCTTGTGAGTGGCTGTGGGTGTTTATTAGGTACTTAATCCAACAGTACAGAATCAGTTGAGTGCATGCAGAGCCCTTTTTTCTTCCAGTGCAAACAGGAAAAAGAAGAAATTTGTGCCATCTTGCCAACGTATTCCTACTGCAAACAAATCACTCCTCAGGAGTTTGAAGAACAAAAGGTCTCCACCTCCCAGGCTGCAGTGGCAGAGCTCCTGGAGAACATCATCAAGGATAAAAACCTCTCTGTGAAGGAGAAAAAGAAAAAGTTGAAACAGGTGAGGTTATTTCATCTGCTTGTGCAGTGCCTTTGTGGGGCTCAGGCACCAGAGCCTGGGGCAGGAGAGGAGCAGAATGTGCTGAGAAATGTTTGTGCTCCAGAGCTGTGAGTGCTTCATGTGCTCTGCTTGGGATTTTAAAGATGGTTTTTAATGCTGCATCCTCTGGAGCCAGGCTGGGAGAGCTGGGAATGCCCAGCCTGGAGAGGAGAAGGATCCAGGGAGAGCTCAGAGCCCTGGCAGGGCCTGCAGGGGCTCCAGGAGAGCTGAGAGGGGCTGGGGACAGGGATGGAGGGACAGCACGCAGGGAATGGCTCCCAGGGATGGATGGGACATTGGAATTGGGAATTGTTCCCAGCAGGGTGGGCAGGCCCTGGCACGGGGTGCCCACCCTGGATCCCTGGCAGTGCCCAAGGCCAGGCTGGACACTGGGGCTGGAGCACCTGGGACAGTGGGAGCTGTCCCTGCCCGTGGCACTGGATGGGATTTCAGGTCCCTTCCAATCCAAACCACTCCACAATAATGCAGCCTTTGACTGGCAGCAGTGTTCAAACAATGATGGAAAACCAGGACAAATGTTCTGCTGGAGCTCCTGCTCTCCATTCAGTGATTCCTGATGGAATTGCAGCCTGGATTCCTGTGCTGCACTGGCCATCCAAGTCACCATTAACATGCCAGAGGTGGGGTTAAATTCAATAGGGGTTAAAAGCAATGACTTTTGGCTTTAAGAGACCAGACTCTCTCTGTTGAGAGTCCTGAAACATTCTTTTGGTGGCCTTGGCTGTGTGTTTTATAACATTTACAGTGCTCAAGATTATCTTGCACTTCTCTGGCCTACCAACAACTTGCCTAATAGTAAGGCTAAAGCACAGCAGTTCTGGCAGGATTTAATCCTGGAGGGTTTTTCTTTCTTTTGGCAAGTCTTCCTGCCCAATGGAATAGTTTTGTACTTGTCCTGGAATCTCCTAAGCGAGTCTTGTGACTCCCCTTTGAACAAGCAGCTTTTCAGGACAGCCACACTTGGCTTTGGTGCCCCTCCTGCAGCTCTGACTTCATGTGTGTTGTGGAAACTTTGTGGGCCTCTAAAAGTGAGTCTGGTTTGCTTCATCAAAACTTGTGAATCTAAAGCAGAATGGTGAATTATAGTTGATAAATGGTGCCAGTGCTGGAGGTGCCTCAGCAGTGCCAGCACAGGGATGGGCACTGCCCTGGGCCTGCTGGACACGTTCTGCCTGATGGGAAGTGTTGGGAATTCTTGGGAAGGGCCAAATCCGTGGCACTTTCTAGAGAGGCAGTTCCCGATTGCCTCAACAGCAGAAGTTACAAAAGTGGTTTGGATCCATCCGTGGGAAGGTTTGGCTCATGTCCAGATGTATTTACAGTTTTTCATCCCTCCCTGAGGCCTTGCAAGGGAAACAGGCACAGTGTCCAAACCACTGCTCTGATCCCAGGTGCTTTCATTTCCATGGGATCAGTGCTAAGCTTTCCTGGGAGAAGCCTTGGCTCCCTGTGGGCTAAGGGAGTTTATCCAGGGCGTTCCTGGAAGGCAGCTCTGCAGGCCCAGAGTGTGCTGTGGCACAGCTGGAGCTGTTGTGGGATTTCCCCTGGGGTTGCTGATCGTGGCTGCTGTGTGTGCTGCAGTTCCAGAAGGAATATCCCCACATCTACGGGAGCAGGTTCCCGAGGACGGAGTCGGAAGCGCAGCTCCTGGAGAACAAACCCACCCTCAAGCAGCCCATGCTGAGCCTCAGGAAACCCAAATTCCGCAGCCTCAGGTACTGATTTCACCCTCCTGAGCCACCTCTCCCTGCCTGCAGTCTGAGGGAGTCACCAAAGGAATTGCTGCAGGAGTTTGGTGCTGCCTGTGCTGTGGAAGGAGGAAATGTTTACATGGACACTGTGCTGGAAGGTGCCAAAATACCTTTTTTGGTGCAGATACTTTGGAATAACTTCTAAAAGAAAAATATTTATCTGTTTACAAATTATTACAATATATCGGAGTAGGAAAATGTAAAAATACACGTAAAGCTGTTGTTAACCAAAAATTTATATTTTTTTTAATGGGAAACTAATGATGTGCCTCTTGTTATAACCTTTGAATGTTTGTCAGGAATTTGTGCCATTTATTGTAGTTTTTACATGTGTGTGTTGTGACTAAGTGCCTTTTCTATTCTCAAAATGTTTGTCTTTAAACAAAGGAGCTTCTATGAGTTCAGAACCAGGAGAGCCAGTTCACCATAAATAAATTATCTCACTCCATAAATGCTTCTGTTCATATCATCTGTAAAACCCTCATCAGCTTTTTGATATTTATTTATATTAAAAGACTTGAAGTGTATTTCTGCATTTTCATGGAAAAGTCATTTTGGATCTGTTAGTGTGATTCTCAGAATAGGAGTGATGGATGATCCATTAGGGTCAGAGCAGTATATAAGTATATAAGTAAGAGCAGAATATACTAATTTTCCCTATTTTTCCCAGAGGTAGGGATTTACTTAATAATTATGATAAGATAAAGGTTCCCCTGCAGGAGTTGAAATCTGCAGGAATATTTTTGGGAAAGTATAATTAATAATAATTAATCTACTGCCTGGCTCTGAGATCCCAGACTGGTTTGGGTTGGGAGGGACCTTAAATCCCATCAGTGCCAGCCCTGCCATGGCAGGGACACTCCCACTGTGCCAGTGTCCAGCCTGGCCTTGGGCACTGCCAGGGATGCAGGGGCTGCTCTGGGCACCTGTGCCAGGGCTGCCCACCCTCACAGCCAGAATTCCTTGGTACATCTGTGATCCTGAGCCTGTCACTTCTCTCCCCAAAAATACCATTTTTCTCCTTTTTTTTGGGAAGATTTTGTAAAAGAGAAACCCGAACGAGCCTCATTTTACCCTGTGTTAATGATGCCTCATGTCCTTAATGAGGGTAACTTTGTGCTTTCAGGGCAGGGGCAGCTTGTTGGAGGTTTTTTCAGGGATGGCCTAGAAGGCAGCTGTGAGGAGCAGATTCTCACAGCCTGTTTCTGTAAACAGCAGAGGTTCTCAGGTTGTTTTTAATTACAGGTAAAAGTGGCAAACATGAAGGCCTTGAGAGCCTTGCACATCAGAGTTCTCAGGCAGCTTTCTCATAACAAGTGGATGTTCTATCTTTGGCTGTTTTGGGAAAGCAAGAGTAATTTTGAGAACCCAAATCTTGGTATTGGAAACATAAGGAGGGGTTGGTATGTTATCTCTGACCTGTTTTGAGCTCAGATTTTCCAATATGCATGAAGTGAATGAACACTGTTATAAAAGGTGCCTGATTGATGAATAAAGTGGAGTTGATGCTGACCAATGCAAGGTGGGTCTCTCCCTCCGACTTCAATAGCAGCTGTTCCTCCCCTGGAACATCTGTAACCAACTCCAGCACTCAGCACTGCCCAAACTTGCTTCCAGGGCTTCCCACCCCATGCCATGTTGCATAAATGCTTTGTTTATGTCGTGTTCCAGTTAAGTAACTTATTGGGTGAGAAGCTCACATTTCCAGGATTTGGCTTTCAAAGGCCTGCCCTCATTACTCCCAGTTCTTGATCCAGGTTATTTAATGTTCCCTTCTAAGGTTTTGACGGAACTTAGCCAAAATGGGAATAAAAAGAGAAATTATAATTATGGTTCTTGAATGGAAAGGGTTAATGGGAGGCCTTAATCACGATCTCAGTGCAGTATCCTGGTTTTTCTGTGAGAAGCCTTAAATGAGCCCTTGTCCAAGTGGAAACGCTGCCTTGAGAGAGGGAACAAGCAAAACCCCAGGGAAAGAGCCAATTGTGGCAATGTTTAATGTCACTTTCTGTCCCTTCACCCCAGTTTGGGTCCCTGGAGCTGTTTCTATATGGAAGCAGCACCTGAATGTATGTGGTGATAAAACACCTTCATCCTCTGCCTGTGGGGGGACAGCAGGAAACTGGGGCCTTGTTAATCTTTGAAATTGCTCTTTACAGCGCTGTTGTTTTCATAAATGTTGTTTTCATAAATATTTTAATAAATGAATTAAAAAAATAAACCATTCTTACAAGAGGTGGTTCCTAATGATGAGTCTGGAGGAGCCTGAGGGAGAGCTCCAGGGGCTGAGGGACAGCTCCGATCTCTGCTCCCTGTGACAGAACCCAGGGAACAGCTGGAGCTGGGCCAGGGGAGGTTTAGGTTGGATTTTGGGAATGTTCCTCATCCAGAGGGTGCTGGCGCTGCCCAGGCTCCCCAGGGAATGGGCACGGCCCAAGAGCAGCTCCAGGAGGGCTCAGACAGCGCTCAGATGGGATTGTTGGGGTGTCTGTGCAGGGCCAGGGTCTCCAGCTCAGGGGATCCCTCGATGTTTGCCCCTGGCGCTCTCTCCTGCCCCGCTGTCTGAGGTGTCCCACGCTCCGGGCAGGCTCTGCGGCAGCGGGATGGTCCCTGCAGGGCCGGGCGTCGCTGCCAGCGCCCGGCACGGCTCCAGCGCCCCGTCCCACTCCTCCCTGGGCTTTTCTTCTTTGTAATCACTTCTGCTTGGGAAGAATTTAGGTCTCAGGAAAACACTGAAAGCCCCTTTTTGTGTGAACAGCAGGACAAAAGCTCCCAAAGCCCGGGGAGGATTTTGGAGCTGAAAGCCGGCTCTGTTCCCGGGGTGCTCTCATTGGTGGGGGCTGTTTTGGGATGGGGCTGCCCTGGGCAGGGCTCAGCACCCCATAAATACCCAGCACAGCTCTGGCTCCCTGCTTGGCTCCGGAGGCTCGGGCCCTGCACCAGGGAGGATGTACAGCCAGTGAGTATCCCTGAGGCTCCTCTCTGTGGGAGCACATCCCACGTGGAGCTTGGCTGGGGCTGGGGGAGTGGGGTTTGGAGGGGAGGAGAGGTGAGGAGGTCTCCATGTCTCCATCTCACATCCCATGCCAAGGTGTGGTCCTGGTCTGAGGGAACAGGCTCACCTCCAGGTTCCAGAAGATTTACCAGAATTTGGAGTAGGATAATGGAATCCTAGAATGGTTTGGGTTGGAAGGACCTTAAAGGCCACCCAGTGCCACTCCAAGCTTGGGCAGAGCCACCTTCCACTGTCCCAGGTGCTCCAGGCCTTGTCCAGCCTGGCTTGGCACTGCCAGGGATCCAGGGGCAGCCACAGCAAATCTGGGCAGAGTTCACCAGCCTGTGCCTGCTGTGTCTTCATGGGCTTTGCAGCAGATAAAATTGGAACCCAACAAATAATTCTTTGCTTCAAAAAAAAAAGGCAAAAAAGAAAAAGGAAACAATTTTAAAAAGGCTTTTCCAAGAGCTGAGAGATACAAACTGGATTTTGCTTTCTGGTGATTTTGGTGTCCTGGTTTGTTGGGCTGCAGTGTGGGCCGTCCCCTCGGTGTCCCTGTCCCTCCTCACGCTCAGGACAGTTCCCAGCAGCTGTTTGGAGCCTCAGAGCCTTTCCCCATGGAAAGGTGCTTCTCCTTCCTTCCTCCCCCAAGTTCTTTGCAAGCCCTGGATCATCCAGTGCAGAAAGATCCATCCCTCCCTGGGGGGGCTCCCAGCTGTGCCCCTGCCCCGGGCTCACCCAGCTGTGCCCTTCCAGGGTGGAGCATCCTGCTGGAGGCTACAAGAAGCTCTTTGAGACAGTGGAGGAGCTGTCCTCTCCAGTGACTGCCCACGTCACAGGTTGGTCTGGGGCCTCCTCTCCTGCTCCCCTTTGCTCCCACAGCTCTGGGGCTGCCAGGGCTTTACAAGGCTGGATGTGAGGGAGCTCACAGGGCTGGTGATTCGGGGTAGAGAAAGGTCAGATTGGGTGGGGAGCTCTTTAGACAATACTGAATGTCTTGGTCCACAGCAGGTGTGAAGAAATCAGAGCTTGCAGAGCTCATGTGTGTTTAAACCCTAGGTTTAACTAGAAAATGAAGTTTTGATTGTCTCACTGTCACAATAAAAATTCCTTGGTCTGATTTGCCGTGCCCATCCCAACGCTGGGTCTCCCACAGGCAGGATTCCCACCTGGCTGCGAGGAAGCCTCCTGAGATGTGGTCCTGGCTTGTTTGAGGTGGGCTCAGAGCCCTTCTACCACCTCTTTGATGGCCAGGCACTGCTGCACAAGTTCGACTTCAAGGAGGGGCACGTCACCTACCACCGAAGGTACGAGCCAGTTTTCCAAGCAAAAGGAATAAATAAGGAAGCATTTGCTTGTCTGAAGTTCTGGGAACAGGCTGTGCCTGTGGGAGATCCTGGTTATTTCGAGTCCTTGTGGTCACTGGAAGAGCTCTAGCAGTAATGTCATTAACCCAGCTCCAGCTGCAATGAGAAGTTGTGGAGAGCTCCAGGTGCAGTGAGAGGTTGTGGAGAGCTCCAGGTGCAATGAGAAGTTGTGGAGAGCTCCAGGTGCAATGAGAAGTTGTGGAGAGCTCCAGGTGCAGTGAGAGGTTGTGGAGAGCTCCACATGCAATGAGAAGTTGTGGAGAGCTCCAGGTGCAATGAGAGGTTGTGGAGAGCTCCAGGTGCAATGTGAGGTTGTGGAGAGCTCCAGGTGCAATGTGAGGTTTGGAGAGCTCCAGGTGCAATGAGAGGTTGTGGGGAGCTCCAGATGCAATGTGAGGTTGTGGGGAGCTCCAGATGCAATGGGAGTTTGTGGAGAGCTCCAGGTGCAATGAGAGGTTGTGGAGAGCTCCAGCTGCAATGAGAGCTCATGGAGAGCTCAGCTAAAATGAGAGGTTGTAGAGAGCTCCAGATGCAATGAGAGGTTGTGGAGAGCTCCAGGTGCACTAAGAGGTTGTGGAGAGCTCCAGGTGCAGTGAGAGGATGTGGAGAGCTCCAGGTGCAATGAGAGGATGTGGGGAGCTCCAGGTGCAATGAGAGGTTGTGGAGAGCTCCAGGTGCAATGAGAGGTTGTGGAGAGCTCCAGGTGCAATGAGAGGTTGTGGAGAGCTCCAGGTGCAATGAGAAGTTGTGGAGAGCTCCAGGTGCAATGAGAGGTTGTGGAGAGCTCCAGGTGCAATGAGAGGTTGTGGAGAGCTCCAGGTGCAATGAGAGGTCGTGGAGAGCTCAGCTGCAGTGAGCAGCTCCAGGTGCAGTGAGAGGCTGTGCCAGAGCTCTCCCAGGGTTCACCAAAGGAATGTTTGCATTAATTGCACAGCCTGGTGTCCCGTGTAACAGAGTTTCCCTCCTGGCCCAGGTTTGTCCGGACCGACGCCTACGTGCGGGCCATGACGGAGAAGAGGATCGTGATAACGGAGTTTGGCACCTACGCCTACCCAGACCCCTGCAAGAACATCTTCTCCAGGTCCCTCGGGTGGTGCACACACTGCTGGGATGTGCTATGGAGTTTCTGCTTCCCAGGAGCCCCTGACTGCCTGTTGGTTTTCTCTGCTCAGGTTTTTCTCCTACTTCAAAGGTGTGGAGGTGACGGATAACGCCCTGGTGAATGTCTACCCTGTGGGGGAGGATTACTATGCCTGCACTGAGACCAACTTCATCACCAGGATTAACCCAGACACCCTGGAGACCATCAAGCAGGTGGGTCTTTGTCCTGGCAGGACAGAGGTGTGGAGAGGGAAAACTAAAATGAAAATGATGGAGTCACAGAATGGGTTGGGTTGGCAGGGATCTTAAAGCCCATCCAGTGCCACCAGGAACATCTTCCACTGTCCCCAAGTGTCCAGCCTGGCCTGGGCACTGCCAGGGATCCAGGGGCAGCCACAGCTGCTCTGGGCACCTGTGCCAGGGCCTGCCCACCCTCACAGATATTCTTCCCAATATCCACCTAACTCTGCCCTCCTGTCCCTCCATCCTTGTCCCCAGTCCCTCCCCAGCTCTCCTGGAGCCCCTTCAGGCACTGGAAGGTCCCCCCTGAACCTTCTCCTCTCCAGGCTGAACACCCCCAGCTCTCCCATGGCAGAGGGGCTCCAGTCCCTGCAGCATCTTCAAGTTGTGGCTGGAGTTTGCAAATCAGAGCTCAGTTGCAGACTTTGAGAGGAATTTCCCACATGCAGAGCAAGGATGCATTGACTCCCAACACCTTGCAGAGCTTGTGCCTTCCCACCTCACTCCTGACTCTGTCCCTGCTGTTCTCCAGGTGGATCTCTGTAAATATGTGTCTGTCAATGGGGCAACAGCTCATCCCCACATTGAGAATGATGGCACTGTTTACAACATTGGCAATTGCTTTGGGAAAAACTTTGCCCTGGCCTACAACATCATCCGGATTCCTCCTCTGCAGGCAGGTCAGTCAAGGCCTCCTCGGAGCCAGCTGGGAAACTTTTCCCTTATGAATCATTTCTTTGTCCTTTAAATGAACTTTGTTATCCAGTTAAGCTTTTTCTAAGCTCCTTTAATTTTTATTTTTTTAATGCTGTATTTAAGTCACTTCCAGGTGGCATTTAAATGATGAATTTTGTGTTAAAGGCAGGAATTTGCTGGGTAGAGGCTGTAGGTGCAGCCTCCATAACCTCTCACCTGTCCCATTCCAGACAAGGAAGACCCCATGAACAAGTCGGAGGTGGTGGTGCAGTTCCCCTGCAGTGACAGGTTCAAGCCCTCCTATGTCCACAGGTAACATTCCATGGGGTCAGCTGGAAGCAGGGACTAGTTTTCACATGTAATCAGCAATGAAAATTAGGCGACTGACCAAAATCAGGGTCATTTTGAGTGATGATCCATGTGTTTAAGATAAGCAGCTCCATGGTTTTTGTCCAAACTGACCCTCATGTGAGCCTCATGTGCTCCCCTGCCTTTCCCAACAGCTTTGGGCTGACCCCAAACTACATTGTGTTTGTGGAGACACCAGTGAAAATCAACCTGCTCAAGTTCCTCTCCTCCTGGAGCCTCTGGGGAGCCAACTACATGGACTGCTTCGAGTCCAACGAGACCATGGGGGTAAGCACGGGCTCAGCCCAAACTGGGCTGCACTGGGCAGCCAGACCTGGCTCGGGGGGTCCCTGGGCTTCACCTTCATTTCCCCGAGCCTCAGCCCAGCTGCTGTGTGCTTGGCAGGTGTGGCTTCACGTGGCAGAGAAGAAGAAAGGCAGGCTCCTCAACCTCAAGTACCGCACCTCGGCCTTCAACCTCTTCCACCACATCAACACCTACGAGGACAACGGGTTCCTGATCGTGGACCTGTGCACCTGGAAGGGGTGAGGCCGAGGCTTCCTGGGCACCAGCACTGCCCCTTGCACCACACACCCCCCTCCCTGCCCTGGCACAGCCCTGGCACTTCCACCAACCCACTGAACATCTAACACATGCTGACATGTAGACTATACAGCACTGAGCTCTCCAGAGGTGCAGGGAGCCTGCTTGACACTCCTTTTCCAGGAAAAAATACTTTTATCTGTTATTTACTTTTATCTTTAAGAAATGTTAGTGACTGGTGAAGGGTTGATGCTATTCTGGCTCCTGGGGCTGCAATGAGCAGGGTGTGTGTGAGGCTTGAATGCTGCTCTTCATGTAAACACAGAAATGTGGCACTGAAATGATGAAGCTCAGCCCTGTGTTGGCTGCATACCCAGGACACCCTGAGCTGAGCTGATCCTGGCACAGAATCATAGAATTCCAGACTGCTTTGGGTTGGAAGGGACCATAAACTCATCTTGTTCCACCCCCTGGCATGAGAAGGTTGCTCCAAGCCCCTTCCCGTGCCTGTGCTGAACACCAGCAGTTGCTGGGTTTTCCTGACAGGGGCTGTGGTGCACACACAGCTCAGCTCTGCTGAGGAGCTGGACTGTCACTCTGTTTTGCCCCATCCCTGGCAGTGTCCAAGGCCAGGCTGGACAGGGCTTGGAGCACCCTGGGACAGTGGAAGGTGTCCCTGTCCATGGCAGGGGATGGGACGAGATAAACATTAAGAACCCTCCAACCCAAACCATTCTAGGCTTCTATGAATTTTTGGCAAAACCCACCTACACTTCCCCCGCAGCTGCAAAGGCCAGCTGTGTTTGTCTCTGTGGTGCTGTTTGGTGCAGGTTTGAGTTTGTCTACAACTACCTGTACCTGGCCAACCTCCGGGCCAACTGGGACGAGGTGAAGCGGCAGGCGGAGAAGGCGCCGCAGCCCGAGGCCCGCAGATACGTCCTGCCCCTGAGCATCGACAAGGTACTGCAGGCTGCTCCTCTCCCTGCCAGGCTCCTGCCCCACTTGCTTCAAAGTCAACCTTTTCATCAAGAGAGAAAACCTGAAGTATGGGCCTTCAGACAAACTTTGTATTTCCTTTAGCTGATCGATGTTTATCTAGTTTATTTATATGGCTGCCAAGTGAGGTTGTTGCTGCTGCATCCCCTAGAAGTGTCCAAGGTTGGGCTGGGTGGAGCTCTGAGTAACTGGTCTAGTGGAAGGTGTCCCTGCCCATAGCAAGGAAAACGAGCTGAGCTTTAAGGTCCCTTCCAACCCCAACTCTTTGATGGCTCCATGTGTTACTGTTCATGGCAGCAGTTAATTATGCATCTGCTCAAAGCACAGAAGGGAGCAGCCACAGCCCAAGCACGTGTGGTTAAATCCTCCAGCCCTTGGTGTGAGGTCCCTGGAGCTGCCAGGCTGGCACAGACAGAGCTCTCTGGCTGGCAGCTGCTGGGTTCCTTTCCATGACCCTGCTGGTGGTGGCTGCTGGGTGGGCCAAGGGCTGCAGGGGACCGGTCAGCAGAGCCTCTCACGGAGCTCACTGGGCTGTGGATCAAGTGAAGTGCCAGCCCACGTGGCAGTGCTTAATGAAAGCCCTGAATGCCTCCAGCAGGGAGGGGAGCTGTGTTTGGGCTGAGGATCAGGACAGTTCTTGCAGCACTGCCAAGCACACGGCAGCAGTCGCCTCCTGCCACACGTCACTGCCCTCCCTGCTCAGTGCTCTTTGCTACAGCTCTGTGCAAATAATCCAAAGCCTTTCTGCAATCTCTTGGGTATTTATTTCTCTTTGCCACAGGCTGACACAGGGAAGAACCTGGTCACCCTGCCCTACACGACGGCCACAGCAACGCTGCGCAGTGACGAGACCATCTGGCTGGAGCCAGAGGTGATTTTCTCAGGGCCCCGGCACGGTACGATGCCAGCCCGGCTCCCCCAGGCCACAGCAGCCAGTGCTGCCTGCACACCGTGTCCCCCTAACCCTCAGCATTCATGCACATTTACTCCTCCTTGTAGCCTTTGAGTTCCCCCAGATCAACTACAGGAAGTACGGAGGGAAGCCGTACACGTACACCTACGGGCTGGGGCTCAACCACTTTGTCCCAGACAGGGTAAATATCAGCCAACAGGGGATGGCTTCAATCTGGGGACAACAAGGAGTATTTCTGAGCTCTGTGGTTGTGTGCTGTCCCCACCTTTAGCTGTGCAAGCTGAACGTGAAAACCAAGGAGACCTGGGTGTGGCAGGAGCCGGATGCGTACCCGTCAGAGCCAATCTTCGTTTCCCACCCGGATGCGCTGGAGGAAGATGATGGTAATGCTGGGGGTGGTGGCACTGGGATTGGGATTGGAACTGGGATTGGGACTGGGATTGGGAATGGGATAGGGATTGGGATTGGGACTGGGACTGGGATTGGGATTGGGACTGGGATTGGGACTGGGATTGGGATTGGGACTGGGATTGGGACTGGGATTGGGATTGGGATTGGGACTGGGATTGGGACTGGGACTGGGATTGGGACTGGGATTGGGACTGGGACTGGGACTGGGATTGGGACTGGGATCGGGATCAGGACTGGGATTGGGACTGGGATTGGGATTGGGACTGGGAAGGGCCGTGCCAGGCTGGCTGCAGGGCTGAGACGGGACAGGTGCGAACACTGGTGGGAAGTTTCTGAGGAAACACGGGCAAACTAAAACTAAAATAATAAAATTTTGGGGTTGGGAGGGACGTTAAAACTCATCCTGTGCCACCTCCTGCCATGGGCATGGACACATTCCACTGTCCCAGGTTGCTCCAAGCCTTGAACCTGGCCTTGGGCACTTGCAGGGGCAGCCACAGCTTCCCTGGGCAGCCTGTGCTGTGTCGCTGTCCCTCAGCACGGATGACTCTCCCGGGATTTCTGGTGCCCCGAGTGCCAGGGCTGCTCTCGCCTTGCCCAGCCGGGGTCAGACACAGCCCACAGCCGCCTGGGCCGCACCCAGCGCGTTCTCACCTTGCAGGGGTGGTGCTGAGCATCGTCATCAGCCCGGGGGCGGGGCCCAAGCCCGCCTTCCTCCTCATCCTCAACGCCAAAGACATGAGCGAGGTGGCCAGGGCAGAGGTGGAGGTGAACATTCCTGTGACATTCCATGGGCTCTTCAAGAGAGCGTGAGCACAAACAGCGACGCCTGGCCCGGGCTTCTTCCAGCTCCCAAAGGTGCAGCCTCCGTTTACAGGTGACCCAAACTCCTTCCACAGCCCTTTGCATTTGTGGGGCTGCTTAACTCAGATCAAGCAGTTCAGTCTTGTCAATGATTCTTCAAAATGGTCAATCAGGTATTTTTTAAATGCACCCTTTGCTACCATTTCCAGTTAAACCACAAGTTGGGGGTGGTGGAGAGGTTCCGTTTATGCAAAATTAAACTTTGTAGCTGCCGCAGAGTGAAAGAAGCGGAAAGAGCAGAGAGAAACCTCAACACTTTTACCTGTGGTAACATTGTGTACAACTGGCTGTGCTCTGTTACATGGTTGAGAATTTTTAGCCTAAACTGAACGATTCTGGATGGAAACACCATCCTGGTCATTGCTGTGGGACCCTCAGAGCAATCCCAGTGCAGTTTTCCACAGCTGCTTTGGGAATCCCAAGAGGGTGGCAGGCAGAGTTCTGTTCTTCACCCAGGCTGCAAACTGCACACCTTCCCTTGTGTGTTTGCTCCTTTCCCTTTCTTTTGTCCAAGTGTCCTTGATTTCTGGATTTCATGTTAAAACATGGACATGAAAAAATCAAGCAATTGTTACCCCTTGGGCTGACTTTGCTTCCTTAGAGTGCTACAGATGTTCAGCTTAATCCTTCCTTCTCCCAAAAGAAACTTTCTGCTGATGTTAAAGAGGCTATTGTTGAGAATAAAAACTTCCTGCCAGCAGATTTAAAATCGGGGATTCTTGTTTGTCTTCAATTGTTCAACACTTTTATTAATGGTATCAAAGCATTAGAAAACCTTTATACTCAGAGTTCTGGTTTGAGGGGGCTGCAGTTACATCCTGATGATGGGATGGGGATGGGGAGACACAGCCTGGTACTTCTTCTGTTCCATGATCTCCAAGCACTGGGCAATCACCTAATTAAAAACAAAAAGCAATATAAACAATGAGCCTCAAACAAAACAAAACCCAACCAGTACAACTCATTAGTTCTGCACTTATTTATTTGTTCCTTCAGTTTGTGAAACACTGAACAAGGTAAAATGAACAGTTCAACTCTTATTTTCATGTGAGGCTCATAAAGTGGGAGTTTCAGGGCTACAGGACTAAAGAAACTTCTTGCTGCTCTCTGTTGTCAAAGTTCCCAAAAACTCCATGAAAATATTTACCATCCACATAGTTCCATAAATAGGCACCATATTTAGAAGGGTTGTGGTGTGATTTAACCCCAGCTGAAACCAGGACAGATTGAGATCTTCAAGTAAACAAACTTCAGAAGTGCAGAGAAGATTTTTATTCCTAATAAAGAATCTAACAAGGAAAAATAAAAGAACAAAGGCAGCAGCTTTCAGAAAGAACCTAATGGAGGGAGGGATGTCTGCCAATTTCCAATCAATAAAAAGGCAGGGGAGCATCCCAAATGTACACAGCAAATTTAAAGCAGGAAGAGAAAATTGCAAAAAACAACATCCCAGGATAAAAGAATGCTCTGGAAACAAAAAGAATTCTGAGGAGCCTGAACTCCAAAGAGTGAAGATATAGGTAATTATATGGAAAAAAGGGATTCAGATGCAGATTCAAATTATGGTAATTCAAAGGAGAGGCTCAGTGAGGAAATGCTGTGGTCAAGTAACCAGAATTGAAGATTTTTGATAAACTAATGAGGAAGAGAGAGAATGAGAGTTACAGAGAGAAATTCCATGGAGTGAGAAGTGGGAGCCCCAGGTCTGGATTCAGCACATTGCCAACCCTGAGTGAGTCATGCTCACCCACTGTGAGACTGGAGAATAAAATGGCCTAAAAGGAAAACCCACCTTCCTGGTGTCTTGAGGTAGGATGATCCCATCATCCCAGAGCCTGGCCGAGGAGTAAAAGGCACTGCTTTCTTCCTCTAGCCTGGAGAGGGCAGAGAACAGGCTCAAAAGCACAGCAAAAACACCAGAGCAGTGAAAAATTACAGGTGAAACAGGCAAATCCATCCATCTGAAGAGAACGGGCAGCACTGCTGTTAAAATGAGTCAGAAAGCAGCAAATAACAGAGCTGACCATTCTGCAGTCATGGGAAGTCCCCAACAGAAAGATATTGAACTATGTGGAAGTTGAAATATTTTTGCAGTAGATCCATGTTTGTTTCATTTGTCGGGATGTGTTGCTCTGTAAGATGAACAAAAGTAGATAATTGAACAATGAAATCCCTGTCAGGTTGATATTGAATGTCTTACTTTGCCTTCAGCTGTTTTAGCTCCAGCTCCTCTCCTGTCCAGTCCCCAGCTGGTGGAACTGTGGGGAAATTCTGAGAATCCACAAGAGCAACCCTTGCATTGGGCCACAGGAACAGAAAGTTTGGGCTGAACGATCTCCCACACTGCAAGGGAAAACCAAAGAACAGAACAAACCCACTGAGATGAATCATAAAAATTGTCTGTGGGATGAAACAACCAAGGGCAAGGCAGGATGGAGCACAGGTGGATTTGTATGAGGACAGACACCCTGTGCTAGGAACCACCACCTCCCCACTGCCTTCAATATTTCTATTTTAATATTTCATTTTGAATTCCAAGCACTTCCATGCTTGATTCTTCCATGGTTGCTTCTCAGCAATCGCATGCATGGTTGCATTTCTTACTTAAATGTGAGTTCAGAGCTCAGTTCCCCAGCTGTGTTTTAGAAATGCAGTGACACTTGAGCAGCGTGGCAGGTGTGTCCCCAAGCCCTGGGCTGGTGCCACCCTTACCATGGCATAGCTGTCACTCCCAAAACAGCCTCCAAAGACAATGGTGATTTTGGGAACAGCAGCACAGGCAACTGCAGCCATCATGGAGGCCTGGGCCTTCAGCCTGTTGGAATGAGCCTCTGCCTGGAATAAAAATAGATATTTTAAATCCTTTAAGAGTTTATTCCAGATTCCCTCCACTCCCAACAAACTTGTATTTCTAAATTGTTTATTTATTAATTTACAATTCTGCAGAAACAGATCTGGGATCTGATGGAGGTCTTACTTTCCTTAGCCCAGGACAAATCCTACTGGGTTTTAATGCCTTCACTTTCAAAAGAGAAACAGCCAATTTTCTGGAGTGCAGAGTTAGCAGAGGAATCAATAACCTGTATTTCAATGTCAAAAAGCACTGCAAATCCCAAACTTTCCAGCTTGCCTTGCTAACTGAACAGTATCATTTTATACCAGCATCCAGGCCTGCTTAAAATTCAAGTGAGGAAGTTCCTAAATCTTTCTGTTAGCAAAGTCATTACAAAGCTTCATCAAGAGTGGTTAAAGAAACAGTTTTCCTAACAGTTAATAATTCTGAAAATGTAACTTTAGGCCCAAGAAGAACTCAGAGTTGTTGGAAATGCATTGAAGCAAACACGCCTTACCTGTGAGATGCTGGCAGGCCCTGCTGGCTGTGGAGCAGTGTTTTGGAGGAAGAGGATGGGAATTCTCCTCTGGCCACAGAGCTGGACAAAGTGGCTGCCCTTGAGAGCAGCATCGTGAGCCAGCTCCCCATTGCTGGCCACTATCCCCACCAAGTGCCTACAGAACAAACATGGACAGTTGGACTCCATGGTCTGAGAGGTCCTTTCCAACCTCAGCAATTCCATGATTCTCCCTCTTGAGCTCTTGGAATGGCTGGAGTGCTGTGGGACCTGCTGAGGCCACAAAAGCTGTTGAGAAATGCACGTGCAGCCATTGGGATGGGGAATGTTCCCAGCCATACCCTTGCACGTGGCCAAATCCTGTCACCAATGTTGTCCCATAGGCAGCCTTGAATTCCTGGAATCTGCTTCCATCCAGCAGCCGGCTCAGGATCTGCAAACAAATACACAGACTTGACTTTACTACAGAATTTGAGGTGAAAATAAGAAAGTTCTGCTAAAAGAAATGCTCTGTTCAAACAGCAGCAGACCTGAGTTCAGCAAGATGAGCACAGAGGGTCTTTGGGTGACTTGCTAAATGCTCAATATGCACAACCCATCCAATTTGTGTTTAGTTTAATTACCAACTGTGTATTTTAAGACAAAGGCCAACTCCAAAATTATTTTAGTTTTACAAAGCACAGCTGTTCCTGTGCATAAAAATGTAAAAAAGCAAAAACCAACCCCCAGTGTGTGCAGTTTCAGATTTTGTGCGAAAGAAATGTTTGGCTGATATTGCTCATGCTTTTCTCCAACACAGTTAAAAGCTGCCTTCAAAGCCTTTTACAGTCAATTCCCTCAAGTGCAGGGATTTACCACTGGAAAAGGCACTGCATTCACATCCTTGGAGACAAAACCTCATGTAGAACACAATGGAAACAGCATGGGCAGCTCTGCACGTCTCTGCTTCAGCTTTAGTTCCATCCCAACCTCAAACAAGGGTGACTTGAGCTGTGTTGTTTTTTCAGTCAGTAATTTCACCATTTCTTTTACATTATTTGAATGCTTGGGGGGAAGAAACAAAAAGGTAGGGGAAGGGAAACACAGATGTGAAAGGGGTGTATGCTCTCAAGGCAGCCAACACAGTGCAAGACATAAAGCAAGCATCCCAACAGTGCATGGAATCAGCTGGGCAACACTGGTACAATCTGGATTATTTTATCTCCAGCAGGATTTCAGGTATTTAAATGTTTTTATCATAAATATTTAAATATTTTCTATAATAAATAAAATTATTTATTATAAATATTTTATTAATAAATTTTTTTTCTAGAATCCCACAGAGCTGTTGCCATCCTGCTTTATTTCAGGCTTAAGACAGGCTGGCAACAGATGAGGTAATAATTCAGAATAACACCTGGAGCTGTGGGGCAGAGCAGAGTGAAGGATGCAGGGATGAAATGCCCTCTCCCTTACCAGTTTGACAGGAAGAGTGCAGCTGTAAGCCCGTGGTGCCAGGCCCAGGAGCTCCTCAGGGCTGTACAAGGGACTGTCAGGCTCCCTGTGCTGCTCTGGCACTGGCTCACAGTTTAAGGTAGAGACAATATTACGAATGCACTCATAGGCCTCCTTTTCTGAGGGTGCAAAATGGTCACTGCAGCCACTGACTCTAGGAGAGAGAGACATTAATTAGCACTGAATTAATGAGTTCTATATCCTGAGAGAAACCCCAAACTCTAGGAAAAAAGCTGAGACTCTCCAAATGCCCTGTGGAAATACTGTGTGATTTGCTTCTGTATGAATGAGCTGAAAGCAGTCACCCAGTGGAATTTCTGTGCAGTCCAATCCCAAATTAAATTCACAGTAAGGAGATGATCTTCCCCATGACTTTTGTGTTTATCTGGATTAAGGAAAGACCTTGGGATTTATTCTTTGTGATGCTGTTGTTGCAGACAATATCAAAAAGGGAAAAGAGCAAACTTCAGGAATTATTTCAAACTAAGTGGTTGCAGCCAAGATATAAGGACAGGAATGTATTCCACGTAGCATAATTGGGTTAAATATGTGTATTCTGGAAAACACTTGGAAAAGAGGAGACAGCATCCCTCTTCTATAGCTGCTCCCTGTGAGGCACAGAGGAAATTACTTCCCTGAAGTCGTCCAAGAAGTATGTGGAACAACAGAGATCCAAATCCAACCTGTCCAGTCCCTGCCTCACCCCATCAATAACCTCATTTTACTTCCATTTGGCTGATTTAACCCAAACCCCTGACCCTGAGAAGGCAAGCCAGTGTAAGCACAGGTTCCACTCTGATCCCTGCTCTGAAATGCCAATTCACATTCTGTTGGAGATTTTTTCAGAGATGGCTTAGAAAGCAGCTGTAAGGAGCAGGTTCTCACAACCTGTTTCTGTGAACAGCAGAGGTTCTCAGGTTATTTTTAATTACAGGCAAAAGTGACAAACATGAAGGCCTTGAGAGCCTTGCACATCAGAGTTCTCAGGCAGCTTTCTCATAACAAGTGGATGTTCTATCTTTGGCTGTTTTGGGAAAGCAAGAATAATTTTGAGAACCCAAATCTCAGTATTGGAAACATAAGGAGGAGTTGGTGTGTAATCTCTGACCTATGGTGAGCTCAGATTTTGCTATATGGATGAAGTGAATGAACACTGTTATAAAAAAGTGATTGATGGATCAATAAAGGGAGTCGATGGCTGACCAACGCAAGGTGGGTCGTCTCCCCTCCAACTTCAATAACATTCCTTTCAGGCTGAGCCTGCTGGATTCCCTGCTTTTGGGGAATCTCCACCTACTGTGAGTGCAGCCTGGCTCCTCCAAGCTCCTCAGGAGAGACATCTTCTCCCGTGGCAGCTTTCACCAGGGGCGGCCCAGCGAGGAACAGCATCCCAATCTTATCAATGATCACGGATTCCTCGGCCATGGTGGGCACGTAGGCACCTCCAGCCACGCAGGAGCCACACACCACGGCCACCTGAGGGGACATGGACACAGCAGGGCTGGACAGGGGACAGCAAAGGCAAAGCCCAGCCCAAAGTTGTCTCAGAAATGCACAAAGTGCTAAATCACAAACAAACCAGAAATTTTACTACGCATTTACACGTTCCCTACACCCCCTTGCACTCCCCATGCCACTGTACCTGAGGGATCCCCATGGCAGACATGATTGCCTCGTTGTAGAAAACCCTGCCACCATGCAGCTTGTCAGGAAACAGCTCTGACTGAGGGGCAGGGAAAAGAAAAAGGGATTTTTAATGATAACTATGAAACTTGATGCTTCCTCTTCACTCCATTCATTCCCAAACACGCCAAAACTGACACTGGGAAGGTCCCCATTAATAATCACTCCTGATTAATATTTCATATATTTCATATACAGCATTCATTATGGTATTTATTCCTTTATATGTTGTCAAATACCCCAAAAATACCTATCTGCTTTGAAAGCACAGGTTAAGTTTTGTGATTTTTTTCTGAAATCAATATATTCTACACAAACTGACTGTAAATGTGGAGAAGGGAAGGGTGGTAGTTCTACTTCATCTGTGAAATCCCTTTGGCAGTTTCCTTTTTTTGCTTAGTTTTGGATACAATTCCAGGTTAACTTCCAGGTAACTTTTAAAATTTAATAACTTTAATTAACTTTAAAATTCCAGGTAACTTCTCCTGTGTGCTTGCCCTCTGCTGGAGAGAGAACAACTACAGTCTCTAGGACAGGATGATCTCTGCATTTCATAGAAGAACCTGTTCACATTGTTATTTTGCAGTCAGAATTGCAAAAACTCCACGCTGAAAGGCCACAGAGCTTAGTGCACCACTGGCACAAACAGGACAATAAAATACAGAACACTTGAGAGACTCTGGAGTGAAAACAGACACCTCCCAGTTTATCAGCCACAAAAGCAGCTCAGCACACTCACTGGAGTTTCTAAGCTCTGTCAGGTGGGAGGGCAGGGCTAGGCCAGGGGCTGAAATAAACGCTGATATTTTGTGCTCTGCAGAGTGCCAGCAGTACCTGCAGGGGCAGGAAGGCTCCCCCACTGTCCACCAGGTGCACAGACAGCAGCCTGTTCTCCATGGCAATTTCCTGGGCCCTCAGCTGCTTTTTCACTCCAATTGGGTAAATGGTTCCTCCCTTCACAGTGGCATCAGCCGCAAAGAAGACACACCAGATCCCACAGATTCTGCCAATTCCTGCAAGCAGTACCACAGATTTTTATCAGGGCTCTCTAAAGCAACAGGCAAAGCAAGGGGGGAAACCTTTTAACTTTATCAGGCCTTTTTCTCAGTAATGCTACATCAAGAAGCTCCAAATTAATATGAAATTCTCTGGAATGACAGTATTTTAAAAATAATCCAAATGACAGAAAAACCTCAAATAAATCTACTTACTTCTGGTGACAGTGTAACAGAAAGAAATACACTGTAACTATCCCTTGAGATAAAAGGGAAGGCAATTAAAAATTACCCCTATAAAACTGAAAAGTGTAACAATCTGGGATGAAAAAAAGGGTTTTCATACTGTACTTCTAGCTGCTTTTTGAACTGGAACCACTCTTCAAAACGCAATTTCGCTGATATTGAATGAAATTGAATTTCACTGAACTTCAATGAAATTTCATTTTGAGAGCTGTTCCAGTTTAAAGAGACAATGTCTGCATAGAAAAGCAATTGTCTGTGATTTGAAAAACACTTCCAAACGTATGTTACAGCTCCTGTCTCTCACATAACTCTGTCCTCTCTTTAAGAGGAGCTGATTTGACACATCACCCTACATCTTTTGAGACAAAAATTAGCCAGTGGTAAGCGGAATTACTAAATCTAGAAGGAATTAAAAACTGTTCTTTCAAAAGTTTCTCCCATTACTATACAACAGCAGTGGCTGAACTCCTCCCTGCTGGGAATAAGAACTGGACAAAACCAGTGTTGACCTTTCCTAGGAAAGCACTTCAGATGCCAAAACACCCCATAACCTTCATTGCACGCATCCTTTCCCGCCCGTTTCCCTCTCCCAGAGGCGCAGCACGCCGTTACCCGTGAGGCAGCCGGCAGCGGGGACATTCCCGTAGGGCAGGTGCAGCCCTGCCAGCGGGGACAGCTCCAGGAAATCCGCATCGTCCAGCAGCAGCCGCAGGCGCTCCCGCACGAACAGCTTCTTGTTGCGCTGCGTGTGCCGCAGCACGGCGTCCGCTCCCCCTCCTTCCTTCACCCGCTCCAGCAGCTCCGAGTACCTGATGGGGAAAATCCACTTTCGTTCATGGGAACGAAGGTGCGGTCACACTGTGGAGGGGAGGGTGGACTCCAGAGGGACACGGCCAGGGGACAGCTGGGGCTGGAGGAGCCTCAGGAGCTCGACACGGCCCAGTGCGGGTCCTGCCCTGGGCTCGGAAAATCGCAAACACAAACATGGGCTGTGGGAGAAGGGATGGACAGGAGACCGGGAGGATTTGGGGTGTTGGTGGATGAGAAGCTCATCCTGCCCTGTCCAGAGGAAGCCCTGGAGCTGCTGCAGGGCTGGAGCCAGGCTGGGACACCTGGGGGTGCTCACCTGGAGAGGAGAAGGATCCAGGGAGAGCTCAGAGCCCTGGCAGGGCCTGCAGGGGCTCCAGGAGAGCTGAGAGGGGCTGGGGACAGGGATGGAGGGACAGCACACAGGGAATGGCTCCCAGGGATGGAAGGGAGATTGGGAACTAGGAATTGCTCCCTGGCAGGGTGGGCAGGCCCTGGAATAGAATTCCCAGATTTGCTGTGGCTGCCCCTGGATCCCAGGCAGTGCCCAAATCCAGGGTTCAGAGCACCTGGGACAGCAGGAGGTGTCCCTGCCATAGCAGGGGTGGCACTGGATGGGCTTTGAGGGCCCTCCTGACCCAAACCATAACCTTACAAGTTACCTTTTAGCAGATTGAGCTTAAACATATTGCACAGTTTTCACACAAATGGCATGAAAATGAAGATAAATTCACATTTTCAGATTATTGTTTTTCCAAGGTGTAGTAAAAAGCAAAGGTCTATTATTTAAAGCAAACATTTCACTTTTGTTATCCAAAAAACTGTTTAATAAAGCTAATAATATAATATATAATAATGAGGCTATCATAATGTGCCTGTCCTAATTCAGCATGAACCTCCATGTTCCACCTCCTCTTGGGAATAATCCAGCCAAGAGTTTCCTCCATCAGGTCCTGCAACAAGTTTGTCTGACAAAAATCAGTAACTGGGAATAAAATACTAAATCTGGAAGGTATACTAAAAGCAGGGAACATTGCAGTGTCACAGGGAGGAAGTGATTACCCAATGGTATTGCCAAGGCAGCACCATGTATAGGTAAAAAACTGAATAAACTATAAACAAATGTGGTATCTCAACTTCGGTCTTAAATAAACCAAGCTCTTCCTTTATTTCAAACACATTTTTCCCTAGATGCATCACCTTTAACTGTAAATGCTGTTTGACACAAAGACTCACACAGCACGTTTGGTGTGACTCTGTGATCTGGGTGAGCTCCCTGCACACGATGGAGGCTGAAAAAACTTCGGAGGAAAAGGATTTTACTCATGTCCTCAATGCCACCACAGGAGGGCACAGTGTGTTTTCCAAAGCTTTGCTTCCAGCTCGTGGATCACTCCCCTAAACAAAGGCCTTTGCAATTTTGCCATCTGATCTTTCGGGACAAACGCATAAAGCACATTTTGTCGTTTTATCTGTAAATGATGATGGACAGCAGCACCCATACTCTGTCAGGAGTGTGTGAGTCACCATTTACGTCTTTTGCATTCAAAATGCAACACACAACAAATGTTACGTAGGTCTGGAAAAAGTATTTCTTGGCAATATACGCAAAACAACACATGGCACTGTTTCAAATAGTTTGCACCTTGGGTATTTCAGTCAACATTCCATGGACTGGTTTGTGTCGTAAGGGACTTCAAAGCTTATCCAGGAACACCACGCTGCTCCAAGTCCCGTCCAAGCTGGCCTTCCAGGGATTGAGCAGCTACATTGCTCCATGGGGCAAGTATTGTACCATGTTAAAAATCCCTGAAGTGCCCGTGAGTGACTCTTCCACCGTGTCACAAATAGCAATGCTCTAAAAACCCCACAAAACCGCTTTATTACCTTTTAATCACAGCCTCGCTGTTCCTTAAATTCTCTTGGAACACGTGTTGGTACACGGCGGGGACACGTCCGTCTAGAACTGGGAACGTTTTGGGATAGCGCCTGGATTTGGGTTTATTACTTAAAAACCGGCGGGGAGGCAGGTGCTGTGTCCTTCCCCAGCGCTGCCCCGGCAGCGGCAGCTCCCGATATTCCCTCTGGAGCAGGCAGAAAGGGGTTTTCTCCCTGTATTCCCTCCGGAGCAGGCAGATGGGGGTTTTCTCCCGATATTCCCTCTGGAGCAGGCGGATCGGGGGTTGTTCCTGATACTCCCCCTGGAGCAGGCGGATCGGGGTTTTCTCCCCATATTCACTCTGGAGCAGGCGGATCGGGGTTTTCTCCCCATATTCACTCTGGAGCAGGCGGATCTGGGTTTTCTCCCCATATTCACTCTGGCGTAGGTGGATCGGGGTTTTCTCCCGATATTCCCCTTGGAGCAGGCAGGTCAGGGGCCGCAGCGGCACGGAGGGCCCGGGGCGCCGCCGGCCCAGGGCGCACAGCAGGCCCGGGCTCCACATCGCCCCGAGAACTGAGGGAAAACGAGTGACAGGAATTAAAGAGCAGGTTCCTCCTGCTGGGTGGCAGCGCGGCCCCTTGGCCTCGGGCGCGGGTCATGAGGAGATGCCCTTACTCCATTCCGCCATGAGAGGGCACCGCCAGTGCCTGCCCTGCCCCAGGGACCGTGAGGGGACACCCCGGTTCCTGCAGGGGACATGAGGGGACGCCCTGACTCCATTCTGCCGTGAGGGGACACCGTCGGTGCCTGCCCTGTCCCGGGGACCGTGAGGGGACACCCCAGTTCCTGCAGGGGACATGAGGGGACGCCCTGACTCCAGCCCTGCATCGAGGGTGGAGAGGAGATACTCCCGACTCCCGTCTTCCCGCAGGAGTCGTGAGGGGACACCACTGGTTCTCCCTTTGATACGGGGGTCATGAGGAGCCACTTTGGCTCCAGTCGGTCGTGAGGGGACACTCCTGTTCCTGTGAGGGCCGTGAGGGAACACCCCCGTACCGGCGGGGGCCGTGAGGGGACACCCCTGTACCCGCAGGGGCCATGAGGGGACACATCCGGTCCCTGTGGGGGCCGTGAGGGGACATCCCTGCACCCGCGGGGGCCGTGAGGGGACAGCCCTGTACCCGCAGGGGCCATGAGGGGACACCCTTGTGCCCGCGGGGCCCATGAGGGGACACCTCCGGTCCCTGCGGGGGCCGTGAGGGGACAGCCCTGTACCCGTGGGGGCCGTGAGGGGACACCCCGGTTCCCGCACGGTTCGTGAGGGGACGCCCCTGTACCCACGGGGGCCATAAGGGGACACATCCGGTCCCTGTGAGGGCCGTGAGGGGACACCCCTGTTCCCGCGGGGCCCATGAGGGGACACCCCCGGTCCCTGCCGTGCCACGGCCGCCTCGAGGGGACAGCCCCGCTCCGCGCCGGGCCGGGCGGGCCCAGCCGGGCCTGCGGAACGCGGCGGGGCCGGCACCGAGGCCGCCCGGGCCGGGTAAGGAGCGCGGGCCCGCGGCCTCTCGGCCGGAGCTCCCCGGCCCCCGCGGGCCCCACTCCCCGCCCGCCCCGCGCCCGCCGCGGCGCCGCCGACCCTGCCGCCACCGCCCCTTCCTTACCCCGTCCGGTCCCCGCCCGCCTGTCGGGGCGGCTCCGCAGGGCGGCCCGCCCCCGGTGTCCTGTGCCCTCGGTGTCCTCTGTCCCCGGTGTCCTCTGCCCCGAGTGTCCAATGCCATGTACATCCTTTGTCCCTGCCGCCCCATGCCCCGGGTGTCCTGTGCCCCGAGTGTCCTCTTCCTTGTGTGCCCTGTGCCCCAGGTGTCTTCTCTGAAATTCAGTTTATCATTAGAATTTTGAAACGCATTTGATTTTTCTCCTTCCACACCTCATCCCATCTCTGGGCTGCTTTGGTTTGCTACTGTCAACCATGGCACAACCTTCTAGAAATTACTGTGTGTTGCCTTTCAGTGCCTTCATTAAAATGCATCCCTGCCAGGGAGCTCTTTATCTGTATTATACATATTAATAAGGATGAGTAGCAATAATTAAGGGATGACTAATATGTTCGTGAGTGAAAGTATCCAGCATGGGCTGGAATTCGTAGGTAAATACATTATATATGTTATTAAAAATCTTGAAGGTAATAATTAAAATTTCCTGAGATATAATAATTTAAAATAATATTTGCTGTCCTTTTACAGTTATAGCAGACAGGACACTTTTCAATGCTGTGCTCCCTTGTGGCAAGAAGCTCAGTTCAGGTGGAGCTGTGGGAGGAGGTGCCGCTGCCCTGGGTGGCTTCAGCTGTCCCGGGGGATGTGCCCGAGTCCCTGTGGCCGTCCCAAACCCTGTGACAGGGAGAAGGTTGGTGCTGGACCAGGGACAGCCCCGGGAGCAGCGGGCAGAGATGCTCTGCCTGATCAAAGGCAGCACTCAGGGGCAGCACAGACACTGCAGAGTCACCACTGCCAGGGCCTGCCAGCCCTCCAAAGGAACAATTCCCAATTCCCAATCTCCCATCCATGGCTGCCCTCTGGCAGTGGGAGCCATTCCCTGCGTGCTGTCCCTCCATCCCTGTCCCCAGCCCCTCTCAGCTCTCCTGGAGCCCCTTCAGGCCCTGCCAGGGCTCTGAGCTCTCCCTGGATCCTTCTCCTCTCCAGGTGAGCACCCCCAGGTGTCCCAGCCTGGCTCCAGCCCTGCAGCTGCCTCCTCTGGACTGAGCCATGACATTTAACAAAACCACTGATGCAGACATGTTATGGGGGCTGATACAGCCACAAGAGGTTCCTGATGGAGCCCATGCATTAATCCAGCAGCTGCTGCACCATTCAGGTTGCTTTGGGGCATTTCTGGGGATGGCTGTTGCTCACTTCAGTTCTCCCCTCCTTCCCTGGCGTAGCCAGAGCTCTTTTCTCCCAACACTTTGAGAAACTTGTGAAGAGCTGAGGAGGAGACAGAGTCTCTGTGCAGCTTTACAGAGATCTTTTGCATTTCCTGTGGGATATCATGTGAATTTTTGTGCTCTCTGTGGTGCAGGTGATAAGGGGGAAGGAAGGAGTGGTGACAGAAATCCATGTAAAGCAGAATACATTTGAAGTCTGGATTTCAGATGGTTGGTGGTGGTGCTCAGCTTTCTGGAGGAGGAATTGCAGATGCAAACACTTTGGATATGTGTTTGAAGTGAGATTTGGGCTCCCTGGTGTTTCTGGGCTCCTTTTAAACTTGACCCATATAATTTCCCTGGATTCATGAGATTTTTGAGTTCTCTGTTCTGTGAATGTATCAGTGACTCTTGTCCAATTATATTTTCATGCTTATTTCATTTTCCATAATTGTTAGGCTTCCATAGGAGACATCATCTCTCAATCACTGGTGTTGCATAGCAATTTCATTATATGTGATTTTAATGTGCAGATTTTCTATAAATACCATTTGCTGTTAGTTTCTTGGCCTATATTGTGGTGGCTTTGGCAGTGCTGGTTTAACAGTTGGTCTTGATGACCTCAAAGCTCTTTTCCAGTCTAAATGATTCACTGATTCTTTATTATTTTGCAGGTTTTCCAGTAGATAGAATCAGTGTCACAGGCAGAACTTGCTGTATGTAACAACAGGCGTTTTCACTCAGGCTTAGAAGAGTAATTTAATTTCATTCTCATGAAAGTTAAATGCTGTTTGCTCAGATTAAAGGAGAAAGAAACAGCCCCCACATCTCTGAGTGCCTGTTTATCCCAGAGAGAAGGCGTCAGCCACCAGTTTGTACCAGGAGGCAGCCTGGGATAAATAACAAATCCTCTAATTAAGAGCCAACAGATCCTAATTGACTTATGTTAGTCCTCCAGCTGGGCTCAGCCTTGCTGTCCTGTCATGGCATGGAGCATCCTTTGTTTCAGGCACCCTGAGGTAGGCAAACCCAGCCCCTGTGAGAGGCTGCAGCCTTGGGTAGTGTTTGAAGTTGTTATTTCAGGAGCTTATTTTAGCCACTCCTGAGCTGAGCATTGAGACTATATAGAGCAGCATTTAGGGAAAACGTTCATGTGGTGGTGGCTTCCTTTACCATGAGCTGCAGCCCTGCCAGCCAAGCTGAGCTGTGCCATTTAAGGAACACTGAAGCTTTGAGAGAAGCTTAAACTTAGAAACTTTGCTGGAGTGCACCGGATGCTGGGGGAAACCAGAACACACTTTTTGGATTGTCACACCAAAGGCAGGAGGGTTCCCACAGAGCCCTCCTCCTTGTGGAGCTTCTGTTTCATATTTAGATTTTATTTTTTAGTGCCCAAAGAGCTTTTAGTTGGGTTCTGACCATGGTGGCCTGGAAATTGGGCTAAATTAAAGCAGGGTTTTTTGTTTACTTAGAAGTTCTAACAGACTTGGACAGTCCTGCAGCGTTTTTCAGGACTTACATCATTCTAAAATAGATTTGACTCAAAACAAACTTGATAAGAAAGTAATTCTGTCTTGATGTGTGTGAGAATCTCACTTGTTTGCATCTACCCCAAAGGAAGAGCTGAGCCTGGGCGGGTGTGCTGAGGGAGAGTCTGGATTTGATATGAAATATTAAGAAGTTTATTTCTTTTGGTTGCTGGAAGATCCAAGAGAACACAAGGAGTTAAATGAAGTAGTTGGAAGATACAGGAGAAGGTGGGAGCCTGACCCTCAGTAAGTAAATGCCATTCCCACTGAGGGTTTTATCAGATGCTCCCACACTACTCAGCTTCTTATTTTGGGTGTTTTGAGGTTTTATGAATCCCCAGACAGAGATCCAGGGATGTCTTCCCCAGCTGTGCCAAAAGATGAGGGTGATCCATTGAGTCATGGAAGGTTCGTGCACTATTTGTTCATCACAGCTGTATGAGACAGCAGCTGTATTACAACACCTCTAAAAAATTATGTATTAGCATCAAACCCTTAGCCACAGTTATTTTCCACATCATTTACCAGTATCACAGTATTTTAAACTCCAGTTTAGCCTTCCCTGCTTCTCAGCTTGCTGCCACAAAGAGCTGACAATCCCAAGAATAATCCCATAATAACTCCAATTGTGGAACCACAGCTGATTTGGAGAAGACAAACAATGTGTCCTCTTGCTTCCATCCCTGAGAAATGTGAGTTTCTGGTTTGCCTTACTCCTGCAAAACGTGCACAGAGCAAAAAGAGAAGAATTATCTTAGGGGAACAGAATGATCTTCTGATTAAAGCATAATTAATAACGTGTACATAACTAACAGTGTGTACAGAATTAATAGGGTGTACAATTCCCTGTTGCAGGGCCAGTCTGTCCTAAATTGCACTGGTGAGAACTGTAAAGTACAGAATTTTATTCTGAGAATGCAGGTAAGTGGTGATGATAGCCAAATTAGAAGAAAAGTTACTTTCATGGGCCCAGACCTGTTGGTTTTAGCTGCCAGGTATGTGAAACCTCTGAGCAGCTGCTCTTGTACAGTTTGAAATGCAACAACTGTGTGAAGATCTGCTGCTCCCTGCTTCAAAGGCCTGACCAAGAGTGTCCTGAGGTAATCCAAAGCTCTTTGTGGCTGAGAGGAGCTGCAGATTCAGTTGCAAACTCCAGGAAAGCGCTGATGGATTTATTCCCCTGTGCAAACCCCTGGCACCGAGCGCTGACACCAAAGCCTCAGGCTGTGCCCGAGCGTTTGGAGTGCCTTGCCCATGGGTTTGTAAGGCCATCCCCAGCTAGTAATTGGTGACTGGATGTGGTCAGGGCAGGCAGATAAACACTGCAGGAAGGGGCTGAATCACTCAGGAAATATCCTATCGGTGCTGTAGGAGCTGCTGTTACTCACAGCACCTTTGGGGGGACGTGACGCGTTTTGTTTCCAGGAAAACATTACTTGAAAGAAGAATTGAGGTTAGATGTGTTCCAAATCTGCAGCTCCACACCTTCCTCATGCATCTCTTGTCTCCTTCAGAGCAGTTTAACATCCCCCTCCTTCCTTCCCATCCCCTTGGAGCTGATCCCCCACTCTGAGGTCACGGCAGAGAAGTTTTCATTCTGGAAATGCCAGCGTAGTTGCATCATTAAAAGCCCCCAAAGCAGATGGTCTGGGTTAAAGCAAAAAGGCTTTTTTTTTTTTTTTTTTGCCAGTGAAGCAGCATTATAGTGATTAGAGCAGCCTGTTGGCAGTTTCTGTCAGCAATTTTTGCAAGCATGTAATATATAAAAGGATAAAAATACCATTTACTGTGATTTGCTCACCACAGGAAGAGGCCAGAGCGATACAGTACCAAAATCAGGGGGAAAAGCCCTGCAAGTAGTTTTCTGTTCCCTCTTCTGCACTTTTCCAGGATCCTGGAGGATAAATAAGTTTGCTTGAAGAGTCTGACCCTCCTTGTGTGTGCTGGGGCGCCCCATTAGCCAGCAGCCCCACTCTGTGTCAGCAAAGTCCTCAGCAAAGCTGGAGAGTTTTGAAATCATGGAGCACATTTTTGAAAACAAAAACCTCATTTCTGAGCTTTGAACTCCATGAAATTTGCCATGATTTGTAAAATATCTCTGCCTTGAATTATGGTGCAAATTTTCAGCAATAAAACTGAGTATTAAGGAACAATACATAGAAAAGCACAGACAAGATGCTGCAGTGATACCAGAAAATCCTCCTCCAGTTCCTGTTTTCCTGATCCACTTGGCATGAAATGTTTTCTTGACTTCTACTTACTATTCTCATAAAAACCACAGGGGTTTCTTCTCACTGCTACTTGTTTTGTCCAAGATCCAGTAATTGGTACCATGTGAATTCACATCTTGCAGTGACAGAACAGAAATGGGGTTCCAAAATTCACTTCAGCATCTCAGCCTCCAGCAAGCATCAGGGCTACAACCCCCAGTCTTTAAGAACCCATGGATTTACACATCAAGTAGTTTATTTTACTCCTGCTGGTAACCCCTATGTGAATATTTACAGCTCAAATGGAAACATGATTAAAAATTAATAGATTTTTGTGAAAATTCTCTGGCCTCTTCAGGCTGGAATTGTTTTACCCTTGGTTTGCACGTACTCCCTTGGTATATTAATAATAATTTTAGTTATTGGTAACATATTTTGCTGAGTTTGGTGCACTAAAAATTATGTCTGTGGTATGAACCAGTGAAGCCAGAAAAAGAGGGGAAAATGAAAATCAGAGCTAGAGCAGCCTGTGAAGTGTTAAGGTGCATTTGAAAGGCTCGGTGGGAGGGTTTGGCTTCTGCAGCCCCCCCTGGGTTCCCTCTCCTCTCCAGGGCACTTGGATCATCTTCCCCCTGAGAGCCTTGGTTTCACTGAGCTGAGTGTGAGAAACACTGGCTCGGCAGGGAGCCCTTCAGCTGGGCTGCAGAGGGAGGGCTGGGATTCTCAAGGAAAAAGCTTCCTTGGAACCCCTAAGGCACAGGAAAGTTCCTTTGATTCAGAATCTTTTTGAGCTGGGCTCACCTGCTGCAGCTCTCAGCCTTGTTGGTGCATAAAAGAGCCCTTCAAATTTCCCCCAGTTTGTTTGACCAGATCCTTTTTCCAGCATTCAGCACTGATGGCCACAGCTGAATCATTTCAGGTGACAAAACCCCTAACAGTGGGCTCTCCATTCTGATGGGGACATTTTTAGCTGGTAGCGTTAGAAAAGAAGTTTAAAAAACGAACACAGGCTTTCAAACTGGAAGCACAGCAGTACTTCTAAGGAGCTGTTCTGGATAACTAAAGGAATGGAAGGAAATGTCAATGTCCTGGCAAGTGACTTTAATGCAGTAAAATCAGGACTGTGAGAGCAGGAGCTGGATGTGGAAATTCACTGGTTCCAGCCCTGGCCCATCACTTGATTACCTTGTCCTGGTGTTGGATGAGGAATTTCTGTGAATAAGGCAGAACATATCCACAGGATGGGGAAAAGGGATGGAGAAACAGTTCTGCTGCTGCCAGGGGTCACTGAGAGCTTCCTGTGGCACATGGAACTGGTGCTTTGCATGTGCAGCTCCCTTTGCCCCCCCTAAATCCAGTCCTGATCACCCAGGCAACAAACAGGGAACTCTGCAATATTCACAGAGATGATGCTACAGAAATTCCAGACACCATGATGGGACGAGCAGTCAGCAGAGGGAACTTTTCCACAAAAACCTCCAGGAGATTTCCAACTGTAACAATTTTATATTTTGTAAATATAACCAAATTTTTCATTTTTAGGTCTCTCTATCTTTTGCTCTCAGCAGAAGAGCAGTGGTGTAATTAGCAGCTTCATTAATGCCAGAGTAATTATGAACTGCAGGAATGGCTGTTGCATCAGGAATTCTTCTTGTTGAACTGCAGCAGCTTTTTGATTCTTCAGAACTCAGGAGAAACGTAAAGGTAAAAGAAATAGTGGAAAATATTATTGAATCTAAATCTATTTAATTTAAATCTATTTAATCTAAATTTATTTAGTCTATTATTAAATCTATTTAATCTGAATCTACAAATACCAATATGTTAAAAAAGAGGAAATGTTGCAAGTTGCAGGTGGATTACACAGTGTCTGCACATAGATTTCAATTATAACAATGTTTAAAATGAATAATTTTCACTTATTTCCTTGCCACAGTAGGATCAAAATGTGTCTGCTGTGAATTTTTTCAGTGCAAAATTCAGAATTGTGCTTCATATTTATAATTGGTCAAATAATCCAGATGCCAGTTGCTGTTTGCTCTGTTTATTGCATTTATACTTATGGATGTGTTATGTAAATATTCTCAGAGTCACCACACTAGATTTCAGAACGAAAACCTTCCCAGAATCATGGAATAGAATCCTGGGATGGTTTGGGTGGGAAAGGACCTTAAAGCTCATCCAGTTCCAAGGGCAGGGACCCTTCCATAGATCAGGCTGGAAGTCCAAGCTGGCCTTGAATAATCACAGTAAGAATTTCCATGCACGTTTGCACACTGTACTGAGGTACCTGGTCAATCAGATTCCTGAGAGACTTTCAAAGTCTGGGATCAGTTTCTGGGAAGTTTAACACCTCCAGAACTTTCCCACCACTCCTACATTTGCTCTCATTTTAAAAAGAGGGCTATAATTTGATATTTAATTATTGTCCAGCCTGGAAAGGAGGGAGCTGGGGAGAAGGGTTTGGGGCAGCTGCTGAGGAGTTGGAGCCTGCAATTTCCCTGTTCCTCTGGAGCCCACCTGGGAGAAGGAGTGATGCCTTGTGCAGCTGCCCTGGAGCAGAGTCCCAGAATAAAGCAGGGATTGATTCCAAGGATCTCCTCCATGGATCCACCTTGGGCAGCACCAGAGCCCAGCCAGGGCTGCACCCAAGATGAACCAAAATGGCCCCAAAATGCACGAGGGGCACGGGCTCTGTCCCTGGGATCAGTTCTGCTCCATTTGCACCTTGCAGTTCATTGTCCCATCCCAGCTTTAGCCCATCCAGTCCCATCCTTGTTTTTCTCTCTGCAGCCCACGGGGTTTGTGCTCTGGGCTGAGATTTGGGTCATTTGTCCTTGGTGCCCAGCTGGAGCAGGAATTGTTTTGTCTCCTGCTCTGTGCACAGAGCTCAGCATCCCTGATGTGAGCCCAGCCCCACACACTAAAGCAGCACAGAGTGTGAAAATACAAAAGCCAAAACCCAGGGCATGAGGGGCTCTGTACCCCCGCCCTCCTTTGCTCTCTGTGTCGCTTCTCCCCAGCAGCTCAGAGGAATGAGCAGCTCTCCCTCCCCAGCGGAGCTCCGAATGCAGGCCGGCCCATGGAGGCGCAGCGGGACCGCGGCACTAATCCGAGCGGGAATGTGCGAATTCCTGCCTGCCCTTTCTGTGCCGGGCGCGCCTGGTGCTGGGACCCGGCCAGGGGAGGGCAGGGCTGGCAGCTCCCGGCATTCCAGGACATGGATTGGCCCCAGAGGGTCCCTCAGGTGCTGCTCCCTCTGCCAGGCTGGGCACAGGAGAAATCTAAGGTCAATGCACCTCCCTCTTGCAGCTTTTGGGTGATTTTTGGAGTTATCGAATTCTCCGAGGCAAAATGAGAATGGAGATGTTTTGGAATGCTGGGCCTCGGCATCACAGAAAGCAGGGCTGGGAGAATTCACTGACAGCCCATTGTCTTGCCACTTGGGAGTTGCTCTTTTCCTGATCTTAAGGAGATTACCATGGGGAATTCTGTTTTCTTTAGATTGTTTTCTTACTGCGAGCCTGGCACAGGATGCCCAGGGAAGCTGTGGCTGCCCTGGATCCCTGGCAGTGCCCAAGGCCAGGCTGGAGCACCCTGGGACAGTGGGAGGTGTCCCTGCCATGGCAGGGCTGGCACTGGATGAGCTTTAAGGTCAATTCCAACCCAAACCACTCCATGGTTCCATGAGAACTGCTGCTCATGCAGCAAGAAGCAAGAATTGCTGATGAACCCGGACTCCACCTGATAGCAAAGTCACAGACATAAAGGCTCCTTCTTGTGCAGTGACATTTCCAATGAATTTGGCTTTTCTCTCCAGGTATGTTCACCACTGAATGGTTCAGCACAGTGTCCACCACAGTTAGGTCACTAAATCCTAAACTCAGCACTAATCTTTAACCCAAATCTCTCGAGTTTTGCCATACTTGGTGTGTGCAAAAGTAATAGGAATAGGGAAATTTATTTATTTACAAAGAGTTTGAAAGCTTATGATAATTAGTTCTGAAGGCTTCATCTGGGTTTTATCAATACCTCTCTCAGTCAGAAGGAAGAAGGAAAATGAATTTTTACAGTGGACATTCATCATCTTTAAAATAGAACTGTCACTAAGGCAGATCCCTGCCAAGATAGTCCATTAAATGCACTCAAGATTCATAAAACTTTCACAAGGAAAGAGATCTAATAAGCCCAAGGAGAAATCGGAGCTCTTGGTCCATTTCTACCCCCAGCTGAGTTTCTGGGTTTGTTTTAACTTGCTGGTCTCTCTGGGAGTTTGAAAGGCTGTTCAGTTTTAATTAACCTGTTGCCTGTTCAAATTTGGAACAAGGTGGGAGGTTCAGGGTGAAGTTACAGAGATGCAGCAACCTGATCTGATAGATCCTTACTGGGGGAGGAGCTGTTCCTCCTCCTCCCTGCATTCCTGCAGTTTATCATGTGCTGGCTCTGCTTGGGCAAACCAAGCAGAAAACACAGCTGAGAGCTGCTTGCCAGACAGGAAAATTTATCAGCTCACCAAAATCTCTAATGAGTGCCATCCTTGGAATATCAGAGGGGAGGCAGAGCCACACCGGGGCACACTGCAGCACAGGAGACTGCAGGGCTTCCCACATAGCTCTGCTCCCAGAACAAGGAATTCAGGATGGGCACAAATCCCTGCTGTGAGATCTGCAGGGCTGGGAAAGCTCCTGGGACCATTGGTGTTCCCCAGGGGTGGCTCCCACCCAGTGCAAAGCAGCTGGTTGTTATTGCAGGGTGCTTTGTTTGTGCCAGAGGTCTCCTCCATCCCTCTGCCCTCAGGAAGGGGAGCTGAGCACACCAGGCTGGGACATCCCCGGGCCCTCAGGCATCAAACAGTGCTGAGCAGGGAAAAGCTCCCAGCTGGCACAACCTTTACAGCAAAGAGGAGGGGGAAAGCACAGTAAGTGTTGGCTGTTGAACAGAGCAGGCATTTCTGAGTGATCCCCAAAACCTGTGGGATCTCAGCCCCTCAGCACTGAGGTGCCACCGAGACCACCCTTGGGGGGCTCGGGAGTCCTGGAATGTTCCAGAAGTGTCTGGTGGCTGCACTTTGATCCTACACAGGAGACGACACCTGTATGAGGACAGGAGGGTTTCACCGGGGTGAATGGTGAAGGGATTGGTTAATTAGAGAGTGAGACACAGGGTTTAGGATTTCTGTACAGGGGGGTTTAGAGAAGTAAGATGGAGGAATTGGGGCGTGTCCTGTCCTTCTTCTTCTTCTTCTTCTCCTCCATCTTCTTTGGTGATGGTGGCACTTTGGGATTGGTCATTACTAAAAGTGCACTGGGCAATAAGAATAAATGGTATTGGGGAAAAATGATAAATATTGTACACGTAACTTTGGGTATAAAGATAGGTGACCGCCCGGAGGGCAGGGAGTGTGCTCATGGCTGGCTGCTGAGCAGAGCTCTGTCGGGCCGAGAGAAAATCTTTTAGATAAACAATTAATAAACATAAAAACAGAAAGAAGAACTGAAGCCTCTTCTCGTCCTTTGATACGTGGGCTGCCCCAAGGCCACCCCGGGCCTTTCCAGGCCATCCAAACAGCCAAAAACCAGACAAAAACCCTCCCCAAAGAGCCCCCACAGCTCCTGCCAAGGGCTGCCAGGGTGATGGGACAGCCCCTGCCTGAGCAGCCAAACCAACCTGCTCTGCATCTTTTCCACCATTTCTTATCAAAACACTGCCCTGATACAGGGAGGCTCTTACAAAACATCATAAAGCCTGCTGCTGCCAAGGAATGATTGCTGCTAGCATTTATTTTTCCACAATTATTTTCAGGGCTGTCCTTTCGAGGCAGACCAGATCAAGGAGTGGTGCGTGCAGTACCTCATCCCAGGATAAATCCAGGGAGGCTCTATGACTCAGGAATGACTCACTGCTCCTCCTCTGTTCCTTCCAGACTCTTGGGGGTGTGCTAATTTATTGTCAGTCTGTATCTGCAGTCAGTTATTCCCCCAGCTCAGCTCCCCTGTGCAGAAGGAATTCAGGCACGTTCTGCCCATTGCTCACCTCTCCAGAGGGGCAAACAGGTGAGCAGACAGTGTCACCTTCACTCTGGCCTCCAGAGAAAAGGGGGAGGGATTTCCCCTTCCTTGAATAACTTGTCCAGGTTAATGATTTGGAACTGGAGTGTTCCTACCAAACCCCCCAAATCCCAATTACTAAACTAAGACTGACCTTTCAGAGAGTTATTTCGAAAAACTTGGATAAAATAAGGTGGGTATGACTCAAACAACAGGAGGAAAGAGTCTGCCTCACAGCTGAGGCCCACAAATTGCTTTCACTGTCAGAATCAAGCATTCAGAATAAAAACACAAAACAAGAATGATTAATCTCTTTTTTCTCTTTTGCAAGACAGATTGAAGCATCCCAGTGGAGCTGCAGGGGAAGTGTTTAAACAATGCCTGCTTAGTGTCCAGCAAGTCCTCACTGGTAGGAATATAAGAAAAAAACCTCTGAAATACGAGATTTTTACATATGCATGTACAAGATACATAAGCCCAGAGAATCACAGAAGCATGAAAATTACTGACTACAAACAGGCCTTTTCAGCTCTTCCCAGCCAAATTTTGTGAGCCTGAGGACACGACAGATACAGCAGAAATGCATAAAAAATATTTTTCCAGTGGAAATGCTGATTTAAAAATCCCTTCCTCCATGTCATTCAGCTCACCCACACCTGATTTTTTTACCTCCCTCCTCCCAGGTTGTTTTGTGAGACATTTTTCAGTAAAAATACAGCACCTTTACCTCTTCCAACTGCTTATCCCCAACCTTGTGTTATCCTGGCACGAGGGGCTGTGTGGTAAATGCTTGTTCTGCACAGACTGGAGCTGAAGTGGTCTTGAACTGGCCTTGCAAATCAAAGAGAGATTGAAAACAAAGCTGCAGAATGGCAAAATAGCAATGAAATATAATTTTGGAATTATATACTTTCAAATGTAAACAAATCCCCATATCCTAAATTCATGGAATTGGTATTCCTGGAATGGTTTGGGCTGGAAGGGACTTTAATGATGTTGTCCCAGCCTTCTGCCAAACACCTCTCATTAAATGTTCTAATCAGCCAAACCTTCTGAGGCAGTGACAAGCTCTCAGAAATGATCCCACACGATGCTGCAACTTGACATTATTATATATTCAAATAATTTTATTAAGCACAGTGTGGGAAGCTTGGCTGTTTTTCAAAATATCTGCATCCAAAATAAGTCCCTACACCTACAAAAATAGCAGTTGCAGACAGACTCCAGATCAGAGTGTTATTCACAACATCAGACTTGTGATCAATAGCTGGGAGAGTGTTGCCAGAAATAGTCCTGCTCTGGAAACGCTTCCTGCAGCCTCAGAACAGGTTGTGCTCCTGTCCTTCTGCAGTTTCTCCTGCATTTTATCTCCAAGTACACAGAGAGGAAGCAAAGCTGCCTGGCTGCTGTAGCTGTGCTGTGAACCAGGCCAGAAGCACCAAAATCACCAAGAGCCAGCACTGCCTGTGTATTTCTGACAGGGATGAATCCCTCATCCCATTCCCCCACTTGCACAGGAATTCACACAGCCTCTTGATGAACCGGATGGGAAATGGATCCAGCTGGAAAAGCAAAGATCCACATCCCCTTTCCAACACAAAAAAGGCTCTCCCAGCCAGACTGCTGCTCAGTCTGTGCTGTGTGCACACAGGACAAAGTGCTGAGTTCTGCCTGAAGCAACCCAGCCTGGGAATGCGACACAGTCTGAGGCTCCACCTGGAAACAATTTCCCCCATCCCTCTTCCCTCCCTCTCTCTCCTGCAGCACCACAAACAGCCTCACCAGCACGGAGCAGGGACCCCTCCTGTGCCCAGGGCTGCTGCCAAGGAAAAGCCTTTGCAACTGTGCCAGCTCATCAGGTAACTGCTTCCAGCCTGCCCAGGCCAAGCCACGGCCTTTGCTATTCTCCAAATATTTATGTCTTTGTGAAACACATAAACATTTCATCAGAGGGCTCTTATTCCCAGCATTTCATGCGAAGTTGTTGTTTCCATGCTCCTAAACCCCCTTCAATATGACTAATTCACACTGGGGGAGTTCTTGACTTGCCTCACCAGAGTCACAGAACCCCAGAACCCAATCCAGAGATCCAAAGCCCCAGAATCCAATTCCCAGACCCACATCCAGGCAGGGAAAGGCTGGGAAGTGGTGACAGAAGTTTCTGCACTGTTGTATGTTCCCTACCTGCAGCTGAAGATTCTTATTCCTCTTTTTCCTTCTTTTTTCCCCCCCTCCCTCCATCAAAAATTGTTTGCCTCTGAACTTTCCAAAAGGAACAAAAACACAGGAGGAGTCTGGGAAGTTCATGTAAATCAGCTGGTGAATGTAAATTTAGCCATTCACTTAATGTAAATCCAGCTGGTAAAAGGCAGTTTGGTGTTTCCTCTACTATTTAAGAAGAATTTACACACTTAGTAAATCTCATCTTAAAATTCTGAGCTCCCCACTGATCTACCAGCAAACACATCAGAATCTTCCCAGTTAGGATGAGTAATTGAGGAGCTGAATTATTCAGCATTGTGTGGTCTGTGGCAGCCAGAAGATAAAATTCCCAAGTCTCTGTTACTTCATTTACTTTCTGCAAAAAGCCTTCCCTTGGTAATTTTAGAGCTCAGAGCATGGCAGCACATAGCAAGTTCCAGCTAAATAGCACACTCCCCAAAAGTTTGCTGTTTTCTTAATGTTCATGAATATTTCAGGACCTCTGCTGAGAGGTTTCGGTGCATTCCAGGACAGGGATTCTGGGTTTCTCTTCTGCCTGCACAGGAAACGTGGCTGGACTGTGCCACACTCTGCATTATTCTTTTAGCCAGCATTTCTTGCTATAACAGAATCAGATCCCCTGAAAATATATGAAAATATAATCCTTGATGTGAGATGGGCACAATTTGTGGCTGTTGTGAGAGCAGAGTTGTCTCTAGAAATTCATTCATTTCCTTAAACCATGAGCAGTGCTGGAGTTAAGAAACAGAGTTTGCTTTTCTTACCCTTTCAGCTCATTTTTTTTCCATTGCTTGAACTGGTAAAAACACTTGGACAAAAATTTGAAATAACAGCAACACACAAGATCAGCAAATCAGGCTTTTCCAGCTGAAATTGGATTTACTGTAAAAAAACTACAGTGATTTGCATCAGCATGTGGTATAATTTGGGAAATACTCAATTGTGGTACAAGTGAATTTAAGTATTGAAATGTATTGTTTCATTTATCTTCTTTTGCTTATATTGGTGCACTTTTAATATACCATAAGAATTATTAAAAATAATGTCCTGCTTAACAAAGAGATTTGCAGGTCTGTGTTCTGAGAAAGCTGAATGAGCATTTAAATAACACAAAAAAATTCGTGTCAGGGTTTACAACACGTGCTTATCCTGAGTGCTTTGCCTTTAAAGAAATACTGACAGCAAACCAAGGAAATTATTCGAATTTTAAAAACCCAGAATGAGAGAGAAGCCAATAATAAAAATCATCTGGGTCGTTTTCTTCTGCAGTTAGAGCAGAGAGCTCACAGAACCTGAGCTCTGCTGAATCCCCACCTGGGACTGTGATCTTATGGGTGGCTCTGCACAAAACCCATGGAATTTTTGGGCTGCAAAGACCCCAAATAGGGAGCTGGGAGTTGAGTGCAGAGGGAGCAGCGAGGCCGAGGGCTCTGCAAGCACCCAGACTGCTGGCTGAGAGCAGGAATCCCTGATTATCCCCCCTGAAGTGTTTGTATTCCCTGTGCCTCATCAGCTGCCTCAGCCTGGGGGTGGGATCTCAGCCCCTCAGCACTGAGGTGTCACCGAGAGCACCCTTGGGGGGCTCGGGAGTCCTGGAATGTTCCAGAAGTGTCTGGTGGCTGGACTTTGATCCTACACAGGAGACGACACCTGTATGAGGACAGGAGGGTTTCACCGGGGTGAATGGTGAAGGGATTGGTTAATTAGAGAGTGAAACACAGGGTTTAGGATTTCTGTACAGGGGGGTTTAGAGAAGTAAGATGGAGGAATTGGGGCGTGTCCTGTCCTTCTTCTTCTTCTTCTTCTCCTCCATCTTCTGTGGTGATGGGGCACTTTGGGATTGGTCGTTACTGAAAGTGCACTGGTCAATAAGGGTGAAAGGTATTGGGGAAAAATGATAAATATTGTACACGTAACCATGGGTATAAAGATAGGTGACCGCCCGGAGGGGGGACAGTGTGCTCATGGCTGGCTGCTGAGCAGAGCTCTGTCGGGCCGAGAGAAAATCTTTTAGATAAACAATTAATAAACATAAAAACCGAAAGAAGAACTGAAGCCTCTTCTCGTCCTTTGATACGCGGCTGCCCCAAGGCCACCCCGGGCCTTTCCAGGCCATCCAAACAGCCGAAAACCGGACACCTGGGTAAAACGAGGATGGCAGGACCCTCAAATGCTCAGCCCTCAGTGTTTGTGGCGCAGCCCAACGCTGCTGGAGCAGCCACAGGGACAGCAATTTACTGCTCCACTTCCAAGGGCTTCCCTGCCCAGGGACACGGAGCTGGCACTCCTGATCACAGGGGATTCCTCTGTGCCCGCTGCGCTCTGCTGCTGCCAGGGATGCCCCTCGAGGCTGGGATGTGCCTGTGCCTCCTGCACTCTGAAAGCTGCCAATCCAGGCCCTGTGCTGGCTGGGGGAACAGGAGCTTCCCTGCCCAGGATGTGACTCCAGGGATGGAGAGCTCCAAGGAGCACAGCTCAGTCACTGCTTCAGCCACCCCACCTCCAACCAGCTGCTCTTGCAGTGCAAACCCACACTTGGGCTCAGATGGAAAATGTCTAATAAGAAAACAATTTTTCTTTCTAAATTCTTTCCTGTTTAATGCACACACCTTTATTGAAGAGGGAAAAAGCCCTGACTTGCTAATTTTAATGGAGCCCCCAGTCTGTGGGGCAGCTTGCCTTGATTACATTGTACTAAATTACTCATCCTGGACAGATCCTTCTCTTTATTTTCTCCTTCGAGAGCCAAAATATGATATTGCTTGGCAAGAGCAATGTGCATCTAAAATGTCAAATTACAGCTCGTAACTATTACCGGATAGTTTTGGCCATAGCCCTTTCTGACTGTTCCAAAAGACATTTCTCTTTCTAGGAGATCCTAAAACCTAATCCATGCTTCATGTTTGGGTTTAGGTGGCACTTGGGCATGTGTGGCTTTGGTTGAACTTGAAATTTCTAATTTCTGCAGACTTCCAAAGGTTGAGATTGCATGAACTGATAACTCTGTACACACAGTGCAGACATTGAGAACTGCAGATCATTTCTTCCCAATTCCAAAATAGCCACCTACAAAATGCACATTATTTAACATCACAGAAGAATACAATGAGGTTCATATTGGTCAGCTTTATCATCTGAAGACAGCACAGGAAGTTGGTTAAATCTCTGCCAATTATTAAAATGGAATTCAGTCTTTGTATTCTGAACACGGATAGGAGTGATGGAACTATGGAGATTTTGCTATAAATGTTTGTGCAATTCAGATTTCACTTTTGCTGTGCTAAGACAGGATGCTGGACATCCTTTTAAATGTTAACATGTCCATATCTGTTAGCAGTACAAGTTTCATTGCTCGCTTTTGAGGAGGTCACGCTGCAGGGAAAGGCAGATTCCAGCCTGGAGGGGGGCCTGAAGCCATCCTGATATCCCATGTTCCTGCCTGTGGGGCCTGTGGGAGACCTGGCTGTTCATAAATGGATTTTGTGGAGGTGAGAGGCACTGATGGGTGGAGGGGGGAGTGCTAGGAGTGGTTTTGATGAGACAAAACTTACAGGCCTCCAGATGATTGCTCAATCAAACTGAAGGATTTGAGCAGAGCTGCTCCTACTGCCAGATGATCATTATGCTATGGACGAGGTTTGGATGGAAGAACTTGGGAATTCAGTGATAGAGTGATGATGAATCCTCCCCAGACTTGTCAGATATCCCATGGCAGGAACTCTGCCTGTTTGCTGATAATTGAAAAAGACACTTTGGCAGACCCAAATCAAAGACTTCCACAGCTTTGGAGGGCTTGAGCCTTTTAACCACATGGTAATTATGAAGACTATAAATAACACTGAAAAATCCAGTTCAAACAGTCCTCAATAAATTATTTTAATGTGCTGTTATTGGCCCCCTCCTTCAGGATCTCACAAGTCTGCACTGTCAGTGTGACAGGCTGAAATGTGCTCTGTCAAATCAACAGCTCAGCTCTGTCTTACAGCCTGAGGGAAGCCTTGATTCCGTTTGTGGATGTGGCATTTTGGCACATGGGGCAGTTCTGGGGGAACAGCTGCACTCGATGGTCTCAGAGATTTTCCATCCTAAACCATTCTGGGATTCCACTGAAGCTTCACCCAGTGTGAGGAAAGTTTTGTCACCTGAAAGGATATTGGGGCAGAGCCATCAGTAGAGGTGTCTGGACTGTTCTCCCCATGTTTGTCAGATGCAAATGACTCCAGGAACCCAAGAATTGTGGTTTTCTTGCCCAGTTCCTTGCTGAGGGAGCCCAGGACAGCTGAGTGCAGACAGTGGCTCTGTCCCTGAGCTGGGCAGTGTCACCCACCCACTCTGGTGGTCACAGCTGGCACTCAGTGCTCTTGGAGGTGTTTTCCAGCCTCAATTCATCTGGGATTCTGTGAAACATTATGTCTGAGTTCCCAGATGTAGGAACAGTGGCAAAATTCAGCTTTCCTGCCTCCTAATCTGTGATGAATGTTTGCCTTGGAAACCTCTGCAAGTATTGACACTCTGGAGCAGGGCTGCTTCAGCTGGAACATGCAGACCTGGGGATTTTCTTCCTACTCCCAGCTGCTGTGGTCATTACCAGGTGTAAATCTCTGCCAGCTCACCAAACTCAGCCCTCCATGCTCGTTTTGACGTGTGCCACATGTGAGTATCTTTCCAAACCACGGAAAAGGTTTGTCCATTTTCCAAACAGAAAATGTGCCCCACTATCTGTGTGCTGGAAATGACAAAACCACTCCTTTCCTGTCCAGTGAGAAAATGTTCCATGTTATCAGTATTTGCAAGAGAACAGAACTAAGAATTTACCTTTCAGAGCAGTCCATACTGAGAAGTAAGCAGGGCTTTTGAACCCTTTTCATTATCTTTAAACTGCACACTGGAGCATCTTTGTAATGTTTTAGGTGTACAAAACAAACAAGAACTTGCATCAGGCAACACTAATACCCACCCTGAAACCAGAACTCACAGCCCCAAAACTCAGGAGCGTGTGGAAACCTTGCTGAGCACTTACTGCACCTTCAGGCAGCAAAATCCCTTTGAAAATCTGGGCTTTAGGCCCAAGCTGCCAAGAGTTCTCTGTGGAAATCTCCTCCTCCTGCCTGGGGCTGACTCTGGCACAGCTCTTATAAAGGCTCAGCTTCCCAAACAGCCTAAAGCAGGCAGGAGAAAATCGTGTCAGAAGTGGCAAATGGATGAGTTCCCAGATGATTGATCCAGATCCTTTCAGAGACAGGAATTCTGATTTGTGAGCAGCTGGAAAGCACAGCTGGCTCCTCTCTGGTGCCAGTCTGTGTGTGGTCACTGTGGAATGTGCTCCATATGCCCTTTGGACACGTGTCAAAAGTCACATGTCATTAATTTCTCCAAACTTTGCAGTGTTAAAGGTGTAGGAAGGTCATGGAAATGGAAAGTGCCTTATTAATGTGAAGAATTGTTTCCTGTGGTTTCGTTATTTTACTTTTTTCAGTCCAGACTTTTTTCCTGATGGAATGATTTGAGCTCTACCTCTGAGATTCTTGTCCAGAAATAAATGGCTTGGAACAAAAGGGACATTTAACAGAGGATTGCACCGTGTAACTTTTGTAGAGTCATTCAAGGCAGATTGGATTTAGTGACACTCGTGGCTCCAGAGATGCTGCCCAGGATACCTGGAATGCCCAAGGCCAGGCTGGACAGGGCTTGGAGCACCCTGGGACAGTGGGAGGTGTCCCTGCCATGGCAGGGGTGGAATTAAGGTCCATTCCACCCCAAACCATTCCAGGATTCTGCTTGGTCACAGGTCCCTGCATTTGGATAAGCAGGACCTCAAAGAGTGGCTGGGACTTGTCTGGCTCTGCTCTTCAGCAGTGCTTACAGACCATGAGGGAACAAACACAATTCCAAGGCTTGTTCCATTCCCAACAGAGAAAAGAGCAAAAATCATCACTCAGAATCAACACTGTGTCAGACAGACATCCCAAAAATTATTATTAGATATTTCAAAAGAAGCATTTTTAATAGCAATTGTTCTATGCGGGATTTTTTTTCTTTTTTTAATTTCAGTATGAACTATTTGGTATTTGAAGTCTTTAATTGTGCTGGCCCAAAGCCACTTAGAGGCTTTGATTTTTGGAAGCAAATCCATGTGAGTGATCCGAGTGGGATCATGATGGCTGCAAGGACCCGTCCATTAGGAGCTATTTTTAACAGTGAAGTGTTAAAGTATGGAATGTGAAAGTAAAGCTAAGACTGAACTACAGAAAGGCAAAACTCACAATATTCTTAAAGATTAAAGTGTCCTGCAGTGACAAAATAGCTAAAGTTGTTCCTGGTGCCCATATCCCAACCTGTATTATCCCAAGTTATATTAGTCCTAAACATCTACCAACAAAGCTCCAAGAACGGACAACCATTCCGCTCCTATACTGAATGGTCAAGGAGTGTTGGAGTCCTTCCCAACTTTTTTCCTGACACTTTCTGCTTTAGTTCATTGTTGGTTTGTGCTTCTACATCTTTGACCTGTCCTTCATTTTGTTCCTGTCTGTATTTTTGTTAAGAGTTGTCTCCTTTCATGGTTTATTTGTCCTCAAGTGTTTTTGGCAACTCCCTGCCTAGTTTCAGTCATACAGGATGATGTTCTTCATCCATCACTCCATGTGCAACAGGGAGCAGAACAGAGATCCTCATGGTATCCAGTAAACAAAAACAAGAGATAGAATCCCGGACTAGAATTTGGGAGCGATCTTAAAGCCCATCCAGTGCCACCCCTGCCATGGGGGGACAACTTCCACCATCCCAGGGTGCTCCAATCCCCCTCCAGCCTGGCCTTGGGCACTGCCAGGGATCCAGGGGAAGCCACAGCTGCTCTGGGCACCCTGTGTAAAAGTCTGCCTAATATCTGATCTAAATCTGCCCACCCTTCAGTTTAAATCCATTTCCCCTTGTCCTGCTGCTAAAGGTGATGGCAGGGGGTGATGAGCTGGTTTTGGGCCATGCAAAGGACTCTGTGAGCACACGGAGCTCAGAGCAGGAGGAGCAGGAGGCCAGCAGCTTCCAGAGGGTGGGATGGGTACACAGCATCCTCCTCTGGGAAATGGGGAGAGATGGAGGGAGCAGAACTGGGAAAATGCTCAGGGTGAGCAACTGGGGTGCATCAAAGTAGGGCTGGGGGAAGGACAAAGCATTGCCCAGAGCCATGGGGACGGGAGAGCAGCGGGGAAAGCATGATGGTGAGTTCAGGCTTGGAGAGGAGAAGGTTCCAGGGAGAGCTCAGAGCCCCTTGCAAGGCATAAAGGGGCTCCAGGAGAGCTGGGGAGGGACTGGGGACAGGGATGGAGGGACAGCACACAGGGAATGGCTGGAAGCTGAAAGTGGGTACATTTGGGTGGATATTGGGAAGGAATTCTGGCTGTGAGGGTGGGCAGCCCTGGCACAGGTGCCCAGAGCAGCCGGGGCTGCCCCTGGATCCCTGGCAGTGCCCAGGACCGGGTTGGAGCAGCCTGGCACGGCGGAAGGTGTCCACGGCCGGGGCGGGCCGGGCCGCTCCCCGGGCCGGTGCCGGGCTGCGGTGAGCGCACGGCGGGGCCGGTGCCGGTGCCGGTGCCGGTGCCAGCGCCGCTCCCATCCCCGCTGCCGGCGCTGTGGCGGCCCGGGCGGGGCGCGGGGAGGGAGGGGCGGCGGTCACGTGTGGCCGCCCGGTTAAAGCGGCCGCGGGCGGCGGGAGCGGCACAATCACGGCTGGGGCGGCGAGCGGGGCCCGCCCGCTGCCCGCCCGCGGCCCCCGCTCCGTCCGCAGCGCCCCGGCCCGCGCGGCCCGGCCCGCGCCGCCCCGCCAGCATGGCCGGGGCCATCATCGAGAACATGAGCACCCGCAAGCTCTGCATCGTCGGGGGCATCCTGCTCGTGCTCCAAGTCATCGCCTTCCTGGTGGGAGGGCTCATCGGTGAGTGCCGGGGGCCGCTGCCTTCCTCCTCCTCCTCCTCCTCCTCCTCCCGCCGCTGCCCGCTTGTTTAGTGCTGGTTACAGTATCGCTGACTCGCTCCCATGATCTCATTATCCGCTTTTGTAGCCCAGCGATCCCGGCTCCGGGCCCTTTGTGCCCGTCCCGCGGCTGCTGCGGGGGGAGCCGGCCAAGGAAAAGTTTTTGTGTTGGTTTCTCTCCTTTTTTTTTTTTTTTTTTTTTTTTTTGGCCTGGTTTCAGCCTGGACTTAAAGAAAGAGGGAAGTGGGAAAGCTTCAGTATGGCGACGGAACGCGCAGGGAGCCTCGCGTTTCAAAGTTGGCTTAGAAAATAATAATAATTTATTTTTTTAAAAGGATTTTTCCTCCCTTCTTGGCGTTGCACCTCCCCGTGCCTCGGCCTCCGAATCGGCCGCGAGAGGAAACCTTTCCCTTGCCAGAATGAGAACAAAAAAAATATTAATAAAAGATCTAGGGAGGAAAAAAAAGGAAGGAAAGAAAAAGGGGAACGACTGGTGGGAGGGGGGGTCCCGGTCTGGGGTTTTTTGGGACTCGCGCTTTGTCCGGGCTCGTTTCTGCGGGGGATCCCCGCACTCCCTCCCCATCCCGTTCCAGGGGGTCCCCTCTTCTCCCCTCCTCTCCCCTCCCTCCCATCTCCCGACCTCGGTCAGGACGGGTCCCATCCCGAGCCCCCTCCGTTCCACCTCTCCCGCTGCAGGAGCCTCCCCCGTTCCCCGGCCCTTCCCAGGAGAAGCTCCAGCCCGCGGGGGCTCGGCCTGGCTTCGTTCCTGCCCGTGGAAAACCCTCGTGGCCGCCCGGGGAGGGGTTTCACCCCCGGCTCCCCAGCTCCGCACCGGGCACTCTGAAGCCCAGATTGTGTTTGTTTATCCCGGAGCGTCCCCAAAGGCAGGGAGATGGGAACTGGGACACAGCCCTGCGGCGAGCAGAGTTTTCCCTGGGGGATGGAAGGAGGAAGATGGAGGAGAGCGAGTTTGGGGCAGTCCTGGGAGTTTTTTAATTTTTTTTTTTTTTTACTAGAAAGCAGCTGAGTTGTGCGCTGGCTCCTTGCAATGATGGGCGCATGGATGTGGCTCTTTGGCCATTTCCAGGGTGGGAATGTGGCCTTTGTGTGCGGGCAGGGCTGTCCGGCCCTGCGGGGCATCCCCCGGGCAGGATCCCTGCGGGTTTCAGGGAGAATCGGGCTCAAATTCACTCCGAAGCTTTGTTGCGCTTGTTGGGAGAATGGAGCCGGGCTGTTCCCTGTTTGAGAGGGATCGAGGGAATGGCTCCGGCCGTTCCTCAGGAGCAGACTGTGCTTTGCCTTCCTGGCCTTGAATTATCAGCCTCTAATAACCGTGACATTCCACTAAATATAACTTTGGAAAACTTCAGTTTCCCTCATTCTCTTTCTTCCTCACCTCCAACACAAGGGAGTCACTGGCACATATTGACTAAAACTCATTTCTCCTGCTCTTGCAGGCCTGAAACCACATGGAGTTTATCAGGATTAGCTTTTTTCCTTCCTTTTTTTTTCCTCTTTAAGAGCTGGTTCAAGAGCAGGCTACTGAACCCACTGCTGATTCCTGAGATAAAATGTCTTGGCCTGTGCTCTGCAGAGACGCCAGACTTCATCTTAAAGGGTTTTTTCTAGCAGTTTCTCGCTGCTAAATTGAAGTAGTTGGTATTTCCAAAGGCTGGTGTGGCACAGAAAGCCTTGTTTGTGCTGGCATCTGGGGACAGATGTAACAAACAGATGTTTATGGCTGGCTTTACAGGGAAAAGACAAGTGTTTCTGCTCAGTTTTGAAGGGATTCAGAGATTAAAGAATTCAAATTATGTTAGTTCAGTTTTCCAGCTGGTTTGTGCCCTGCTTTATTGGCTGGTGCTGCTGCTGGGCATCCACCTTGTGCCCTCCCATGCAGGATGGGTCCCTCAGGTGGGGCTGGAAGCTGCCTGGACAGGGTGGATGGGCTGGGGCCAGCAGGGACAGGGACTTAGGGCTGAGTTCAGTCACTCCATCCTGCTGGGGTAAATGCAGCTTCTCTCTGTGGTCAGGTCCTAGAGGGTGCTGCCCCCAAAGTTCTTTAATTCCTGGATTCCCTCAAACCAAACTGCTCTGACCAATCATCCAAACTGTTCTTTCCTCTGCAGCACTTACCCCTTCTGGTGCATTTAAGGAGCTCAGAGGCTCATCCCTGAGCCAGCAGCTCCCAGCCAGCCCTCCTGGGAGCTGCAAACCCAGGGATGTCTGGTGCTTGTGAAACACCAAGTTCCATGTGTAACCTAGGTGTGGTCCCCAACGCCTGGCAGGGTGGCACACGGCCTGGGAGGCTGAGCAGCTCTTCCCAGGAGCCTGCCCTGTTCTGGGCTCTCTGTATCCCTGGAAACTGCTCCAGGGCTCGGGCCTGATCCCTTTAGAGATCCCCAAGGTGTGGTGTTTCCCACAAGGAGCCTCCTCACACTGAGCAGCGGGTCGGTGGCCGGCCATCCAAAGGGATCAGAGCGGTGCCAGCAGAGCTGCCAGTGCCACCCCACAGGGGAGCCACCAGGTGGGCTGGGAGCAGAGGTGGCACTGACACGGTGGCCCCGCTCTGGTTGGATGCAGCGCACCCAACAGACACCAAAATCCGGTTATTTTGGTGTGCCCAGGTCTAGACAACCCAAAATACGTACTCGAGTGGGACAGGGCTGCTCAGCCCAGCCAGCCTTTCCCCTCACAGGCACTTAGGTCATGTTTCAAAACAATGACTAAGTGCTCTATTTTAACAGATCCCTCGTGCCAGTCCAAAATACCCAGATGCAGCACGTTGGTACTGATACAGCCGCCACAAAGCTGGTTTTCCTCACATCAGGGGGCTTCTGCCACTGCTGGTTCCCAGCTCTGTTTTGGGCAGTCAGTGTGTGATGCCAGAGTTTTAATGCAGCTTCCACATTTCCTACAGCTCTTTTATTTAGCAGCAGGAACCTTATCAGCTCTCAGGTGGGATTTGCTCAGAGCTGTCTGTTGGCATAGCACGAGATGCACACGGAGGGAGAAATTCCTGAGGCAGGAGGAAGCTCCTGTGCCAACAACTCCTGACAGGAGCATGCAGCCAGGTGGGGTCAGGCCCTGCTCCCAGGGAACAAGGGGCAGGATGAGGGGAAACAGCCTCAGGCTGTGCCAGGGAGCTTTAGGTTGGATATTTGGGAAAATTTCCTAATGGGAAAGGTTGTCCAGCCCTGCTGCAGGCTCTCCAGGGCAGTGGTGGAGTCCCCGTGTGTGGTGGGAGTTTTGCAAAGCTTGAAAGGGAGCAAACACCCCCAAAAAAGAATTGTATTGGGCTGTTTCTCTGCTGTGCTTTTAATGAACTGTTGGCTCCAGAACGTGGGGCTGTCACTACTTGAAGCCCCACAGGATTCCTGGTGTCTGCTCCCCTCGTGGAGAACATCTTGTTTAAAGGTCACGCTTCTGGGCTGTGTGTGATGTGTTCAGTTGGGATGCAGCAGTGGGAGATAGAACATGATCCACAAAATGAATCCTAATGCAGCCTTGTCTCCACTATCCTGCTGTAAATGATGGCACGTGTGGATTACAGGAGACTGGGATCACCAGGAATGGTTTCTGTTATCGTTTGTGAGCACTGGGGCTGATGATAATTTACAGGCACGCCGGCGTTCCCAGGAGCCCCTGCCTGCTCTGCCTTCCCTGGATCCAGAGTGGCTGTCCTGGGATGCCACCAGGCTTGGGACAGCCCTGGGCAGGGCATGAGCACCAACCTTGCACCTCCAGTGCCGGGGCAGTGCTGGCTCCCTATGCACAAGAGACTCCAAGGGGCTGCAGTGTGTCCAGGGCAGGGGAGGGTCTGGGGAACCAGGAAAGGCTGAGGGAGCCGGGCAGGGGCTGCAGAATCCCTGAGGGAGCTGGGCAGGGGCTGCAGAATCCCTGAGGAGCTGGGCAGGGCCTGCAGAATCCCTGAGGAGCCGGGCAGGGGCTGCAGAATCCCTGAGGAGCTGGGCAGGGGCTGCAGAATCCCTGAGGGAGCTGGGCAGGGGCTGCAGAATCCCTGAGGGAGCCGGGCAGGGGCTGCAGAATCCCTGAGGAGCTGGGCAGGGGCTGCAGAATCCCTGAGGGAGCTGGGCAGGGCCTGCAGAATCCCTGAGGGAGCCGGGCAGGGGCTGCAGAATCCCTGAGGGAGCCGGGCAGGGGCTGGAGAATCCCTGAGGGAGCTGGAAAGGGGCTGCAGAATCCCTGAGGAGCCGGGCAGGGGCTCAGCCTGGAGCAAAGGAGGCTCAGGGGCCCTGTGGCTCTGCACAGCTCCTGCCAGGAGGGGTTTGGGATCTGCTCCAGGGAACAGGGACAGGAGCAGAGGGAACGGCCCCAGGCTGGGCCAGGGGAGCTCAGGGTGGATTTTGGGAATATTCCTTCATGGAAAAGTTCTCCAGCCCTGGCACAGCTGCCCAGGACAGTGCTGAATGCCCATCCCTGGAGGAGTTTAACATCCCTGTGGATGTGGCACTTGGGGACATGGGGCAGTGCTGGGAACAGTTCAATTCCTGGCCTAAAAGGGCTTTTCCAACCTAAACAATTCCATGATTCCACAGCTGGACCAGCTGCAGGTTCCACCTGGCTGTGCTGCTGCTGGGAATTGTGGCTGGGATGTTCTAGTGGAGATCACAACTGCTGCAGGCCAAAGCTGAGCTGGGACACACCAGTGTCCTCCTGGCAGCTGCCAGGGTGGAAGCTGTGTGTGCAGAATCTGACTGGATTTATGTGGGTTTGATGCCTCTTGGTTGTTTGGAAAACAAAGCTTTTGATTACAAATTATCTTTTTCTGTAGGAAGCTGTTGATGTCCGTTTCTAGTTGCCTTTTCATCTTGGAATTTATATATATATATAAAGTTATTTTCTATATACATAAAGGAAAAAAACAACCCAGATCTCTGTGCAGCTTTGAAAACTTTTTGAAAGGGAATTTTTAATGAATTATTTTATTTTATATGAGTTACTTTAAAGGTGCCTTCCAACCTGAACCTCCATGATTCCAAGGGTGCCTTGTCCCAAATCTCAGCTCCTTGGTTCAGACACGCACAGGGGATGCAGAACTCTCTGTGGTCCAGGCAAAGCCAGAGCAGGCTCACACCCAGGAGGTGCTGCCAGCCCAGTGCCCACCCGTACGCTGTACAAATTTAACTGATTGGAAAAGTGGAGGGATTTATTTAGCACATGAGTCCTCTGGGCTGAGGGGATGGATTAAGGAGGTGCAGGTTCACTGCTCCCTTCCCTGGCTTAGGCTGGAAAAAACAGAATTGTTGTGACTGGAGGAGCTCAAACTTCCTTGTGTGTCTGGCCCGGAGAGATAATGAGTCATGTGTGGCCATGGCTGAGCAGCTCTCCACAATCCCAGCTCATTATCTAAATGTCTGATTTGGCTCCTGAGCCCCCTGTTTCCAGGATTTCATTTTCTTTCCTGGGATTTCATTACCTTCCTCGGGCTGAGCTGATCTTTTGACAAGGAAAGCGCTCGGATTTCCAAGGTATGGATAGGAAAGAGTGTTTCAGGCTGGGGATAAAGAACATTTTTGTGTGCCTGACTTCCTTTCATGCAGGGCCTCTCCAGGAGCTGGTCGGTGCTCCGTGGCCATGAATGCCAATGGATCCTGTGTATAGACACATTCCTGCAGTGCTGCAGCCTTGGCAGAGGCGCTGGGAGCCAGGAGAAAGCAGACACGAAAGGTCATGTCTGTTTAGTTAGGTCTGCTCAATTCTTCTTTTGAGGAGCTGTAACTGTAGCTGAATGGGCAAAAGTGCCAGAAATGGAGAGTTCCCAGGCAGGAATGGCAGTGCTGGGGCCTCAGGAGCTGGGAATCCTCGGAGCTGCTGGGTTTTCTCATTTCACAGCTGCATCACTTCCAAACCCAAACCTGGGAGAGCTCGGGTCGGTCCTGCTGCTGCTCCCCCTCTGTTGGTTTAAAGTGACCCGAGCACTTCCCAAGCAGTGCTGCTGCTGCCTCCCTGCCCTTTGAGAGGGAAAAGCTCCACACAGGAAGCCTTTTCCTTGGTAAATAACCCTGGTGGCCTTTGAAGTCCCTGATAGCCTGGGAAAGCCTTTGAAGGCTCAAGGTGTCCAGCGGGGAAGGGCCCGGCCCATTCACATGAAGATGGAATTCCTCACATATCTGAGCACGGGCAGCTTCCAAGCTATCTTATCTGGGGGAGTGCCAGGCTCAGGAGAAAAGCTCAATAACGACAGCTCAATAACAACAGCTCTTCCTGCTCCTTGGGGAACAGGAATTCTGAGTGCAGGATTTCATACCTTGGCTGGGAGTTGCAGGAAATGCATCTCATCCCACTGGAAAACTGACTTGGAGGAAGATCAGGCTCTCTGTGGCAATTAGTAAATCAGTCTTACCTTTTTTTTTTCTCTTTCTTCTTTTAAATATGTTTGAATATCCATTTCTGCATTTAGGGAGCTCTACTCATGCTCACCTCATTTGTATTCGTTGCTGCTGTTGAATATGGATGTGAATCATGCAGATCATTCATTCAGTTCTCCCTGCAAGTTGTGCCTGGTGAGATTTCCCTGCTGTGTGACTTGCCTGGGGCTGAGGGAATAATTCCTTATCTCTGTTCCCCAGGAGCCCTTTGGCTGTTTATCAGGGAGCTGGGAATCCCCTGCTCCCTCAGTTCTAAGGGCTGTGGGCAGGGATGCTCCTGCAGCTCCTTGGGAACCGATTTATTGGGAAAAACCTTCAGGTTGTGCTGCTCTGAAGAGGCTTTGCTGGTAGCAAGGCTGCAAAAGGAGCACTGGAGAACAAACCTTGAGGAAAAACACAACCCCTGGGACATGAGAGTACCCAGCAATATGTGACTGGATTGTAGAGTCACAGAATCCCAGGGTGGTTTGGGTTGGATGGACCTTCAATCCCATTTTTATCCCACCCCTGCCATGGCAGGGACACTTCCACTGTCCCAGGCTGCTCCCAGCCTGTCCCTGTTCCAGAGATCCTTTCTGTTCTGATCCAGCAAACTTGGCTTTGATGCTTTGCACAGGTTCATTTTCGTGGTCTGAAAAAAAAAAGGACAGAACCCTGTAGTACTGATAAAATGCCTCTGAAACAACAGAAATGTGGGTGTTCAGCTGCAACAGGATATCTGGAAACTCCCACTGTAAGTCAGGATGGAATTGGTGCCCTGGGGCTTTAAAGCATTTTAGTTTGGATAAAGCTTGAACTCAAATATAAGAAGAAAAAACCTTTCCCAAGGGGAGTGGGCTTCCAGTAGGCAGTGGAGTTATTTAAATATACAATTATTCTGCATATAAAAGCTGCTGCGATGTTCCAAAAAGCTCTGTGAAATAAGAACTATCAAGGAAGTAGTAATTAAAAGTCTCTGTGTCATTCAGATTTATTAAACTGGTGCTATCGAGGTCAGGAAAGAGGGAGGCAGAAAAAAATCACGCTGCAATAAACACGTATTTATAATCCTGAGTGCATGCATGGTGTTATCCGGGCTGTGGCTGTTGCAGTTGGAAAAGCTGGGTCTGTCCATGATAAATTAGCTTGTTTATTCCTACCCTGCAGTCGCTTAGGGTAATGAAGCAGAAGCCCTTTGTGTGTGCTCGCTGGGAAGTGCTGGCTGGCTCCGGAGGGGGTAATTGAGTAGAAAAGCAGAATGCTCCCGGTGCCGGGAGAAGTTAAATCCCCCCGAGGTCAGGGGGATTCAGCCTTTAATCAGTGTGGACACAATGCAATTGAGAGTTTGCAAAGGGCTTGTTTATGGTGCTGGAGCAAGGGTCGGTGGTTAATGGCAGTGCTGGGATGAGAAGGTGCAGGGTGTGATGGCCAAGGTGAGCTCAGAGGGAGTGGGAATCCTGGAGCCTGAGGGCAGGACAAAGGAGCTGTTTGAGGCTCCATCACAGGAGCTTTTTGAAGATCTGCTGAATTTATTGAAATTAAAATACTGAGTGATGGTGGCTCCTACCCAAGCCTAGGTGTATGTAATATACACCCCCAAAAATGCTAAAAAATTGAACTCACTTGTCTCAGTATTTTTTTTTTACCCAGATTTAAGTCTAAATCCAGAGAAGCAGTGTAGTTTTCTTTCTTTGAGGACTAGCTCTTGAGGGAAACCCCTTGGACCTTGTGTTCTGCTGTCCTGGTGGGATCAGGCCCTGAGCACCCTGCCCTGACCTCCTGGTGAATGGGAAGGATGAAATTCTGTGCAGGATTGTTTCAGTCAGTGGGACACGGCTGAGGTGGCCCTGGCAGTCCATGGGAAGCCCTCCCTGGGCAGTGGTGGCCACACTGGTGAAGGTGTCCAGCTCTCCAAGTGTTTGCTGGCTAAAACCATCACAGGGAGCAGCAGGATCTGCTCTGCCCCTGCAATGTGGGATTTCTGCAGTGAGCTGGGCACCTTTGCAGGCCCAGCTGGAGGAGATGCAGAGGCAGAAGTCTAGGGGAAATTTAGATAAATAGATGTAGGGAAGGAATTGTTCCTTGTGAGGGTGGGCAGGCCAGGCTGGACACTGGGGTGGGAGCACCTGGGACAGTGGGAGGTGTCCCTGCCATGGCAGGGCTTTGGAATGAGACAAACTTTAAGGTCTCTGTGACTCTGTGATGCTGTGGCAGTGCTGGCATCTCCAGCACCTCCTGCCCGTGGCTTTTGGCACTTGGCACTGCTGGTGCCCCCTGGCACGAGGGCTCTGTGCCCCACGGCTGGCTCCCAGAGAGCTGCACTGCCCTGCTCCTGCCCAGCCTCCCCTGGGAGCTCTGCTCCCCTCCTGCTCCAAGTGGGACCTGTGCTCTCATGGCAGCCAGCAGCACCAGGCTGCTGCACCGTGCTGTGCACACAGAGCTGCTCAATCACTCCATTATTTACAGAGATCCTGGATCCGTGGGGCTGCTGCAGCCCCGGGCTGGGGGCAGAGGGGCTGGGGCAGCCCTTGGCACCGCAGCACAGCCCAAATCCCTGGGTGAGAGCTTTGTTTTGCATAGCACTTTGTAATGCTCTTGGCTGGGTTGGCTGCAGCTCCACAAAGCATTTTTTTTCCACTTGGTTCAACGCTCACTTGGATTGAGTGGGCCAGGAGCCAGATCAGTAATGGAAGCCAAGTGCTGGCGTTTGTTTGGTGCGCGATTCCCGACGAGGAATATGTATAGTAATTGTCTCATGCTCCTCAAAGCTGTAACTTTGGCAGAGGGGAGGCTGCAGGGAGCGTGCCAAGTGTTTAAAATCATAATCAGGCAGTGATGAAAACATGTATTTATGGCTATAATGAGTTGCATCAAAGCAAGAAACGTTCGGCTTCTCTGTAGAGGGAACGCTGTCTCTTAATTCAGAAATGCCTTCGAAATCACCCAGAATGTGTCAGAGTTAAAGAGCTCAGAGATCTCAGCTGAAATGCCTGGCTTGCTTCACAGCAATATTCCTGATACTCCCTTCCAGCTGCAGCTCTAGCTGTGGTTCCTGGGCTCTGCATGGAGGCACGGCAGAGGAATCAGCATTTATTGCAGTGTTTTATGCACTGTGGGCACGTCATGAGAGTTCTGTAACCCTGGGCTTGCAGCTTCATTTGTGTTTGTTTGTGGGGTGCTTTGTTTTATTCTACTTTGCTGTTTCTTGATGCAGTATTTAGGGTGGATATTGTGAAAAGTTCTTCCCCAGAGGGTGCTGGCATTGCCCAGACCCCCAGGGAATGGGCACGGCCCTGAGGATGCCAGAGCAGCTCCAGGGGGGTTTGGATAGCTCTGCCAGGGATGCTCAGTGTGGGATTTGGGGTGTGTGCAGGGGCAGGGGCTGGATCAATGATCCTTGTGAGTTGCAGTTCAGGATATGTCCTGATTCTGATATCATTAACTTGTTTGGTTTTGGGGTTGTCTGAGTGTTGTGTGATTCCTGCATAAAGCAAGGATTTGGAATGCAGCAGTTCATCCCAGGAGCTGGGATCCATCTGGGAGTACTCCTGAATCCTTTCAGTGGGAAAAGCCCTCTAAGGTCAGCGAGTCCAACCATTAACCCACCTGGAGCCCACCCTTATCCCAGCATCCCTGTGCCTCTGGAGCTGGAAGAAACTCAGTGCTGTGAAAAAATGGAAAAAATGCAGTTGATAAACATTTGGCTTTTGAGTAACTTCCTCCTGCCTGGCGTTGAGTCACTGCTGGCTGCCCGTGGGAAGCCGTGTGCATGTCACCCTGTGCCGAGGTGGCACGCTGGCCAAGGTGCTCCACAGGGCTCCTGGCTGCCATCCCAAACGGCTCCAGAGCTGCTGGGATGGTCCTGCTGTGCCCAAATTACAAGGGAGCCACGGCTGAATCATCTGGGTGTAGCAGTGCGGGGCTGGGGGCAGCCAGGAGCCCTGGCTGGGAGGGTGAAGCTCACTCTGGGGTTGTTTTCCTCCTTGGAATATTGGGAGTTTGTAGGGTGGTGTTACTGCTGCTGGAGTTTTGGGGGGAGCTGTGATCTGTAAGGGAAGTCCTGGATGATCAGAATGAGGATGGTGCCAACATGAAAATCACCTTCTGCAGAGTCTCACTCCCCATGCCACTCGCTGCCTGGGGGCAAAATCTTCCTGCCCGAGGAGATGTGTGGCCTTGCATGGTGCAAATCCCCGTGGTAAATCTTCCTGCCCTGCAGGACCACGAGGTCTGGAATTAGTTTATCCATCCAGGTTTCTCTGGGCACATGCTTTCTGTGTGGATTTGCTTGGGTGAGCACAGAGAAAGGAGAAGAGTTCAGTAAATCAGGCTGATTTTGTGTGACCGAGGTATCTGAGACTGAACCAGCAGATCCCAGCTCTTCAATTAATCCTAATTTGATCCCACTACAAAGTCAGTAATACATCTGTGGATGTAATAAACTTAATTACTTGACTGTGAGATCAAAGAGCTGTGAAGGAGCAGCACTGGGTGCATTTGTTTTAAATTGCCTTCAAAGAGGCGAGCGGGGAGCCGCGAGTTTGGGTGGGGAAGCCACCGTGTCAGATGTCTGCAGATGCTACAAGTGTGGTTCTGTTGCATTGCCAGCCCCCAGCCCCACGACAGCTGTTCCCTACATGTCAGTGAAGTGCATTGACGTGAGGAAGAACCACCACAAAGCCAAGTGGCTGATGCCCTGGGGACCCAACCACTGCAAGAAGCTGAAGGACTTCGACGAGGCCGTGAGCCGGCAGATCGAGGCCAACGACATCGTGTTCGCCGTGCACATCCCGCTGCCCAGCAAGGAGATGAGCCCCTGGTTCCAGTTCATGCTCTTCATCATGCAGCTGGACATCGCCTTCAAGATGGACAACGACCTCAGTAAGTGCCTGGCACAGGGAGCTTGGCTCTCATTGCCCAGAGGGCCTCCCCTAGAGGGATTTTTACCTCGTGTGTGAGTTGTGTTGGTGCTGCAGCACTTCCTGAATCTGGCAATTGGTGATCCTGGAATGGTTTGGGTTGGGAGGGACCTCAGAGTCCACCCAGTGCCACCCCTGCCATGGCAGGGACACCTCCCACTGTCCCAGGGTGTCCAGCCTGGCCTTGGGCACTGCCAGGGATCCAGGGGCAGCCACAGCCAATCTGGGAATTCTCTTCCCACCCTGTCAGGGAACAATTCCCAATTCCCAATGTCCCATCCAGCCCTGCCCTCTGGCAATGGGAGCCTTCCCCTGTGTTAAAAATCCCTATTTAAAAATCATCCTTTTCCACCCCTGCCATGGCAGGGACACCTCCCACTGTCCCAGGCTGCTCCAGCCCAGCCTTGGGCACTGCCCCAGCTGCTCTGGGCACCCTGTGCCAGGGCCTGCCCACCCTCACAGCCAGGAATTCCTTCCCAATATCTAACTTTAATTCCCCTCCTCTCCATTTGAAGCTATTACATAAATACTAAGTAAATATATAACACTCTCCCTGACACACAAAACACACAATTCCCCCCCAAAGTCAGAAATAATCCTGCACTAAAACCTGCAAAATTATGTTGAGAGCAGCAAGGGCAAGACTGCACTGGCCCTCCCTGGAAGGGAAGCTGTCCATGTGTTTGCATGTTTTAAAGTGTTTGGGGAAATCCCTGTCTAACTATAAGGCACAGTGAATAAACAATTTGCTTTCCAGACTGGTTGGGCTGGCTGTGTGGAGCTGCTGCCCTGGCTCCAGCCTGGCTGTGGAGCTGGCTCCACGCTCAGGGATCCGTGGGGTGGAATCAGTTCAGGGAGTTAGTGGGGGTTAGGAGCTTTTTTAGCCATCTTTGTGTCCTTGACCCCTTCCTGCTCAGCGTGGAACTGTTCCTCCAGCTATTTATCCCAAAATCCCAGACTGGTTTGGGTTGGGAAGGACCTCAGAGCTCCAGTCCCACCCCCTGCCATGGGCAGGGGCACCTTCCACTATCCCAGGCTGCTCCAGCCCTGCCTCACCTTCAGCACTTGCAGAGATGGGGCAGGGATGATTTAACACATTATCATTAAGATAAGTTGGAAATGAGATTGTACAAAGCTTTCACCTGTGTTCTTATCCCTGTAATTATCTCTGAAATACAGAGAGAGCAGCTTTGGGCCTTTATTAAGGCCTCACCTCCTTCCACTTGGACAGATGATTGCATTAGGGAAACAGCTCTTCATTCCAAGGATTTTCAAGCTGAACCACCGTGCTGGAGTCAGGAGCTGGCTGAGCCCTTGGAGCAGCTGCTGGAATGCTGACCCAGCCTCTGGCAGCAGTTCTGCTGCAAGAGCAGAGCCTTTGCTTGGGCTTTGAGCCCTTCAGTGACTGAGTCCTGCACTGCTGGGGGGGCTTCTTGGAGATCTCAAAGCAGAACAGCTCATCTAGGGCTGCCCCCTGGGTAATAAAAAGGAGGTTTGGGGATTGTCCAACACTTTGTACCCAGCTGCAAGCAGGTGTAAATTAAATGTAGAATCTCAGGAACAAGTAGCACATTTCTTGCTTGCTAGATTGTGTTGTAACAGCTCTTACAGAAATAAACAGCAGGCTTGTTAAGCTGAATTAATTGCACCTGTGTGTCTGCCCCTGCTGTTAAATGAAAGGGCCCCATTGATCAGGTGATTGGGCTGAGCTCCTCGAAAGGGACAGCAATAAGGATGTGAAATAATCTCAGTTCTTCCTCTAAAGCAACAATTCAGATTCTTCTCTCTGGGGCTCTGAGCCCTCCAGGCCTCCTCCTGCTGTGGCTGATGCCAGCAGGGGCTGGTGCCAAACCAGGGCCACTCCTGGAAGGCACCACAGCTGCTGAGGCCTCTGCTCACTGTCCTGAAAACTTCTGGGAGCTGCCTCAGACCATCCAGGAGAGCAGCACTGCTGGGAGCTGCACAGCATTCATCCTCCTGAGGAAGCTGCTGCCTGGGGCACGTCCTGCCCTCCTGCTCCTCTGCAGGGTCTGAAGGTGCTGAGCACAGTCCTGGGCCCTGCCAGCTCCCCTTGGCCTTCACCAGGGAGCTTTCTGAGCCACTTCAAACTGTCTCCTGCTTTTTTCCTCCAAGGCCCTTCATTGTCCTCTTCCCCTGCAATTCCTAAGCAATGCCAAGGCACAGAGTAAACCTGCATTTGGTTTTTTCAGGGTGCTGGGTGCCAAAACCCTCCTGGGGCAGGGGCAGCTGGGCTGTGCCTTTTGGGAAATGTTGGTGACTCACGGCTGACTCCTCATCCACAGAGAGCTGGAGTCAGACCTGTGTCAGCTCTCCCCATCCAGGACCTGTGTCAGCTCTGCCCATCCAGGACCTGTGTCAGCTCTCCTCTTCCAGGACCTGTCAGCACTCCTCTTCCAGCCAGAAAGGGTTTTTCAGGGACACAGGGGAAGGGCAGCCCTGGTAAGGTGCCCTGAGAGAGCCTGGCAGGGGCTGAGCCTCCTGGAACACCCCATGGGATCTCACCTTTCAGAGGAGCAACCAGCCCTGATCACCTCACCTTGGGTGAGGAACTCCCTCTGGACTTCCAGTGGTTTTGAAACAGATTTTTTTGGAATGCAGATGTTTAGAAGCTGAGTTTATCCTTCCCAGAAAGCTGGGAGAGAATCAGGCTGTTCCTCTGAGGAAGAGGCAATTTCTATTTCTGTGCTGTCCCTTTCCTTTCTTGATGCATTGTGCATTCAATTATTAAAACCCCTTCCCAGAAGTGGGAAGGAAGGAGATGGAATTTCTTTGCAGCTGGAAAGCAACTGTGTACAGCAAGAGGGCAGAGTGCTGTAGCCTCCTTTTCTAATTCATCCAGCCTTGGGCTTTTTGGTAGGTTTTGTAATTTTAGGGAGCTGCTGAAGCATGGAAGTGTAATGGAAATAATTCCAGCTTTTCTGCTTGCCTGCCATAGGCTTCTCCCCAGCCAGCTGTGTTAGTGTGCAGCTGGCACAGAGCCCCCTCCTGAAACTGCTCCACTATTTTTAGGCCATTGTAATGTGAGTGAAGATATCCTGGGCAAGTATTGTCCTACAAAGTGATTCATGGAAAAGATCCTGGGCAGTGAAATGCCAGTGGGAAAAATGACACTGGTGGTGTTTGGAGCATGAGCAGGGAGTCCCTCACTGGGAGGAGCACAGATCTCAGGGCTGGAAAACCTCCAGGAGCGTGTCTTGTCCTCATTTGGGTGGGAAGGACCTCAGAGCTCATCCAGTGCCACCCCTGCCATGGCAGGGACACTTCCACTGTCCCAGGCTGCTCCAGCCTGGCCCTGGGCACTGCCAGGGATCCAGGGGCAGCCACTGCCACCCTGTGCCAGGGAAGGATTTATCCCTGATCAGTCTGGTCCTGCTCCCTCTCAGTTGAATGCTGTGCAGGAAAAGGACACCCTCCCCTCCCCAGAAAATTGTCTATTCACCATCTGATTAATGGGAATAAGGCACGAATCTCCTGAAGATTTGGTTCTCTGTCAGTGTCCCCGTTTGTTGCTCAGCACAATGGGAGTTGCTGATGGAAGGCTGGCGTAGGATTCTCATGGAATCATTTAGGTTGGAAAAGACCTCTTAGATGGAATCCAACCACTAACACAGCTCTGCCGTCAGTCTGCTGTGCTGAAATATATGGATATATGGATATATCTGTATTTTATGTTGACAGCCCTGAAGGGTCTTTGCACAAAACTCATTTCCAAGGGGAGGTGCCACCCCAGCAGAGAGACTGATGGAATTCCAGAGGGAGCCTCTAATCCATTGGCCTGGAAAGGCACGCAGCAGTTCATCTTCTGCCTTCTGGTTTTCATACTCCATGGCAGCAGCAACATTTGGACTGCAAAGATGAAATACTGAAAGCTGTTTTTCTTGGATTAAATCCCAAGCATTCCAGTTGGTTTTATGGCTTCTGAAATGGAGTTCATGGTTCTTTTTAGCCTGGCCAAGTTCAACCTTATGTTCCCATTTATCTGTTTTGCTGGTCTCCTAAACAGCGGATCTGAGATGGCAAATTCGTGTTTCATGGAAACCCAACTGCTGGCAGCTCTGGAAAGGGACTGCATGTGGATCTGGATGGTGCAGATCACGTGCACCAGAAAACGCTCAGAAAAATCCTGAGGTGTCCACATCAGATGCACAACCCAGCCACCTCTGAAGGGCGTAAAAATAGAACTGCCAACCACAGATCCCATCCACACCCCTTCCCATCCGGTGGGATGAGTGTGCCACCACCTATTTCCAACAAAAATATAGCTGAAAAGATGGGTTCTGGGGCCATCTCCCAGTGCTTCTCCACAGTGGATGGTTCTGGGGCCATCTCCCAATGCTTCTCCATGGCAGATGGTTCTGGGGCCATCTCCCAGTGCTTCTCCACAGTGGATGGTTCTGGAGCCATCTCCCAATGCTTCTCCACAGTGGATGGTTCTGGAGCCATCTCCCAGTGCTTCTCCAAGGTGGATGGTTCTGGGGCCATCTCCCAGTGCTTCTCCACAGTGGATGGTTCTGGAGCCATCTCCCAATGCTTCTCCACAGTGGATGGTTCTGGAGCCATGTCCCAGTGCTTCTCCACAGTGGATGGTTCTGGAGCCATCTCCCAGTGCTTCTCCATGGCAGATGGTTCTGGAGCTATCTCCCAGTGCTTCTCCATGGTGGATGGTTCTGGAGCCATCTCCCAGTGCTTCTCCATGGTGGATGGTTCTGGAGCCATCTCCCAGTGCTTCCCCATGGCAGATGGTTCTGGGGCCATCTCCCAGTGCTTCCCCATGGCAGATGGTTCTGGAGCCATGTCCCAGTTCTTCTCCACAGTGGATGGTTCTGGGGCCATCTCCCAGTGCTTCTCCATGGCAGATGGTTCTGGAGCCATCTCCCAATGCTTCTCCATGGCAGATGGCTCTGGGGCTATCTCCCAGTTCTTCCCCATGGCAGATGGTTCTGGAGCCATCTCCCAGTGCTTCTCCATGGCAGATGGTTCTGGGGCCATCTCCCAGTGCTTCTCCATGGCAGATGGTTCTGGGGCCATCTCCCAGTTCTTCCCCATGGCAGATGGTTCTGGGGCCATCTCCCAACACTTCTCCAAGCTGGATGGTTCTGGGGCTTTTCCAGCAGCTGTGGTTGTTAAGGGTTTGGTGCCCTACAAAAGGAGGCTGGGCTGTAACATGCACATGCTCATTTTGGAGCGTGTTCCTCGTTCAGAGCCTTCCCTGGGATCTGTGCCTGGTAGACAGGAGGATTTTCCAGCTGGTGGAGCTGGTACAGACTTGCCTCAAGTTTTTAAACGTGTTGATGCTCCTTGGCAGCCTCAGCTGCTGCTCCAGTGCACGAACTCGCTCAGTTATGGCTCCTCAGTGAGCCTGTTCCAGCCTGAATGAGCCTGATCCAGCCTCAGTCCCCCTGGCAGAGCCCTGCCAGCAGCACCTTTCCCAGCAGCTGTGTCCCAGCCTGTCACTGTGCACACGTCCAGGAGGGGACGAGCTGCTGCTCCCACAGGGCTGTGTGACCTGGCCGGGCCATGACTCCATGTGTGTCACTGGCGTGTGAGCTGGGCCATCTGCAGAGGCAGGAACAAGTCAGGGCAGGTGTGGAGGAGCAGGGGAGGGCTCTGAAATGTTCTGTAGGTGAGGAAGGGAGAGCTCCAAACCCTTCTGTAGAACAACTGAAGCTAAACAAGGCAGACAGAAAACATCAACACTGTTATGTATGGTGGGTTCTGAGTTTTTCCTGGCTAGGCCAGCGTAGCTCAGCTTCAGTTCATTAATTATCTTCATAAAGGAACTTTGTGTCATGTTTTTTAATTACTCTGGGACCCTTCTGAGCCTCCTGTCCCCTTGCTGTTGCAGAGGAAAACGCAGAGATCACCCTGGATGTGTCGCTGGCCTATCGTGACGACATGTTCGATGAGTGGGAGGAAATAGCACATGCCATAGAGATCAGGAAGCTGAAGTGCACCTTTGGCTCTCCAAAAGTAAGGAATTTGAATGACACTGGTGGTGGGGATGAGTGAGAATTGTCCTCTTCCAATCACAGAACCATAGGATCACCCTTTCCATGAAAAAATTTTCCCCGATATCCAACCTAAACCTCCCCTGGCATGCCCTGAGACCGTTTTCTCTTGTCCTGTCACTTTTTTTGGGAGACATGGCCAATCCCCACCTGGCTCCTACCTCCTGTTAGGGAGCTGTATGGGGTTTATCTAGGAAGGCTCCCATTGAAGAACCTGTCTGAGGTCAAACCTTACCTGCTCAGTGACCCACACAGTCCAAAACACGAGGAGAGGTGTCCCTCACACACACACAGGCTCCCAGTGCTCCCAGCTGGAGGGCTGTGTGCCGTGCTGGCCCCGGGGCTGAGGGCCGTGCCTGTGCTGCTGCCCTTTGCAGACGGTGGAGTCCGAGGGCCGTCACTACGACTGCGACTTCCTGCCCTTCATGGAGATCGGCAGCGTGGCACACAAGTACTACCTCATCAACATCCGCCTGCCCGTCAACGACAGGAAGGGCATCAACGTGGGCATCGGCGAGATCAAGGACATCCGCCTAGTGGTGAGCGTCCTGCCCTCCCCTGGCACCCAGAGCTCCTGCCCCAGCTCCTGTGCCTCCAGCGGGACTGTCCTGCTCCCTGGGAACGCCCTGCTCTTCTCAGGAGCCCTCCCCAAGCCTCCTCCTCTTCCCAAGGCTCCGCGCTCGCTGTGTCCTCTGCTTCCCACCGCAGTCTGCCTGCGATGCAGAGTCCTTCCTACAGACAGGAGCTAAGGAGGGTTCAGAGGGGGCCTGGTCTGCCTGCAGTTGGCTGTGGCCTTGTGTGGGAAGGCTGTCAGTGATCCTTGCCCTCGAGGCTGGGTGAGCAGGGATGCTTTTCCCAGCTGGAGCCCTCCCACCGCGGCTGCGGTGGCTGCAGACAGCGGTGGGAGGACGCGTGGCTGCAGAAACACGTTAATGAGCCAATGCTCTTCCCACCAGGGGTGACTTGGCTCCATGAGGCTCTGGTTACTTGTCTGGGAGGGATTCTGCCAGCTTTTTCCATGCTGTGTCAGAATTCCCCCTCTCCCTCACCATGGAAGCTGTGTCTGCTGGCATTTGTTCTCAGACGTTCTGGAACCGGCCCAGGTGGCCTGGGGGCTCAGTGGGCCCCTGTTCTCTGTCCATCATTGGCCAAACCATCATTGGATGCACTCCCACATGTGTGCCCCTCCTGACACTCCATGAGAAGCACAGGGTGATGATGTCAAACCCTGTACCCTGCTTTTCCTCAGGGCATCCACCAAAACGGGGGCTTCACCAAGGTGTGGTTTGCCATGAAGACCTTCCTGACGCCCAGCATTCTGATCATCATGGTGTGGTACTGGAGGAGGATCACGCTGATGACACGTGCCCCCGTCCTGCTGGAGAAGTGAGTAGGGGCCCGTGGTGGCCCAGGGGACCCACTGAGGTGGGCATTGCTCCCAGGCAGAGCCCATGGTTGGGAGATAGGAATTGTCTCTTCTCCATCCCCTCCCTCCACCCAGGCACCCTGGGAGCTGGAGACCTCCACAGCTTCTCTTTTCTTTCCTGTTAAACCCCTGGAGAAAAAGGAGCTGCTCTGAGGAGCTCAGTCCTAAGGGGTTTGGTGGCAGGAAGTGACACTTCCCAAAAAGTACTGGCTTTCCTTCTGTTGCTCTCCACACACAGCTTGGGCTTTTGGGGCTCTGTCCTTCCCTCACACACTGGGATGTGCAGAGATGGTGTTTGTGCCTCTCCAGGGTCATCTTCGCTCTGGGAATTTCCATGACGTTCATTAACATCCCCGTGGAGTGGTTTTCCATCGGATTTGACTGGACTTGGATGCTGCTCTTCGGAGACATTCGACAGGGCATCTTCTACGCCATGCTGCTCTCGTTTTGGATCATCTTCTGTGGGGAGCACATGATGGTGGGTACCACCCCCATGGGAAGGTGGTTTCCAGCCCCACTTCCAGGAAAACCTGGCAGCTGATGGTTGGAAATGATGCTGGGGAGACTTGCACCAGCTGAGGGGATTTCAGGCTAACTTGCTTTTCCTTTTTCTGCTCCTCCCCACCTGGTGCCCAGGACCAGAACGAGCGGAACCGGCTCTCGGGCTACTGGAAGCAGGTTGGACCCATCGCTGTGGGCTCCTTCTGCCTCTTCATCTTTGACATGTGTGAGAGGTGGGTGCAGCTGCACTGCCCGGGCCCGGCCGTCCCAGAGCAGGGAAGGCTCCTGGTCCCTTCCTGCAGCAGGGACCAGCTGGGTCCCCATGGCTGGGTGCACAGCCCATCTCCCAGAGCAGGGGAGGCTCCTGGCTCCCTCCTGCAGCAGGGACCAGCTGGGTCCCCATGGCTGGTGCACAGCCCATCTCCCAGAGCCAGGGGAGGCTCCTGGCTCCCTCCTGCAGCAGGGACCAGCTGGGTCCCCATGGCTGGTGCACAGCCCATCTCCCAGAGCCAGGGGAGGCTCCTGCGGGTGCTCCAGGTGCGCTGGCCATGGAAATCATTCCCACCTCACCTTCTCCTCACCCACATGGCAAAGCAGCACTGCTGGCTTTTCCTCTGCAGAGCCTTGGGAAAAGGTTCTTCCCCCAGAGGGTGCTGGCACTGCACAGATCCCCAGGGAATGGGCACGGCCCCAAGGCTGCCAGAGCTCCAGGAGCACTGGGACAATGCTGTCAGCCACAGGGTGGGATTGTTGGGGTGTCAGGGCAGGGCAGGAGCTGGATCAGTGATTCCTGTGGGTCCTTCCAGCTCAGGATGTTCCCTGAGTCTGTGATTCCCAGGCTGCAGAGTGGGCAAGGGGCCCTCTGACAGTTGGTGTTTTCTCTCCTCTCTGCAGGGGAGTGCAGCTCAAGAACCCCTTCTACAGCATCTGGACCACCGAGGTGGGCACGGAGCTGGCTGTATCCTCTCCCTGCTTGTGGGATATATGTGGGAGAGGGTAGGTTCTCCCTCCTGCCAGGTCCCTGGGAGCTGTGGGCAAACTCCCTGCTTTTGGGGGGCAGGGGCTGGCCAGGCACTGCAGGAGATCACTGGGGAGCTGAATATGGGTAAGGTTTTCTAGGATTTCCTGTGAGTTTGTACCATTTTCCCTGGGTAATGTTTTCTAGGATTTCCTGTTAGTTTGTGCCATTTTCCCTGGGTAAGGTTTTCTAGGATTTCCTGTTCATTTGTGCCATTTTCCCTGGGTAAGGTTTTCTAGGGTTTCCTGTTCGTTTGTACCATTTTCCCTGGGTAAGGTTTTCTAGGATTTCCTGTTCGTTTGTACCATTTTCCCTGGGTAATGTTTTCTAGGATTTCCTGTTCATTTGTGCCATTTTCCCTGGGTAATGTTTTCTAGGATTTCCTGTTCATTTGTACCATTTTCCCTGGGTAATGTTTTCTAGGATTTCCTGTTCGTTTGTACCATTTTCCCTGGGTAATGTCTTCTAGGATTTCCTGTGAGTTTGTACCATTTTCCCTGGGTAATGTTTTCTAGGATTTCCTGTTAGTTTTGTACCATTTTCCCTTAACTTCCTCTGCACAGATGGCCTTTATTATAGTTGCAGGGATCTGCCTGTGCCTCTATTTTCTCTTCCTGTGTTTCATGGTCTTCCAAGTGTTCAGAAACATCAGTGGGAAGCAGTCGAGCCTCCCTGCCATGAGCAAGGCTCGCCGCCTTCACTACGAGGTAAGGGCCCTCCTTGGGGCACAGATTCCTTGTTTTTAAAAGACATTTTGGACTCACAGTCTGTTCTGCGACCCCCTTCATCCATAACATCCTCATACTTCCATTTCTCCTCCTTTAATATTAACTTTTGTGCTTAATGGGAGGTCTTGCTAAGACCATCTGGTTTTTCACGGTATAAATTTGGATTTTTGGGGTCGTCATTTCCTTATGAAGTTGCTGGAGGGTCAAACCACAACATACTCCCCCCATGATCCCCATTTTTAGCCTATGATTTTGTATGTTTTTCTGTCCTACCTGATTTGCTGGCTGCCAAACCCAATTGCTTAACCTGCTTCTGCAGGGGTGCAAATATTTATCCCCAAAGCCATTCTGTTAAATTATGGTCACTTCTTCTTTAAACAAGTCGTTATCATCCATCAAGAATGCACATTAAAAATTCAGAAAGCTGGACTTGAAAGAATTTGAAGCAGATACTGAGTGTTTTTCCCTCTAGCAGGAGGCACAGGGCTTCAGCTTGTGGTGCAGAGCTGCTGCTGCCACACTCCACATCCAAACATCAGGGGAGCAGGGATCTGGTGTGGAATGGTTAAATTAATAGTCCTTTGTTGTCGTGGTGTGGCAGGGTAATTACGCAGACACTGACATTTCCACCTAAATTCCAGAACCAGGTTAAAAAAACCCACGCACTCACCCAAAACCAGAAGAATTTGTAAGTAAAAATGTAGGACCAGTTGAAAGCAGGGGCGGTGGGCAGTGGGATTGCCAGCCAAGGAGTTTGTCTCAGAATCTCCATTCTGTGCTAGCCAGCCAGGTTTTCCCGACACTGGAATCGCTGCAGCTCCCTCCCAGCCGGGCTGGGGGTGAGGATGAGTGTGGTGAGAGCCCGAGCCCGCTCTGGGGCGCCGACCCCACCTGGTGTTTGTTTTACAAGGGCCGTGAGCTGTCGGGCCGTGCCCCCTGCAGCCCGGTGTGCCACCTCTTCCCCTGAATTAACTGCTGCTCAATCACTCACTGGGCAAATGTCATGGAAAGGCAGCGCTGTCCAGACGTGCCCACCCCGCGCGGAGCTTCCGGCAGACGTGTGGGGAGCGGAGGATATGGGCTGTGCTGAGCACGGCACACGAGTGGGTGGAGGTTGTTTTGCTTTGGGGTTTCGTGGGTTGGACCCTTGTTTTATTTTTTATTTTTTATCCTCGTGTCTTGTCTATCCCAAAACCAAAAATGGGTTTTGTGGATTCCGTTAATGTGACCAGTGACATTTCTCTCTAAACAGGGGCTGATTTTTAGGTTCAAGTTCATGATGCTCATCACCCTGGCCTGTGCAGCCATGACCGTCATCTTCTTCATCGTGAGCCAGGTGAGGGGTGGCTCTGGGCTCCCGGCAGAGCCTCAGTGCGTTGCTGGTCAGACTGGCCTGGCCTGTTCTGAGCACGTTTGATAACAAGTTGCTTTTGAAGAAGTCGTGTTGGTTTATTTGAAGCTCTGCCATGCAGTTGCTGAGGCTGGAGCCGGCACAAAGGCCCTTGGCTCCCGGGGAGCGTTGGGGCCGCGCTGTGCGGAAATCGGCCAACAGGCTTTCGTCATTTCTGAGAACTCAGCGAGAGGAAAATGTTCTGTTCACACTGAAACACTGGGGTGGCTTTGTGTGCCCATGGAGATGTGACAGCATCCAGCCTTCCCTGGGTTGGCTGCAGCCTGCTGTGCCCAGCAGGAGCTGTACCTGTTTGTCCTGAGCTCCCATGTCACCTCTGTACGAATGAGCTTTTACCAGTGCTGGAATCATAGAATCACAGACTGGCTTGGGCTGGAAGGGACCCTAAAGCCCATCTCATGGCAGGGACACCTTCCACTGTCCCAGGCTGCTCCTCGTCCCATCCAACCTGGCCTTGGGCACTGCCAGGGATCCAGGGGCAGCCACACCTGCTCTGGGCACCTGTGCCAGGGCCTGCCCACCCTCCCAGGGAACAGTTCCTTTCAATCTCCCATCCATCCCTGCTCTCTGGCAGTGGAAGCCATTCCCTGTGTCCTGTCCCTCCAATCCCTCTCCAGCTCTCCTTGAGCCCTTTTAGGCCCTGGAAGGGCTCTGTGCTCTCCCTGGATCTTTTGCTTCTCCAGGTGAGCAGCCCCAGCTCTCCCAGCCTGGCTCCATGGCAGAGGGGCTCCAGCCTCAGAGCATCTTCATGGATCTCTTTTTAAGCTACTGTAGTTTTCTTCTTGGCCTTTATGCTGTTCTTTAACAGAAAGCAACACTGCAGCCTGAGCAGTCTGTGTGCCTTCAAGGAATATTAATATTGATGATATTTTCATGGATGTTGACAGGCCTCAGCGTGTGGCAGGTTGGTGCTGTCAGCCTGGCCCCTCCTCAGCACATCAATTCCCCCATTACTCACGCTGGTTTTCCTGCTATAAAAGGTCTATTTTTAGCAGGTGGATGTTCAGGGATGTCAGTGGTGTCCCCAGGTAGTGCCCTTTGTGTGTCAGTCTGTGCTGAGCACACGCTTGTGGCAGGGGTATCGCAGAGCACAGCGGTTCGGTCACAGTAAATGAGACATCAGAGCTGAAGGAGTCCCCAGGGATTCACTTTGTCAGGAGCATTTTGTCCCTGCAGACCGAGCCTGAAGAGGAGAATCCCAGCCTGACTTCTGCCTCACTGGACCTTTTACACTCCATTTCCTCTGTCCTGTTGAATTGATGCTGTTCTCACTGATGTACTCCAAGGCTGTGTCTTTATGGACTTTGCTCTTCCTGACGGCCTGTCCGTGTCTGTTTTCCCTGGACAGGTGACAGAAGGCCACTGGAAGTGGGGGGACATCACGATCCAGGTGAACAGTGCCTTCTTCACCGGCATCTACGGGATGTGGAATCTCTACGTGTTCGCCCTCATGTTCCTGTACGCGCCATCCCACAAGAACTACGGCGAAGACCAGTCCAATGGTAAATGTCCCCAAATGACCTGAGGGCTCTCGAGGGGACAAAGGGGTACAAGTCAGGGTATGCCTTCTGTGCCCTTTTTTTGGTCTGTGGAAGAAGGGCTGGAGGGAAAGGGCCATGGATCCGTGGAAATGTTGTACAAGCAAAGCCTATGTTAACTTAGCATACATGTTCACTTAGCAGCTTAGCATAAGTGAGCTGTACCTAGCATAACCAGGCCACACACCAGGATAGGAAGGTGCTGCATCCTGCCTGCTGACAAGGTCGAGAGGGCAAGGTCAGCAATGAGAACAGAAACATAAAGCATGCATAACCACAAAGTAGGAGGAATATGTAAATGTAATCTCTTGCTTTAAACCAATACGTTCACGACGTGTATGAGCAATTACACCAATAAACTAACAACAAGTATGCATAATTACTGGAAAACAATGTAAAACTACCGGCGTAGTCAAAATAAACCGAAGCTTTACCAATCATATTGATTGATTGCTTGGCTTCCCTCGCCGCCCTCAATGGTGACCCCGACGTGATCAATAACCAGGAGACCCTACCTTCTGATCCTGACTTCAGCGGTGGTGAGACATCAGCAAAGCACCGGTAGGCAGCGACCGGGGGGCAGAAGATCGGCAGACGCTGGCGTGGGATGCCCGATCCGTGCCTGGACTGAGCTGAACAGAGGGATCCGCTGTCCGACTGGGCTACCCAAGAGAAAAGGCTGCACTAACAACATTGACAGGGACAGTTGCTGGCGGGCTAAAATGGAGAGTGAGGTAGCCCTTGATTTTTTTACACACTGTTTAGGAAACCAGGTAGAAAAGGATATTGACCTTAAGAAAAATTTAGCAGGGTTGATTGCCTTTGGCAAGGTGTGAGGTTGTTTTACCAACCCAGGGATGTTATTCAAGGTTAGTCAGTGGCAGAAATACGAGGATGTATTATGGGATTTGGCTATAGATAAGAACAAAACTGGTAAGAAACTGATGAAGCCGTGGCGAGCAGTAATTAACTGTTTACAAAAGTATCACGCTGAGAAAAAGATAGCGGCTGTAGTGTCAGCTCATTTGGAAGGCAAACCTGCAGAAGCAGGGAAGCTCCAGTTGGGAATTGATTATGTGTCTACTCCCCCAATAGAGTGCTCGGTGCCGGTGAAAACCCGGCAGGAAATTGAGTCAGTGCAGCCAACTGCCCCACCACTTCAGGAGAATTAAAGGCGGGGTAGAGTCAGAGAAAGTTGCTCCATGGCTCAAGGAGGAACATGAGGAGAATGGGAGTAATGAGTTAACAGAGAGTGAGGAGGAGGAACTAGGCAGAGCAGCTGTAAGTGATCATGATTGGAATGCCAAAGTCTCTTGTAAAAGGAGAGGGAGGAAAAAGGAAAAGATACAGAATGCAGATAGAGAGTCTCAGAATAGAGTTTCGCGGATAGATTGACAAGCGATTTCAAAGGAAGCAATAGATCATCAGGATAGTTACATTGCCAGGGGATGCTACTGTGGAAGAAATGCTAGACAGAATGAGTCGGGTGCCAGTAGGCCCACAAGCTGTGTTAGTGGAGGCAGTAAAAGAGTTAGGGAAAGATTTGGTGCAAGCTCAACAGCCAGCCTTTGCCGCCCTTGCTCCACTGCGAGTGGAAGGACTTCAGAACAATACCACTACCTGCAGGGAACTCTTTACAGACACTGGAATTATCCACGGTGGTTTGGACCTTGAAGCAGTGGCCCCACGATAAGCTGAATGTGGTAACGGACTCACTATATGTGGCTGGGATTGTTCAGAGAATTGAAAATGCACGCGTTAAGGAAATACAACATTCCCGGCTTTTTGAACTGTTACAACAATTGCAGGCAGCAATAGTCCTAAGAGGGGAAGCATATGCAGTATTGCACATCAGGAGCCACAAATGGACTGAGGGACTGGGCGAAGGCAACGCTCGTGCAGATTGGTTGGTTTTGTTGATGGCACCAGTGAGTGAGTTGGCAAAAACCCAAGAAGCCCATGCCACATTTCATCAGAATACCCGAGGACTGCACAAACAGTTCAGTCACTATGGAAGAAGCCAGAGGGATAATAAGAGCATGTCCTACCTGCAGCCATCATGGAAAAGGGCCATGGATCCGTGGAAATGTTGTACAAGCAAAGCCCATGTTAACTTAGCATTCATGTTCACTTAGCAGCTTAGCATAAGTGAGCCATACCTAGCATAACCAGGCCACACGCCAGGATAGGAAGATGCTGCATCCTGCCTGCTGACAAGGTCAAAAGGGCAAGGACAGAGACGAGAATAGAAACCATAAAGTATGCATAACCACAAAGTAGGAGGAATATGTAAATGTAATCTCTTGCTTTAAACCAATAAACTCAGGACATGTATAAGCAGTTAAACCAATGAACTAACGACAAGTATGCATAGTTACTGGAAAACAATATAAAAGTACTGGTGTACTCAAAATAAACCGAAGCTTGCTTTACCAATCATATTAATTGATTGCTTGGCTTCCCTCGCCGCCCTCATTGGTCCAAATGCACACTCAGCGCCTTGAAAAGCTTTGCAAATGATGGTTTGGGTTTCCAAGCAGGCATTTGAATTAATGGCTGGGTTAGACAGGTCTGACTTTTAGCCAAGGCTGGCTGGACCCTTCAGGGTGGTTTCTGTGCCTTTTAGCATTGCCCAGATGGAACTGTGCAGCTCAGATGGAGGGATGAGGAGTGGAGAAAATAGCCCCTCCTGTCAGGGAGTTGAGGAGAGCCGGATGGTTCTGCCTGAGCCTCCTTTTCTCCAGGCCGAGCCCCCTTCCCATCTCCCTCAGCCACTCCTGGTGCTCCAGCCCCTTCCCCAGCTCCGTTCCCTTCTCTGGACGTGCTATGGCCCCTCAATGTGTTTCTTGTGCTTCCATTTAAATAGCTGTAAATAAAGCAATTTATATGAAAGTTGCTGGTCCGTGGCTTAGGCAGCTGAGCGGCTGGAGGGAATAAAGTGGATCTTTTCCTTTGGAATAGTCCCATATTGTACTGTGAGACCGCACTGACGGAACACCTTTGTTTCTCAGGTGACCTGGGGGTGAACAGCGGGGAGGAGCTGCAGCTCACCACCACCATCACCCACGTGGACGGGCCCACGGAGGTGTACAAGCTGGCTCGGAAGGAGGCTCAGGAGTGACACGGAGGTGCCTCAGCAGGGACCGGCCTGGCGTGGGGAGCAGAGGACACACACGAGTCCCTCTGGCTGGAGACCCCTCCGGCCGCATCCGCTCCTCGAGCACCCCGTCCCTGGTGCATCCACAGGGCAGCGACAGCGAGCAGAACATTTGTAACTCTTTACTATGGTGTAGTTATTCCTGGGGGGAGGGCTGTGTATATTGTGTTACACTCGGGCACGTAAAACCCTGCTGGAAGGGCACTGAGGTTGCAAAGTCGCAGGTGCGGATGTGGGGCCGGGGCAGAGCTGCCGTGGGGCTGGTTTGATTTTGCTGGGCGTGCTGGTGCATAAAGCTGCTGCAGGGAGCTCAGCCAGGAGCACGTGCTCACTACTCTGGGTTTGCTCCTGTGTGCAGCTTACACAAGGCGTTGGTTGCGGGGGGGAGCCTTGCTGTAAAAGCCTTTAATTCCACTGCCGTGGCTGTACCGACCCTTGTCTGAGTCTTTGGGGCAGCCACCCTCTGTGGCTGGATGAAGCACAGCTGGGAGAGGAGTAGGCTGTTAGTAAGGCTTTAGTAGAAGCAGCGACTGCTTTCTCAGCAGGTTTTGCAGCTGTTTGCTGGATACAGGGAATGGCCGGCCTGGATGCTGAGCTGAGTTGCAGGAGAACAGAGCACTCCTGACCCAAGTTCCCAGCTGGCTGATCCCACAGCCAGCTCCTCCCTTCTCAGTCCCTTTGGCTTCCCCGTGCTTTTGTAGCTTCCTCCACCTTCCCTTTTGTTACAGTGCATCCCTGGGAGCTGGGCAGTCTCGCTCTGTGCGCTGGCAGGCTGGAGCAGAGCTGGATTCTTCCAGGGATTAAGGACTTGAAAGGATCCGCTGGTCACGCACTAATGTGGGTCTTTGCTTTCCCAGAGCAGACACAGGCACCGGGCTCGCTCAGCCCCGTGCTGGGAGGCCTTTGGCAAAGAGAGGGGAGTGGGAACTGATCCGGGCTGGAGGCTGGAGCTGAACCCTGCTGGGCCCAGCTCAGAGAAGTGAACAGTGGGGAAGGGTCTGTGCTGCTCAGGGCACACCTTCCATGGCCTGGAGCATCCAGAGAGCAGGCAGGAGCAAACGTCTGTGCTAACTGCTGGTAACATGCAACTCACCCTCCCAGTTCCGGCCCTACAAGATAACAATCTGCTGCTGCTGCGTGTTGCTGAAGCGTTATAGGGGAGGCACAGAGGAGAAACTCATTCCTGTCAGCCCAGGTACCACCACGATTCCCAGTACCATAACAATTCCCACCCCAGAATTTATCCATTTACCCTCATCCATGTATTAAAGCTCAATACTATGAAAAAAAAGAGAGGGTGGCACCACAAGACCACCTTGCGTGGGTTTGATTGCTGGGCACCATCGCATGGGGCTCCTCCAGCCAGGAGGTGTTACACCAGGCAGAGCCCTCTGCCAAAGGCCTGCTCCCTGAGTATTCATTGCAGCTCCTGCTGGATTTTCTTACAGCAATTCTGTTTGTTGTGTTTGCTCTCCCCGGGATGCCCAGCTTCCCCTGCCCCTGGAGGCCAAGCAGGTCCAAGCAGTGTTCCTACTGTAGTAGCTACTCCGTTAGAAGTGAATTAAATCAACGCACATCCCTGCAACCCCGGAACGTTCCCAGCTGAACACTCGACTTTGCAACTTTGCCGTCCCTTTTCCCTTGGGTTCTTACGTGATATTTATGTTGTTCCCATAGCTGTGTCCGTGGGTTCCTTTCCAGCTTAGACTATAGCATTGCGTTTTGTAAAGGCTGCCCACGAACGGGGAGCTGCAGCTTTCGAACCAAATTCTGTGTCAAACACTAACAGTTTGTTTACGGGGCGCGTGTGCGTGCGTGTGTGGGTTTTTTATTTCTTCATTCCTCAGCCCAACTCCTATGTCTTGGAAATAGTCCCTGGGTCTTATTAAAATATATCCTTTTTTTGTTGTTGTTTAGGTTGAGTTCAGTTTTTACAGAATGCTTTAAGCAACCTGGAAAACATGTAGTTTTGTTAATTTAAATAAAATATACAATATTGTGGATTTCTTGTTGGAATTTCTGCTCGTCTCCAATCTCCTCTGGCAGTGGGAAGCCATTTCCCCTTGTCCTGTCCTTCCAGACCCTCATCCAAAGTCCCTCTCCAGCTCTCCTGGAGCCCCTTTAATTATGGGAAGGGGCTCTTAAGGTCTCCTGGAGCCTTCTGGTCCCCAGGCTGAACAACCCTGCAGGGTTTTCTCTCCTGTCCCTGTCTGCCAGCCCTGGAGTTGTCACAGCTGTGCTGTGACCTTTGTGTGTTGGCCATCGCCCCACTGCAGCGTTGATTTGGGCAGTACCCTCCATCTGCTGCCATAATTCAAGGTGCTGCTGCCCACTGCTTGGAGCCTGCTCTCCCCATGTTGCCTTGCTGTCTGTAACCCAGGGAAAATAAATTTTTAAAAAGTGTTGGTGTCTTCTCCCAGGGAACAAGGGACAGGACAACAGGAAACAGCCTCAGGTCGTGCCAGGGGAAGTTTAGACTGGATATTTGGGAAAATTTTTTCATGGAAAGAGTTGTCCAGCCCTGGCACAGCTGCCCAGGGCAGGGGTGGAGTCCCCATCCCTGGAGAGATTTGAAGGGCGTGTGGATGTGGCAGCTGGGGACACGGGGCAGCGGTGGCCTTGGCAGTGCTGGGGGAATGACTGCACTCAGTGGTCTGAGAGGGCTTTTCCAACCTAAATAATGCCATAATTCTTTGACTTGCACTCAGGGAGTAGTGGAAAATTTGATGAAAACAGACGAAGTTCAGCATGCAGAGCCTGAAGGCCCGGGTGTGAGCTTTAGGCAGAGCCCGTGGCTCCATTCTCGCTGCAGCCTGTGCTAGCTCCAGCCAGCCACAGGCAGTGCAGCTCTTTGGGACCTAAGGAGTGTCAAAAGAGCAAATAAATGAGATTTCAGTGCCCGTAGCACCACCACCCCCTCGCACACGCTCCTTTCCCGGGCGCGTCCTGCCCTGGCAGGGCTCTGCTGCCACCTGCTGCCACCAGAGCCCGGCTCCGGCCGGACTGAGCGATCCCTCGGCAGTGAAATGTGGGAATTTGGGGATGTTGGGGAGCCACAATGCCTGCACGGTGCTGCTCGGGGTCCGGGCTGTCCTGCAGCTTGGTGTGTCCGGTGGCTGTGCAGGGACGCAATGAGAACAGGCAGGGATGGGAAAAGCCACCTGAGCCTGCCAGCACGGAGCAGAGGCAGCTGCCGGGGTTTAAACCCACTTCCAGCAGCCCCAAACAATTCGTATGTTGTGGGACACTGAAAGGCGTTCCCTGTCCCACCACAAACCCTGCAGCCCAAAGCTGTTTCTGGGATTTTGTCAGGATGGCGGTGAAGGACGGGGTGCACTGCTGGGGACAGAACGGCAGGAGATGGAGCTGCAGGAGAGGAGCTCCAGTTCTGGTTATAATGACAGTCACCTGCTCTTGACAACAGGACAGCGTCAGAGCACTTTTTGGGGTAAAATAAGCAATGAGCAGCGACAGATTTATTTCTGGAAGGTTTTGATCTGTGGTGGGCACATGGACGTGTCACGGGTCTGCTTCCCACTTAGCACCTGACACCACACTGTGCAAGAGCTCTCAGAGTTCTTCCCTTGTCACAGCCTATTATAGGAAATCAATCCCATCTTCAGGCTTTAGATCTGGAGGTTTAAATAAAACACCTCTTAGAAAGAACCATTGGAAAGCTTGGAAAATGGGATAACTGAGCAAAATTGGCTAGCACAGAAAGCGAATTAGCTACTCATTTCTAGCCAGCATTTCATTGTGGCTAATAAATACCTCATAAACACCCGAAATGAAGGTTTAGAAACACCCCATAAACACCAGAAATGACGGTTTGCAAATCTGCTCTGAAAACCCCCAATAATGATGGGATTCAGGCAAAGTGAATGGCTTGCAGGTTGAGCCTTGCCACAGTCATCCTGCCTGGAGAGACAGGAACCGTAAAAGCAAATGTAAGATGAACAGGAATTTTTTACAGCAAAAGGAAGGTGAAGGATGATCCCTGACCCCCACTAATGTTGATTAGTGGACTTTCACAGTTCTGCTTTATTCTCCTGTTTTCATCATTATCATAATTAATTCAGACAGTACCTTTCAAAGCATCTCAGTACAAATGGGCACCTGGTTCTAGAGAGGACATTTCTTTTCTAAGGTCTCAGGTTAGTTCCCCTTGCATGGGGATGGATTTGGTCCAAGTTCTACCCCAGGTATTTCGGCCTCATGTCAAGACTGAAACTCCTCTGAGGTTTTCTTTTGTGTCGGACAAAAAAACATTATGAAATAGATCTACTTTTTGTTGTTCTGGGATAGAAGCATAACAAGGCTGATAGAAGTGGATTTATAATAAGAGAATACCACAGCGTTAGGAATGCAACAAGGATCAGAGAAATAAGAAATGATAACCCGGAAAACCACAAATGGTTTGAGAAGAATGAGCTTGGGGAAGGACTGGGAAGTCTTCCTCCATAAGTGCTGATTTCAGCACAGTTACTGAGTTGTTTTTATGAATTTCTTCCTCATCTTGGGAGTTCTGCCAGATGTCTTTGTGGTCCATAAATCCTGCATTCCCTGTGCCCACTATCAATGGTTCATCCTTCTTCCCAAGCTTTGTTCAACTCCCCCAGGTCTGAGAGCAGAGAAACGTGTCCAGCCCTAACCTTAACAACTTTACCAACAATTCAGTTATTTTTTTAATACATGGCCATCACTTAGAGCTTGTTGGCTGTTGTTTCACAGATTCAATCTCACTTTTTGTCGACTAGGCTTGCAAGTATGCAAAGATCAAACACCAAAAAACCATAATTTCTTAAGAAAATTTTACATATCCCACATTTTGCAACGTAGGTGACCCACAAACAGAAACACTTCATAAAAATGCATTGACTTCCGACCGATCCCCTCAGAGGCCGACGGCCATTTTGGGGCGTGAGGGCGGGCGGTGCCTGGGCGGGAACGCGAGGGCGGGAAGGGGCGGGAAGGGGCCGTGAGGGCAGAGCTGGGACCGGGGCGGGAAGGGACTATGAGGGCAGAGCCGAGCCCGTGGAGGGACCCCACAGGCAGGAAGGGGCCGTGAGGGGAGAGCCGAGCCCGGGGCGGCGGCCGAGAAGAGCCGGGGGTAGCTCTCCTCCCCGGCCGTGCCTGAGGTGGAACAGCGCGGACACACGGCCGTCTGCCCCTGTCAGGCAGCGGGGTGGTGCGAGCTCCGGTGTCCCCGCATGAGGGCGTTTGGAGAGACTGCGTTGGAGGAAATTCCTAATAAACGAAGAGAAACACGGCTTGTGATTGTGATACACAACTACTCTTATTTCATCCCGCGGTGTGAGAGAGGCAAACCAAACAGTGGAATCACAGAATATCCTGAGTTGGAAGGGAATACACGGAGAAGGTCCTGAGTGGACCTTGCTGGCCATGGCCTCAGGGCTCGGTGGTTTACTCGGGGAGGGCTGAGAAGCTGCTCAGGGCATCCCTGCCCCGCTTAATGCCAATGGGGACGAAAATCTGACCCGGATTTGAAGTTTTTTTAAATTAAATCAGCCCTAAATTAAAGCTGGGAGATGCACAGGGTAGATGAAAGACGGCAGAGCCCGGCAGTTCCTGGGGGTCTGCGGTGCGGGGGGCTGAGGGAGGGCGAGACTCGCCTTTGTGCGCGGAGTGAGGGATGGAGCAGCAGAGCTCGGCTGCAGCGGCTTTAATTCGGGCGGTCGTGTTGATTATTTATTTATTTTCACGGGGCCGTTGAGTGGAAGGCTGGGTTTACGAAGGCTCGGAGCCTCCCCTCCCCTGGCGCGGCGGCGGCGGCGCTCCGGGCGAGGGAGGGTGGTGCCGCTTCCCGGGGGCTGGAACACGCCTTCCCGGGGGCTGAGCGCGGCTTTCCCGGGGCTGAGCACGGCTTCCCTGCAGCCGGAACGCCTCTTCCCCGCGGCTGCCAGGCGGTTTCAGCCCCTTTTCGCTGCTCGGTGGAGCTGATGGCTGCAGGTGAATTTCTTATTCTCGTCTCGTAGCGTTAAACGTGCATGGGCTGCATGGCTGGGGTAGGGAGGAGCAGTGGTTTATTTCGCGGCAAAAGGATGGGAGTGATTTATTAATTGCTGATTTCAATAACGCACCCTTTCCCCCTGCCTCTCCGCAGCCCACCTCTGCATAGGGGTGTGTAAACTTGGTGGAACTCGGGCTTTTTGTGTGAAAACCTCCCCTCGCGTCTCGGCGCAGCGAACATGCCTGAGCAGAGCAATGATTACCGGGTGGTGGTGTTCGGAGCAGCGGGGGTCGGCAAGAGCTCCCTGGTCCTGCGCTTTGTGAGGGGCACTTTCAGGGAAACCTACATCCCCACCATCGAGGACACGTACCGGCAGGTGATCAGCTGTGACAAGAGCATCTGCACCCTGCAGATCACGGACACCACGGGCAGCCATCAGTTCCCTGCCATGCAGCGGCTCTCCATATCCAAAGGGCATGCCTTCATCTTGGTGTACTCCGTCACCAGCAGGCAGTCCATGGAAGATCTTCACCCCATCTTCGATGAGATCTGTCAGATCAAAGGCGACATCCAGAAAATCCCGATAATGTTGGTGGGGAACAAAAGTGACGACGCGCAGAGGGAGCTGGATGCCAGCGAGGGGCAGGCGCTGGCCAGCAAGTGGAAGTGTGCCTTCATGGAGACGTCAGCCAAAATGAACTACAACGTGCAGGAGCTCTTCCAGGAGCTCTTGAATCTGGAGCAGAGGAGAACTATCAGTCTCCAGGTGGATGGAAAGAAATCCAAACAGCAGAAAAAGAAAGATAAACTGCAAGGCAAATGCTCTGTAATGTGATTGCCTTTGGCTGGACTCGCTGCACGGCACAGCTGGAGCGTGGACTCCCACAGAAAATACATTTCTGCTGGAGATTTTGGAGGAATTCACGCCTTGCAGGGTTGTTGCTTTCCTCTAAAATCCCCGCTGGGTAATTGTATGTGTTGTTTTTAAGGAGGATGGCTTCTGCATGTTTATTTTTTTAAACCAATAAATGTTCCATGTTAGCAATTACCTATGGCTAGAAGTTTTTAATGTAAGAAGTTTTCCAGAGGAAAAAAACGCCTCTCAGAAAAAACCTCTCTATTCATGCCAGTTTTTAAATATCTCCAGCCTGTTAACTCAGAGGAAATAATCTATAATGTGTAGAGTTAAATTGTTTTCAGGAATCTGTTGACCAGAGCAAATCTCTAACAAAGTGAGGTATTTGCTCTAAAAACAAACATGTGTGTGGCTCTGCGTGCCTAAATTTTTGATTGACAGACTGGCTTGCCCACCCAAGCTGCAGTTTTGCATGGCAGAAGCGAAGTTTTCCTGTGTGCTGTTCAATTCCCAAGACTTGTGCAGTTCTGGGAGTGATTACAGCTGTACAAAATCAGGCTTTCGTTCCTGCTTTACTTTTTCATTCCCAACTTCCTCTGTTCACTGAGGCAGGATTTTCCACGTGCTCTCCCTCCCAGTCCAGGAGTGATCCTTGGTGTCCTTGAGCAGGAGCTGCCTCCTGGTGAAGGTAACTGGGAGGTTCTGAGTGCCCATTGATGTAGAAGCTGGTTATCTTCTCCTTGCCCAGCCATCACCGTGGTTGTGCTGTCTGAAGCTCCTTTTCCCAGCCTTCCTGCAATTCTATCAGATATTTTCCCCCCTCCATCCAAGTTTCCCAGGGTTTAGTTGAGACCTGGGATGAGTCAGTTCAGACAACACTGCCTGGGGAAGGAGCAGCCTCACCTGGAAGCAAACCCCTCTCTGATGAGAACTTTTGGCAGACACTTCATGTGAATGGAGGGACTGGAGGGATTTAAAAGCTTTGGGGATGTGGGTCAGTGCTGGGGAACAGTCAAACTCCACGGTCTTAGAGGGCTTTTCAAAGCTAAATAATGCCATGATTCTGTCTCCTATTTTGGGCGTGTTTCAGCCCAAGCAGCAGACGGCAAGGCCTCAGTGTCACACCGTAGGTTTGATTTTTACACAGCAACGTGGTCCTGACACATGAGACACGGGAGGAGAGGAATTGCTACTTTTTATAGCACTTTTCTAGTCAAGTGATTTCCTTGCTGAAGGTGAACACGATATGGAACAGGAGGTGCTGGAGGCTTTCAGGCTCTTTCTGTGAAAGTATTCAAGTATTCGTGTCGAGAGTGACCTGAGGGGAGAAACATGGGGGCCTGGAGAGCCAGGAGAAGGAGGATGGCTTCCCATGGCCAGAGGGCAGGGATGGATGGGATGTTGGGAATTGGGAATTGTTCCCTGGCAAGGTGGGCAGGCCCTGGCACAGGAATTCCCACTGAAGCTGTGGCTGCCCCTGGATCCTTGGAAGTGCCCAAGGCCAGGTTGGACACTGGGGCTTGGAGCAGCCTGGGGTAGTGGAAGTTGTCCCTGCCATGGCAGGGGTGGAATGGGATGGGCTCTGAGGTCCCTCCCAACCCAAACCAGTCTGGGTTTCAGTGGAAGGTGCTATAGAGGGGCCTTTTCTCCCAGACATCTTTGTTCATGCTGCAGGCTAATACACAAACCTTTGTATCCACGTGAATATATGAGATTTTAACAACTCCTGGCAGCTGATGCTCCCTTGTCCCCTGTGCTGTCCCTGAGCAGCTTTTCCAGTCTCCTTAGGCTGTCCCTACACACTCATGGAGTCAGATGGCTCCATGTATGCCAGGGAAGGTTGCCCCACTTTCATCTGGAGCCCTCACACCATTTGATTCAGCAGAAAAACATATGATTTCAGAAACCCATCTTCTGCAGAAGGGTTTGGAGCTGTCCAAAAGGTAATGCTCACTTGCCAAAGACTGCCCAAAACTCTGTTCCTGATTTTCCTTATTGGAGAAGGAACCCCCAAGCTCCCAGTGCTGGATCTGTGGTGCTGGCTGGTGTCACCCCCTGTTTGTGACCTCTCCTGGGGTGGCCAGGGGTCTGTGGGAGCAGCCCTGATGGCTTTGCTTGGACATAACTCTTCCTTTCTCCTCTCTGGCTTTGTGCATGGATTTTCTCTCTCTGTTCTCTCATGTCCAAGCAGTTACACAAAGCTCCTCGTGGGTTGTTTGGTTGTTATTACAAAAACTATTTCAGTTCCATTGCAGCCTTTGAAACCCCTCGAAGAAGTTTTCTGTCTAAGCCTTTTTAAAATGTCAGGAGACCTAATAATGTCTCTACAACTCCCACTGCCTTCATGGAGATGCCTGTGCAAAGGATCTGCAATTACTCACACAGCCAGGATGTTCTGGAATGTGTCATTAGCACTGCTGTGTGTTCCCTGTGCGGGGTGCGGAGGTCTCCGAGGGCTGGGATCTGTCAGAGCAACAATCCATTGGAACAAAGTGGGCTCAGGCATTCCTGCACCCGGGAGAATCCCTGAGGAGCTGGAAGGGGCTGCAGAATCCCTGAGGGAGCTGGGCAGGGGCTGCAGAATCCCTGAGGAGCCGGGCAGGGGCTGCAGAATCCCTGAGGGAGCTGGAAGGGGCTGCAGAATCCCTGAGGAGCTGGGCAGGGGCTGCAGAATCCCTGAGGGAGCTGGGCAGGGGCTGCAGAATCCCTGAGGAGCTGGGCAGGGGCTGCAGAATCCCTGAGGAGCCGGGCAGGGGCTGCAGAATCCCTGAGGGAGCTGGAAGGGGCTGCAGAATCCCTGAGGGAGCTGGGCAGGGGCTGCAGAATCCCTGAGGAGCCGGGCAGGGGCTGCAGAATCCCTGAGGGAGCTGGGCAGGGGCTGCAGAATCCCTGAGGGAGCTGGAAGGGGCTGCAGAATCCCTGAGGAGCTGGGCAGGGGCTGCAGAATCCCTGAGGGAGCTGGGCAGGGGCTGCAGAATCCCTGAGGAGCTGGGCAGGGGCTGCAGAATCCCTGAGGAGCCGGGCAGGGGCTGCAGAATCCCTGAGGGAGCTGGGCAGGGGCTGCAGAATCCCTGAGGGAGCCGGGCAGGGGCTGCAGAATCCCTGAGGGAGCTGGGCAGGGGCTCACCTGGAGCAAAGGAGGCTCAGCGGCCCTTGTGGCTCTGCACAGCTCCTGCCAGGAGGGGTTTGGGATCTGCTCCAGGGAACAGGGACAGGAGCAGAGGGAACGGCCCCAGGCTGGGCCAGGGGAGCTCAGGGTGGATTTTGGGAATATTCTGGAAGAGCTGCCCAGCCCTGGCACAGCTGCCCAGGACTCTCCATCCCTGGAGGGGTTTAAAATCCCTGTGGATGTGGCACTTGGGGACATGGGGCAGGGTGGCCTTGACAGTGCTGGAGAAATTATTCTACTGGATTGTCTAAGTGGACTTTTCCAACCTAAACAACTCCATGATTCCAAGCTTCCCTTGGTTGCCATGAGACCAAGACTGTGTGGCAATGGAGATGCTGGGGTGCTCCTGGGGGTGTCCCAGTTTAGAAACCCAAACCAGCTGGGCAACAAGGGACACCCGCTGTGTCTGCCTGGCATGCTCTGTAAGTAAGCTGTGTCTTGGGTGTGCAGCTCAATTGTACTGTGAATTAAAACTGTATTAATAAATGAATTACGTAATTGGCTGTTTCCATATGAACTGAACTAACCTGGCTTGCGTGTGTGCGATCTATCGCTCTTATAGGAAGGGAAATTCATTTCCTTGGAGCGGATGCTGTGTTTTGGAGTGAGGGTATATATTGGATTGGAAGGATTGAATAAGTGCAGGTTAGAAAAGCAACAGACCTGTAGTTTTCCAGTTGATTTTGTGATGAAGGACATTCAGGTGAAGCCATCTGTCAGCAATGAAGGAGCAGCTCTGCTGTCTGATGGAGCTGCTCTGGCCTTACCTGCTGTTTCCAGCAGTGCTTTTCCAGGAGCTGGTGACAACATTTGTTTTATGGCGCTGTTTATGTATCCTGTAAACCTTTCAGCGTGGAGACATGCCCTGACACATTGTCTGCGCCTGGAGAGCTGGATGGGAACTCACTAATAACTCTCAAGTTGGTTGTTTTATTCCCCTCTTCATTTTGTTCTACCCCAGAACTCTCTGGTTTTCTTGAAGGCTCTTCATGAGGTCCGATGTGGTGAGACAAGGTCACAGAAGATGCTGACACAACTTGTTGAGTTGCTTTTAATGCCTCCATAGTGTCTTCTCGGGATCACGAGTTGAACACTCTGAAAATTCCCTCTGGGATATCCTGAAGGAATCCCCAGACCTGCTGCTGCCTGGGTGGCTGGTGAAGGCTGGGACTGTGAGGGCAGTGAGTGCCTTTGCTCTGAACCACAGAATCTTGGAATCACTGAGGCTGGAAAAGCCCTCCAAGACCATAAAGTCCAATCTGTGCCCAATCCCTCTCTTGTCACCCAGCCCAGGGCACTGAGTGTCACATCTATCCCTTCCTTGGATGGGGACTCCACCACCTCCCTAGGCAGCCCCTTCCAATGTCCACCCTTTCCATGAAGAAATCCTTTTCCTCTCTGGGATGCTGAATTTCAAGCATCTCCCAGTCAGTACTCCTTATTTCCACACAACACTGGTTGACAGGCCTGAGGCAGTTCCCTTCCCGAGTTGGACGACCAAAATCAGTGTCAGGAGAAAACACTGGGGAGGAGAATCACGAACAGCTCTTCTTGCGAGAGAAAAATGTGAGCAGTAGCTGGAGTGTCCACCCACACATGTATTTTAAAAACAAGCAGACAGAATACTGCTGTATTCCAATTCCTCTTCCCAGAGCAAAGCAGGCTCATGATTAATGGAACAAACAGCTCGGAATAATAAGCAATATTGCTTTATATGCAGGGTCCGTAGCCACGAGGTACCTGGCGCACTCCAGAAGAGTAAAAGCTCGTCTTAATCATCGCCTGCCTCCTCTGCAGTGTCTGTGCCGTAAATAAGGGACATCAAAAGCTTTGGAGAGCTAATGAAAATGCTAAAGAGGCTCCAGACCAACGACAGCCTCCTGCTTAATGGTGTTGCTGCGTGTCAGGCTAGACCTGCCACCCCTAATTGTTTCCTTTTTTCCCACTTTGGGGAAAAACGATGACATAAAATCCTCTTGGATGGGAGTAGATTTAGCAATGCAAAAAGGATGGAGGAGCAGAGGAAGGAGGGGAGCCCAGCATTGCTGTGGCTCAGCTGGGTTTGTTCAGTCCCGTGGCAGTGGAGCCGAACTTCCCTGGCACAGCTGGCACTGCAACAGGGTCTGGCTTGGGTGGCTGCCTCCGTCCCATCTGCTGCTCTTTGTCCTCTTCACACTTCCAGCAGGTCTGAACATGAGAGGGAAAGGAATGATTGTGTTTTCCTGGATTAGCACAGATCCAAGTCTTCCAACCCAACCATCCCAACTGCTCCTCCCGTTGCCCTCAGCTCCTATCCAGGTGGGAAGGGGGACATGGGGTCCCAGCAGAGCCCGTCTCCTCTGGGCAGCCTGTGTTGAGAACTTGCTCCAAGCCCTGAGCACAGGGCAGATGCAGCTGGTCTGCTGTGAGAGGGGCTTTTCACAGGGGGGATTGGACTTAAATTGAAGAAGAGCAGGTTGAGATTGGATATTGGGAAGGAAATTCTTCTCTCTGAGGGTGGTGAGATGCTACCACAGGTTGCCCAGAGAAGCTGTGGCTGTCCCTGGATCCTTGGCAGTGTCCAAGGCCAGGTTGGACAGTGCTTGGAGCAGCCTGGGATAGGGGAAGGTGTCCCTGCCAGTGATGTCTCCTCCAGCTAAAGGGACATGATTTTCCTCCACCTGGATAGAGGTGCCCACAGGTACCTCCTCCAAAGCAGGCAGAGCACTGCTCTGAAGCCCCTGACATGGAGAGCAGCAGGGAGCTTTCCTTTCACAGCTCAGTGATGCATTTGTGCCTTTCAGACTAAAAATACCTAAGGATGGAGATGTGAAAACTCTCCTCTCCTACGTTATGGTTCTCCTTTGTTCCTACATGTTTTCCTCCAACCCCTGCATCCCATTATCTGCCTCAGGCTGCCCGTGGGTGAAGGATGAGCAGCTCACACCCAGGCAGTGAAAATCCCTCCTTGGAGGGAAAAACCCATCCATCACATGGAGTCCTTGGATCAAGACCAAGGCCTCATCTGGATTGGGAGTGAGGAAAAGGCTTCTTCTGCCAGAGCTGGCTGCCCACACCCTGCTGCCCACATCCTCCTGACTGCTTGGAGCATCCCTGGAGCAGGGATGGAGCAGATCCCAGCCCGCACCCACGCCCAGCCCTGTACGGTCCATATGGACCTGCTGGGATTGATGTGGAGCTGAGGGAACAATGGGATGTTCTCCTTGTGCCCCCGAGGAAGAGCACACCTGAGCTGCAGCACGCAGCTCTGTCCCTGGGCGGTCCTGATTTCAACAACACGAAACCCAAAAATAGGGAAGAAAATTAATAAATAAGGGAATGTTCATGCTCAGATTGTTGTAGCTATTTCTGCTGTCAGATGCTTTACCAGCTGGCCAAGCTGGAACTAGGGGAGAGTGGCTGGTTTTGTGATTATCTGGAAAGATGAGCCAGAATAGGGCTGGAAATGGGAAATATTTGTATGAAATGTAAGAAATTACTCATTCCCACAGGCGTAATTCCAGACATTGATTCATTTCATTAATTTTTAGTGGAAAAATAAGTCTTTACGTCCAAGAAAGAGGACGCTGCAGCGTGGCTGGTGTTTGCTGTGCGGAACATGAGGACATTTGTTGTTTGATAATTTTTGTTGCATTAATGATTGCTCCAAACAGCCTTAGCAAGGCTCTTCTTGGGGGTGTCCAGCGTGGACACCCAAAATGGGACAGTTTATCCCATGTGCTCCTTTTGGACAGCTTTTCCAGGGAAGGCTGGGTCCAGCACCCCCAGGATGGGGATTTCAGGGATTCCTTTGTGGAAGGAACACATGATAAATAGTAAGGGAAGATAAGCTTGGGTGAGGTTCTGTGGGATCTCAGCACCTCAGGACTGAGATGCCAAGTCATCGACACCACCCTTGGGGGGCTCGGGAGTCCTGGAATGTTCCAGAAGTGTCTGGTGGCTGGACTTTGATCCTACACAGGAGACGACACCTGTATGAGGATAGGAGGGTTTCACCGGGGTGAATGGTGAAGGGATTGGTTAATTAGAGAGTGAAACACAGGGTTTAGGATTTCTGTACAGGGGGGTTTAGAGAAGTAAGATGGAGGAATTGGGGCGTGTCCTGTCCTTCTTCTTCTTCTTCTTCTCCTCCATCTTCTGTGGTGATGGTGGCACTTTGGGATTGGTCATTACTAAAAGTGCACCGGACAATAAAAATAAAAAGGATTGGGGAGAAATGATAAATATTGTACACGTAACTATGGGTATAAAGATAGGTGGCTCTCCGGAGGGCAGCACAGTGTGCTCATGGCTGGCTGCGGAGCAGAGCTCTGTCGGGCCGAAAGAAAATCTTTTAGATAAACAATTAATAAACATAGAGACCGAAAGAAGAACTGAAGCCTCTTCTCGTCCTTTGATAAGCGGGCTGCCCCAAGGCCACCCCGGGCCTTTCCAGGCCCTCCAAACAGCCGAAAACCGGACATGCAGGGAGGGAGGGAAGGGCAGCTGTTGGTGTGGCAGGGATGGAGATGGGAGAGCAGGAGCTGCTGCTGGCCAGGCTCAGGGGGCCAGGCTGCGGCCCTCAGAGAGCAGCCGTGAGGGACGGCTGCCCTGGCAGTCACACCGCGCCGTCTGCTGCACCTCCGCTGCTCCCACGCCCAATTCGATTACTCTGCTGCTCCGGGAAAGCTGCCTTGGCTGCTGGCTCTGCACAGCTGCCTGCTTTGCTTGGGAGGTGCCTTCCTGTCACTGCCGCTCCGGACTGCATGCCCAGGGATAAGCCCAGGGTTGTGGGAGCACCCCCTTCCTGAAAGGCAGGACAGTGACCCCCACCCCGCACAGCCTCTAGCCAGGAGCGAGCCCCTGCCTGCTCCCAGACAATTTCAGAAAAATTTTTCTCTGCATTTCTGGTTAAATACAAGCCACCAAACCAAAATTCCCATTCTGAAAAGATCTTGGGAAAACCAAGTCAAAATTCCCGTTCTGCAAAGCTCCTGGGGAAAAATCACTGATTTTGAGGGGGTTTTGAGGGGGAACATGGTGTAATCTCGATGATTTTGTTCAAGAATTAAGGTTTTCTGCTCTGCCTGCTCCTGCCAGGATCTTTGGGGCCAGGAGGAGTGTGGCTCATTTTGTCCAGCATCAGATTTCCATGATCCATCTGGGAAAGCTCCCCAGGTTCATTCAGTGAATCCCCCAGCTCCCTGGAAGGGGACATGGGGTGGGAAGGAGCAGCTCCGTCAAACAGGCAGAAGAAATCTGGCTTTGCTTCCTCTGGCCAAAGGGCACCCTGAGAGCAGAGCTGCTGCAAACCCTCCCGGGCTGAGCACTGCAGGCAGCCCTTGGCTGAACTCTGAACCTCGTTGTGCAGGAAATAACGAGAGTTCACAGAGATAAATGCTGGTGGGGACAGGATTCCACCCTGGAAACTGCTCCAGGGCCCTCCCAGTGTCTCACCTCAGAGTGCCTTGGGTTGGGAGGGATCTCAAAGCCCATCCAGTGCCATGGCAGGGACACCTCCCACTGTCCCAGGCTGCTCCCAGCCCTGTCCAGCCCAGCCTGGGACATTCCAGGGATCCAGGAGTAGCAACAGCTGCTCTGGGAATCCTGTGCCTCATAGGGAACAATTCCTTCCCAGTGTCTAAGAGTGAGTGCTCTGATCTAGGCTACTAGCGCACACTAATAACAATAATAAACATTTACGTAAATATTTGTGCTCGTAGGAGAAAGGGAAATCCGTGCTTGTATCACCAGGGTATGAAGAGCCCAGTCCTGCCTTCAGACAAAGGTGAGACATCCGCTGGGAGAGTGTCTGGGAGGGAGCAAAAGGGAGGAAAAACAAGAGATCCCCTCTTGCTGGGCCTTTATCCCGCCCCTGGTGGAGAGTAAAAATAAATGTTTAATAGAGGAAACACAAAGTTCAGTTAGTTCATTAACGCTGGCTAATTAAGCTCTCGGTTAGGAGGGAATGGTGGGAAGCTGCTGCTGCTTTAGCCCACGAGAGGGCAACGCTTCCCTGGCTGGTGGCCACACTCGGGAAAACCGGATTCCTGGGTTTTTAACTGGGAATCGAACGAGGAATTCCTTCCCTTCTTACAGTCTTCCTAAAGGTTTTGCTTGTTTTTTTTTTTTTTCATTGGGGCACAATGCAGGACAAGGTCCTCCTGTGCATCCCTGCTCTCCCAGCTGGAATGGCAATCGAGAGGAGCCGGCCAGGCTGGTGATCCCATCTCCTCTCCCATAAAAGCTGCTCAGGAGACAGGCTGGAGCCGGGGCAGCCTGGCAGTGCCAGGGACAGCAACATCGTGTAAAACCATGGAAAAGAACGAGGAGAGAGAGGTTTTCCTGGTGCTCTCAGAGCGGGGATGCTCCATAGGGACGTACTCTGGGCAGAGGGATAGGGATGAGTGCAGCATCTTCCCCAGTTTTCCTGGAATTTTGTAGAATCCCAGCCTGTGAGGGACCTTAAAGCCCATCCCATTCCATGGCAGGGACACCTTCCACTATCCCAGGCTGCTCCAAGCCCTGTCCAACCTGTCCTTGGGCACTTCCAGGGATGGAGCAGCCTCATTTTCCCTGGACAATCCTGCCTCTCCACCCTCATCTCTCAACTCTTCTCCTTCCTGCATCTCCCATGCAGCAGCCCGCATTTAAATTTCAACCCACACCCTCCCCTCCCTCTGCAGACAAATGAATTCCCAGGTGATCAAAGCCCCACAAGCACGGGCACGCCGGGCTCGTCCGGGCAGCAGACAAGTTTTTGCAAATACCACATCTGCCCCTCCCTGACTCCCAAAATTCCCAAATCCTCCATCCCGCCAGCAACCCGGGAAAAAGAGCGTGGCCACGCCCACCATTCTCCTGGCCCCGCCCATCCCCGCATGGCCCCTCCCCGCCCCGTTCGGGGCGGGGCGGGGCCACGCGGGGATGGGCGGGGCCGATGTGGATGGAGGCGGGGCTTGGCTCGGTGGGCGTGGCCTCCGCTCCCGCTCCGGTCGCCCGTGGAGACACCGGGAGCGGCGCTCGGTGAGTACCGGGATCGCCCGGGACAGGGGGGTTCCCACCGGGAACAGCGAGCCCCGCCATCCGGGACAGCCCGCCCGGCCCCGCAGGGGCAGCGCGGAGCGCCGGCCCGGCCCCTGCGGCCGCGGGGCCTGGCGGGGCGGGCCGGGCCCGAGCGGTGCCTGGCGGCTTTTGGGGTGGGTCTGGAGTTTTTTGTGGGGTTTTTTAAGCGGTTTTTGGTTGTGCTGAAGGTGGGTTCCCGGCGGGTGTGGTGTGGTTCAACAAGTGGCGCGGGAGTGAGGGAAAAGCTGCTTAATTGTGCAAAAATTTGTGTGCTTAATTAGGCGAAAATAATCCTAAAATAGGCAAATTTTTTTCTTCCTTTCCTTCTCCTTCCCGCCTCCTTCCCTGCTGACCTTCCCCGTGGCACCGATGGACGCCCAGAGCTGGCGGCTCCGACTCCACGGGGGCCGCCCCAGCTTTCAGCTAAATCCTATAAATTTCCCCGCTTTTAGCATTCCCAACCCGTGGGTTTTCCTTGGGATCACGGAGCTGTGCCTGGCGGAGGAAGTTTCCCACGTGCGGGGAGTTGTGGGCTGAGTGTGGGAAGGAGGTTAATTAGTGGGAAGCGTCATTATTCCAGGAGGTTTCGTGTTGATACTGCGATTACACACCCTGTTGCAGTAATAGGTTTGCTCGGAATCATGGAATTGCAGAACATCCTGAGCTGGAAGGGACCCACACGGATCGTCGAGCTCAACTCTTGGAAGTTTTTAGTTCCTTTAGTAACTTTAAAATTGAGATTCTCTACTGCAAGCTGGAATTCTTTACTTTTTTGGGAGTGGAGAGCAAAGAGGGTTGTGTATATTGTGGTTTTAGCCCGGTGTTTTTAGGAAGGAGCTGTGTCAGGAGGGGTTTAGGGTGGATTTTGGGAAAGGTTCTTCCTGCAGGGGATGGTGGGCACTGCCCAGATCCCCTGGGAATGCCAGGGCTCAGTGTGACATTCTGGGGTCGTCCTGTGCAGGCCCAGGAGCTGGACCTGATGATCCTCATGGGTCCCTTCCAGCTCAGGATATTCCGTGGTTCTGTGGCTTAATTAGTGTGGCAATTGGAAAGTGGCAAAATGGAATTATCCGGGGTTTTAATTGGCTCGGAACCCCCAGGATCAGGGGCACTTTGACTTGGGTGTGTTTCTGTGGGTGTGAATTGGTTCAGAAATTCTGGATTGGCGCGGTTCTGGGAGTGGAGGGTAGGCAGTGGCAGGATTTTGTGCTGCTTGGTGCCACTAAATGAGCTTGAGGGATTAGAGTGGAGTTAATGACTCCTCAGTCCCGTATTCCACCCCGGCTGGCATGCACCACAGAGATTTGGGGTCTCTCTAATCAAGGAGCAATCAGTTCCAGAGAGGAACAGTGATGCTCTGGTGCTGGGGCGAGCTCTTTCCATAATCACCCAGCTGGTGGGGGATTTTTCCTTGAAAGATTAAATTCTCCTCTTGCCCTGGAGGAGTTTCTTGGGCTCCCAGGCAGCAGAACAGCTGATCTCTCATGTCTCACTGGTGTTAAATCAAATTATTGAGTTGTGCTGTAGGTTTTATTTCAAATATAATGTGATAACTTCTATAAGTACTGAAAGTTCTTAAGGTTTTAGGTTCTGTTGCTGAAAAGACTCGGAATATTTGAACCAGATTCATGTGGAGTTCTCTGTAGCGGGGCCTGGGGTGACACAGTAGAATTACTGAATCCCAAATGGTTTGGGTTGGAAGGGACCTCAAATTCCACCCAGTGCCACCCCTGCTATGGCAGGGACACCTCCCACTGTCCCCAAATGTCCAACCTGGCCTTGGGTACTGCCAGGGATCCAGGGGCAGCCACAGCAAATCTGGGAATTCTCTTCCCACCCTGCCAGGGAGCAATTCCCAATGTCCCATCCAGCCCTGCCCTCTGGCAATGGGAGCCTTCCCCTGTGTTAAAAATCCCTATTTAAAAATCCCTCTCCCTCCTTTTTCTGTGGCTCCACCGTCCCTGCAGGAGCTGCTGGGAGATGCTGAACACGACATTCTGGCCTGGGAAGGTGCTCATTCCCTGGCCCCAGCTCCCAAACCCCGTGTGTCCCTGTGTGGCCGTGCTCTGTTGTGAAAGCAGGCCCTCGTTGCTGCACAGCTCCATGCTCAGCCCCAGGAAGGCCCAGCCTTTGCCTTTGTGCCCTTTGCCGGAGCAGAGATCGCGGCAGGGGCGGGGGGAAGCGCTTCCAAAGGTTTGCGGTTATCAGGGAAGCACAGCACAGCCCTGGCCCAGGCACAGAGCCGGCTTCCTGGGAGGATTGAGTTGCTGCAACTCCCTCTGTGCTTGCACAAACGCTGTGGCCTGGCACAGAAATCCCCCTGAGCAGGGCAGGACTGGGAGTGGAGCCCCGTTAACTGGGATGGAACACCCCCGGTGCCTGAAAGTCATCATGGACTCGGTTTTTTTGGGAAATGGGAGCTGCAGATGTGTGGCGGCTCCTGGGATTGCTGCTCTGCTGGAGTTGTGCAGCTGCTTGGTGAATTTTGCACTTTGGGGCTTGTTTTTATAAATCCCTGCACTCAGCGTTGGGAGCTCTTGGTCCCTCATCATTTCTGCTCCCAGGAATCACCTGGGGGGAGTTTGGAACGGTGAGGCTGCACTGGCGCCATGAAAAAAGGAAAGCTGGAAAAAAAGCAGAAAGTTTCCATTCTGTGTTTTGCAAGGACTGATGAGAAAGAGCAGAGGCTGTGACAGCAGTGCTCAGGGGTGTGCTGGGATTCCCCATGGGATTTTGGGGAGGGAGGTAGGAGCAGGAGGGTGGGGGGAGCAGAGGGGGTACCCATGGGAGGTGGGATGTGGTGGGGTCCATCCAGCCTCTGGAGAGACACGTGGCTCTGGGGATCCAGCATTCCTGACTGGAGATCCAGCACTCCCAGGGGATCCAGCACTCCCTGGAGATCCAGCAATCCCAGGGGATCCAGCATTCCTGACTGGAGATCCAGCATTCCTGACTGGAGATCCAGCACTCCCAGGGGATCCAGCATTCCCAGGGAATCCAGCAATCCTTACTGGGGAGCTGCTGAGCCCCTTCCAGCCAGGTGTCCCTGGGGAGGAGAGGATGCACTCCTGGATGTTGTGCTGACACCCCTGCAGAGAGAGGAAGGACCTGGAGCTGCTGGAGGGGGTCCAGAGGAGGCACCAGGATGGTGCCAGGGATGGAGCAGCTCTGCTGGGAGGAAAGGCTGGGAGAGCTGGGAATGTTCACCTGGAGAGGAGAAGCTTTGGGGTGAGCTCAGTGTGGCCTGGAGGAGCTGGAGAGAGACTGTGGACAGGGATGGAGGGACAGGAAAGGGGGAATGGCTGCCAGAGGGCAGGGATGGATGGGATACTGGGAATTGGGAATTGTTCCCTGTGAGGGTGGGCAGGCCCTGACACAGAATTCCCAGATTTGCTGTGGCTGCCCCTGGATCCCTGGCAGTGCCCAAGGCCAGGCTGGACACTGGGGCTGGAGCAGCCTGGGACAGTGGGAGCTGTCCCTGACCTGGCAAGGGAACAGAACAAGATCTTACAGGTCCCTTCCAACCCCAGCCATTTGGGATTCTATGGAAGCTGGGGCCTGGGGTTCAGTGTGCCCCAAATCCCAGCTCCCTGGCTGGGGCTGGATCCCAGCTTTGGGATGTTCCTGGACACCAGCAGCTGAGTATTTTTAGTTGTGTTCCTTTGAATATTTGGTAAAACAGGCAATGTGTTTATATTCAGCTTCCTGTGTCCGTATCAGCGTCTTGGCATGTGCTGCAGTTCCAGGGGGAGGAGGGAAAGGGAAGAAAGTGTGTTGTGAGGGTTATTTGTGCTGCAGCAGCTGAGGCTGCTGGGATCAGCTCCTTGTTTAAACACTGGCCTCAGCTCAGGCTGAGCCAGCCCTGCTCCCCTTTGTTTACCCCCTTTCTCTTCCCATCCCGCTCCCATGGATTTCCAGTCGTGCTGTGCAGGGACAGGTGAGTTTCTGGCACCCTTTGCTGTGGGTGTTTGATCTAAGCCCTGCTGCCCTGCTCTGAGGAGCCCTGCCTGTGCAGGGGCTGTTCTCCTGCCTCTCCTGAGCTTTGGAGGTGGAAAAGCCCCTCTCAGCCCTGCTGGGAAGGGAGCAGCCTGCACTCCCAGCCTGCATTCCCAGCCTGCTCCCTGATCCAGCTGCTCTGTGCCATCACCCCTTTGCTCTGCAGAGCCATTCCCTCTGCAGAGCCACTGGCAGCTCATGGGGGAGATTTCATCTGGTGTTCCCATCTAAAGGAGGGTTTTCCTTGTGCCCAGCCACCCCCAGAGCCCGTAACCAGGAGCTTTCCTGGTGCTGTAAGCTGAGGAGGGAACATTCTCCCTCCCAGTTTCCAGCAGAATTCCAGGGGGATGTCCTGGGACCCTACCCTTGCTGCTGTAGAAACATAGGGCAGGTTTGGATGGGATATTAGGGATAAATTCCTCCCTGTGAGGGTGGGCAGCCCTGGCACAGGTGCCCAGATTTGCTGTGGCTGCCCCTGGATCCCTGGCAGTGCCCAAGGCCAGGCTGGACATTGGGGGACAGTGGGAGGTGTCCCTGCCATGGCAGGGGCTGGAATGAGGTGAGCTTTGATCTCCCAACCCAACCCAGTCTGTCATTCTGTGGTTGCTGTGAATAATTCCGAGCAGATCCCAAATTACATTTTCAGCTGTTTGTAGCTTCAAGCCCCCTCCCAAGGGGAGGGTTTTTGGTCTGAGCTTGGAGCTGGGATGAGCAGAAAGTGTCGCTGACTCCTGTGGGACAGGGACCATCCTTTTGCCAGCTGAATCTGGTTCCCATTGCAAGGGATTCCTCCTGCAGAGCAGGGATGCTGCAGCTGCAGCTGGAACTGCTGCAGAGCAGGAGACGCTGGCTGGTGCTGCCAGCCTTGGCCACAGGGACTGGGGCCCATCCAGCCGTGGAATTTCCTCAGCCCACGTGCCCTTCCCTGATTTATTCCTTCCCCAGCACTGAGTGGAGGCTTTTGCAGGGGGTGCATTACTGCAGCCTCAAACTATGCCAGCAATGCTGCCTTTGTTGGGTTCATGAGTGGCTTGGTAGGAGCTGTGATTAGGCAGGAGCAGCAGCCCCAGGAGCTGGATTCAGTTCTCAGGTGAACTGGAGAGGGGCTTGGGCTGCTCATCCCTGCAGCTCTCTCCCAGCCCAAACCATTCCTGCTTCTTGTGGCTGTGTTTGCTTCCCCCTCAGGGTGCACAAGCCAATTTAAAAACTCTTCTTGTTTTTCCCTGGCAGTGTCCAGGGGCTGTGAGCAGGTTGGGATGTCGCACAGATAAGCAGAGGAGCAGCTTTTCCATTCCAGCGTTGATTCTGTGCAGCAGTCACACGTCCCCGCAGGAGGTTACGTGTCACATTTATTTATTTTGGTTTCCTTGCTGGATGTGGACAGGACAAGCCTGGCACAGGGACAAGGACTGTGGCAAGGCAGGCTGTCCTTAGCACAATTTATTTTCCTCCTCCACACAGTGATTAGAGCAGCACTTGTTAAAAGTGTGATCCCGTTTCCAGCACGGGAAGTGGGGTGTGATTGTAATGGGAACGCTGCCCGTGCTGCCTGCTGCAATCTGAAATGCAGGGAACTCTCAGAACCTTGGGCCTGTGAGCCAAAGCTTGGAATTAAACCCACGATTTGGTCTGAGACCTTGGGAAAGGCTCCTAAACGGAGGTGCCAGAAGCGAGAATGTGGATTTATAGTTTAAAGCAGAGACATGTTAGCTAAATAAAAGAAGTTCAGAGTTTTAGAGTTTGATAGAAAAAGTAAAAGTAATTACAGAAGTAAACAAAGAGTTTAGAATGCAGCACTGTAAGTTTGTGTGCCATAACATGATTGGCTAAAAGAGCTTACACTGTAGCATGAGTCCATAAAACAAAATATTTAAAGATTGAGTCAAAACATAAATATCCGTGTTGGCAGTGTTTTATTAGTCAATAACTCCTTAAAAAGCCTTATAACTAAGGGTCTTGAGACCTTCTAAACCATGTTGTAATGATAAGAGCCAAATTCCCCCTTCCTGCCTATGCACAAGACAAGGAAAACAAACCACATCATCCAAAACAATTCAAAACTCCTGTCTCTAATTCCTCCTAAAATTCCCCAAAGTAAATTACCACAGCTGCCTCCTCGCTCAGGGCCGTCCCTGGGGAATTTCAGGTGGGGTTTTGCCTCCTCCTTCCCTGGGAATGAGGGCAGGGATGGCTGTGGTGGGCACGGAGCAGCCCAGGGCTGGGTGCCAGGGCTGCAGCAGCGCTGGCAGTGCAGGCTGGATCCATGCCAAAGGCTGAAATCCCGGATCTGGCCGTGCCCTGGCTGTGCCAGCTCAGGAAGTGCCTCTGGTCCCAGTTCCACGCTTAAAGATCAAATCAAAGCCATCAATATGGGATACCTGCGCTGGGAATGCCAGGGAGGGTGCCAGGGGCATTGCCAGCCCCTGGTGGGTTGGGAGCTGCTGGAGCCTGGCACAGAGCTGGGTGAGGCTGCAGGGATTGAGCAGCACAGCACAGCCAGCAGGGTGAAGGGAAGGGTGATTTTATTTATAAATCCTCTCCCTGCTCCAGCTCTCCCCCAGCTCCCATCACCTGATGGCTCCAACACCCTCAGGGGCTGGGGTTGGAGAGGAGAAGGATGCAGGAGAGCTCAGAGCCCTGCCAGGGCCTGAAGGGATGTGAGGGCTGAGAGAATTGCAGGTTTCTCTGGGCGTGCAAGGCCTGCACAGGGAATGTGAGCTCTCAGATTTACACTGAGCACTGATTGACACCCAGCTGTGAGGACACATCACTGCAGGCTGACAGCTCCAGGGCCAAAGGAATCCTGGAATGGTGGAAGGGACCTTAAATCCTATCCAGTCCCACTCCCTGCCTTGGGCAGGGACACCTTCCACTATCCCAGGCTGCTCCAGGTTTAAGGTGGATTTTCCAATCTCAAAATATTGTTTTTGTGATTAGCATTATGCCACAAGTGCCAACTCCCCCCCCAGCTTTGGCTTCCTTGAGCAGTGAAATCCTTATAACTTTGATTTTATTCTTGTTTCAGGATCATTACACCGATAAAATCAAGGCAAGCTGGACAGGGAGCAGGTCTGCCTATGTAGGTGAGTTTCCAGTCCACTCTGGTTCTTTTATTTCATGCAAAACACAAAGCAGCATGACAGGTCCCAAACCCTGGTGATTTAATTTTATTCTGGAGCAGAACAAATATAAAGTCCTTGGCAGGACTGCTGACACTTTTCACCTCATTATTTTAACTGCCTGACTGCTTTTGGGTTGGATTCAGGGGGCAGGAAAACCTGCTTTTCCCACAGAAATTAAGCTTTTCCTTGTTTATTCCCCTGACTAGGGGGAATTTCTTACCAGCCTGCAAATCTTCATCACTTGTGGCTTTGCTGTGCTACACGTGTTTTGTTTGACCATCAAAAAACGCAAATTATTCTATATTCCCCCCCATCCTTAAAAACAGGCACCTGGATAAATTCCTGCAGCCAAGGAGGAGCTGAAATCCTTCCCACCTCCCCAATTGCTGGAGCTGAGCCCCGTGGGGCTCTCCCAGAGCATCCCAGGCTTTATCTGTGCCAGACAAAGAATCTGCTGAAGGTCACAGAGCCTGGGGCCAGGCTGCAGCTGCCAGCACAGCCCTCTCCTGCTCTGCAGCCTGATTTTCATGCAGCTCAAAAGTCTCTTTGCAAATGTCTCTTTGGAGTTTTCCCTCCTTTCCCCTGTGGGGAGGAGCAGGGACCTTCTGTGCCCTGCAGTTCATTGCCTTCTCCAGTGTCTCGAAAATAACACTGCTCAGATGTTTTTTCAAAGTAACCTTGATCTAAAAAGTCGCTTTTTGTGTGTGCTGAAGGTACAAAAAGTGAAGTCAGGAGGAATGCAGAGGAAAGCAAAAGTAGGTTTTTTCCTCTGCTCCTCTCCCAGAATGTGCACTGGGTTTGACAGAATCCCACAGTGGGGGCTGCAGCCCAGTTTGATCAGCAGGATGGTGCTGGAATAACTTAAAAAGGGAAGGCCATGGAGGAGCACAGCCTTAATTAAACACCCAGAACACCAAGTCCAATTGAAGATCTTGGGAGTTGTCTGTTTCCTTTCATTTCACATCATTAAGGGTTTTAATCCCCAATTAAGACACTGGCAGCATTATTTATAATTTAAAAAAAAAGGATCTCTAGTGTAAAATCTCTCAGTACTCTCAAGTGTAAATTCTCTGAAGGAGGAAACATCACGAATGGATGTTCTGTGCTTTAGGGGGCTTTCATTCTGTGTTTGCAGTGCCAGCACCCTGTGCAAACCAGGTGGATCTGCCACAATTCCCAATTCTCATCCAGCCTCTGTCCAGGAGGGGATGGCAGCAGAGCTGGGCCTTTTCTGCTGCAAAATTGGCTTTGAAATCTGAGCTGCCTGAGCTCCCCCAGCCCCTCCAGCTGTGCTGCACCCCAATCCTCCCCAAAACCTCTGCAGGTCCTGCAGCTGCCAGAGGCTGCAGCTTTCCTTTGCCAGAGGTGAGCCCTGGGGCAGGATCTTGTTTAGGGAGGATCTTCCTTTCTTTCACCAAACCTAAACTTTTTCTAGTGCATATAAGATATTTGTGCCTGTAAATCTCACCTGAATCCTGCTTAAAAATCCAGTCCTGCTAAAAAATCCAGCCCTTCTCACCTGCTCAAGCAGGGAGCTGCTGCTCACACCTTGGTTTGGGGTAGGTGTGGAAAAATCCTCCTTGCCTGTGATGGGAGCAGGGAGGTCATGGGTGCCCCCTGTGGGCAAAAAAAACATTTTTCCTGGGGAGTTTGCACTGTGGGTGTTGTGCTCAGTCTGCAAAGGGCAGGAGTGGCTCGGGGTGCTCCCAGAAATCTGTGGAATTTGTCTCTCCATTTGTCTCTGTGCTCCTTGTGTGGGGAGTAAGGATCATGAAATTCCAGAATTTGGTTGGGAGGGACCTCAAAGCCCATCCAATGCTCCCAGAAATCTGTGGAATACTGCACCACTTGTCTCTCTGCTCCTTGTGTGGGGAATAAGGATCGTGAAATTCCAGAATCTGGGATAGGAGGGACCTCAAAGCCTACCCAGTGCTCCCAGAAATCTGTGGAATACTGCACCACTTGTCTCTCTGCTCCTTGTGTGGGGAATAAGGATCATGAAATTCCAGAATTTGGGATGGGAGGGCCCTCAAAGCCCATCCAGTGCTCCCAGAAATCTGTGGAATACTGCACCACTTGTCTCTCTGCTCCTTGTGTGGGGAATAAGGATCATGAAATTCCAGAATTTGGTTGGGAGGGCCCTCAAAGCCCATCCAATGCTCCCAGAAATCTGTGGAATACTGCACCACTTGTCTCTCTGCTCCTTGTGTGGGGAATAAGGATCATGGAATTCCAGAATCTGGGATGGGAGGGACCTCAAAGCCCATCCAGTGTCACCCCTGCCATGGGCAGGGCCACCTCCCCATCCCAGGCTGCTCCATCATGGCCTTGGACCCTTCTGGGGATGGGACAAAAGCACCATTAGAAGAGAGTGGACCCAAAAGCATCTGGAATCCCTGCTTTGCTCCACCCTCAGTGTCCTGTTTTCCTGCTGCCCAGCTCCATTTCCATTCTCTGTGGCAGGAGGAGAAGGCTCCAGCCCCGGAGCTTCCACTGGGTGTCAGCACGGCCCCGCTCAGAGCCCTGGGCTCTCCCCTGGGCTGCGGGCAGGAGGAACCAGGCTGGCAGCATGGCCGGGGCAGGGATGGGCTGCTGGGCTGGAATTCCTGCTCCCTCCCTTCCCTCCTTGCCCAGCAGGAGCGCTGGGACGTGCCTGCCTGCTCCCAGTGCTCCCAGTGCTCCCAGTGCTCCCAGTGAAGGTGCCAGTGGGGATGGGATGGCACCCAGCCTTCCCAGAGGTGCTGCAGGCACACAGCTCAGGCTGCTCCCCTCCACACAGCCCTTCCACTCCTTTTCACCCTGAATAATCATCCGTTCTTCCCAAGTGCTTTCCAAGGTCCTTGGGCCTGCCAGGGCAGGGCAGCTCCTTGCTGGGGAGATGCAGCAGCTCCATTTGGGTTTCAGGAGGGCAGGGGCACCCCTGGGTGCTCCTTTGTCGCTCCTGCAGGGCTGTCGGGGGCTCTGTGCCTCTCCCGGCCCACCTGGGTTCCTTGTTCCAGGTGCTGCTGTGCTTGGGGGGTGCAGGACCAGGGGGACACCTCAGCTCCCACTGCGCCCCCAAATCCTCTGCAGCACTGGGGCTGGAGGCAGAGCCAGGCACACTGAGGTTCCTCCAGCACATTCTTCCACTGGAGGCCTGAAAAATCAGAGATCAAAACTGGGGAATGGCTCAATTGCCCAGAGTTGGTGCTGCTGCTGCCGTGGAGTTGTTTCAGCTGTTGCTGTGGCCGGTTGTGCTCCCGTGCCTGCTCAGAGCTGAGCTGTTCATTCCTGCCCCCACCTTCAGTGCCAGCCGTGGCCTCCTGCCTTGGACTGGGAGCACTTCCAGGTTCTGCAGGTCCTGACAAAGCCCGAGCTCCCAAGGTGTTCGGTTTTCGGCTGTTTGAAGGGCCTGGAAAGGCCCGGGGTGGCCTTGGGGCAGCCCGCGTATCGAAGGACGAGAAGAGGCTTCAGTTCTTTTCTCGGTCTCGGTGTTTATTAATTGTTTATCTAAAAGATTTTCTCTCGGCCCGACAGAGCTCTGCTCAGCAGCCAGCCATGAGCACACTCCCTGCCCTCCGGGCGGTCACCTATCTTTATACCCATAGTTACGTGTACAATATTTATCATTTTTCTCCAATACCTTTCACCCTTATTGCCCAGTGCACTTTTAGTAATGACCAATCCCAAAGTGCCACCATCACCACAGAAGATGGAGGAGAAGAAGAAGAAAAAGAAGGACAGGACACGCCCCAATTCCTCCATCTTACTTCTCTAAACCCCCCTGTACAGAAATCCTAAACCCTGTGTTTCACCCTCTAATTAACCAATCCCTTCACCATTCACCCCGGTGAAACCCTCCTGTCCTCATACAGGTGTCGTCTCCTGTGTAGGATCAAAGTCCAGCCACCAGACACTTCTGGAACATTCCAGGACTCCCGAGCCCCTCAAGGGTGGTCTCGGTGACACCTCAGTGCTGAGGTGCTGAGATCCCACACCAAGGGTGCCCTGTAGGAAAACCAACCCCGGCATTCAAGTCCTGACCGGCCCCTGCAGGGCTCCTGGGAAGGGACCAGAGCACCCTGAGACCAGGGCAGCCTCACCCCGCTCCTGCCTGCCCCTGCAGGGGCCAGCACAGCCCCTGCCATCACCCCCTGCTCCTGCCACCCCTCCAGGGGCCGCTGGGGCTCCTTCTCCCTGTTTCCATAAGGATTTCCCTCAGCTTGGTGCCGCTCCCTGCATCCCCTCTTCCTCCTCCCAACACCTTCCTGCCCGACAAATCCCTGCATTATTTTATTCCTTTTATTCCTGTGAGCTCTGGGGGGTGTGAGCTGCTACAAGGGGCAGCTGGATTTGGGGTTTTGCTGGTGTTGTTACCAAATTGTTTGCAGGGTGCCAGCTGAAAGCAGCGGGATGAGAGCATGCCAGGGAGGAAGGACTGACAACCAGAGCCTGTGTCAGTGTGGTGACAAAGCAGACCCAGCTCCAAAGTCTCCCAGCAAACAGCAGGGAGGTTGCAGGACTGGGAATGGTGTCACTGGGAGACCTGCAGCACTCGTGGTGGAATTACTGAAACAAACTCAGGGCTGGGAACGAGCTGGGAGCAGCAGCTCTGAGCTTGTCCAGCTGCTTGTTTCCCTCTTTTCCCCCCATTCCTGTGTATTTTAGACAAGCGGGATCATTCCCAGGGTGGAGATTGTTTCTGGTTTATCAGGCAGCAGCATCCAAACATTTCCGGGCTGGAGCTGCTCCAGCCTGGATTCCATGGAGCAGCTCCATGGATTCCCAGGGACCTGCAGGGTGTGCAGGGCCAGTGGGACATTGGGAACACCCCGTGTCCTTTTCCTGCCCTTTCCCGGGCGAGTTTGGCATGTCCATCCTCCTTCCCACCCTGCCCAGCCGGGCTCCAGTGGCTCTGCAAAGGGAGAGCCCTTTGGAACCTGCATTTGCAGGTCAGCTGTAACTTTAGATCCCTGCTGGCAGCCCTGGAAAACAAACCAGGGGCTGGAAAACAAACCAGGGGCAGGAAAACCAGGGGCAGGAAAACCAGGGGCTGGCAGGGTGCTACACTTGGAGGTGCTGATGTTGTCACTGGTGTTGGTTTGTGTTTCGCCCAGCCTGCTCTGTTGATCCAAATTCTGAGTTATTCACCTCAAAACCTGCTTTATTTCAAAGAAGCAGTTACAAGACACCTCTGAGGGTCTGTCCTGCCCCAGCCAGGCTCTGCTGCTCCAGTAGGAGCTGGCTGGGTGTAACTGGAGCAAACTGGGAGCTGAGTTCCAGGCAGAGCTGCTGGGATTTCCAGCAGATCCCCAGCCCTGCCTTAGCAGGGCTGATTTAATTACCTTTCCCTCAGCAGGTGCCTCACAAGTCCTGGATCTGAGAGAGTAAATAAGACAGTCCAGAGTTTAATTATCCCGCTGGAGCTGGGCTCTGGCAGGCAGCCCAGGCGGATCTGGGGATCTGCTGCATGGCAACCTCATTACCCAGAGCCTGGGGAAAGAAATGGGGCAAGGCCTGGAAAAAAGGGCTGTTCCCTGCAAGAGGGGCAGCTCCAGCTGGCTGCAGGTGTTTTGAGCCAGGAAAAAGTGCAGGTGTGGCTGCAGGAGGTGCACTGCAAGTTTCCTGTGCTTTTTGCTTTCCCTGGCAGTGTGTGGCTGGTGGGAATCCTCCTGTGCAGTTTGCAGTGGGTGAATGAGAAATAAACCCTTCCCTGGTGTGGGATCTCAGCCCCTCAGCACTGAGGTGTCACCGAGACCACCCTTGGGGGGCTCGGGAGTCCTGGAATGTTCCAGAAGTGTCTGGTGGCTGGACTTTGATCCTACACAGGAGACGACACCTGTATGAGGACAGGAGGGTTTCACCGGGGTGAATGGTGAAGGGATCAGTTAATTAGAGGGTGAGACACAGGGTTTAGGATTTCTGTACAGGGGGGTTTAGAGAAGTAAGATGGAGGAATTGGGGCGTGTCCTGTCCTTCTTCTTCTTCTTCTTCTCCTCCATCTTCTGTGGTGATGGTGGCACTTTGGGATTGGTCATTACTGAAAGTGCACCGGACAATAAGAATAAAAAGGATTGGGGAAAAATGATAAATATTGTACACGTAACTTTGGGTATAAAGATAGGTGACTGTCCGGAGGGAGGGGAGTGTGCTCATGGCTGGCTGCTGAGCAGAGCTCTGTCGGGCCGAGAGAAAATCTTTTAGATAAACAATTAATAAACATAAAGACCGAAAGAAGAACTGAAGCCTCTTCTCGTCCTTTGATACGCGGGCTGCCCCAAGGCCACCCCGGGCCTTTCCAGGCCCTTCAAACAGCCGAAAACCGAACACCCTGGCAGGGTGGGCAGGCCTGGCACAGGTGCCAGAGCAGCTGTGGCTGTCGCTGTGTCCCTGGCAGTGTCCCAGGCCAGGCTGGGTGGGTTTGGAGCCCCTGGGACAGCGGGAGGTGGCCCTGCCATGGCAGGGTGGTGGTGCCAGGGAGGCTGCTGTGGCTCTGATCCTCTGTCTGCTTTTAGGCTCTGAGTCAGAGGCAGGGGAGCGTTGCAGCCGTGCCTGCAGCTGCTCTGGGCTTTGGGAATCTCTGTGCCCACCAGCCCAGGCCCTGCTCTGCTGTGTCACAGCCAGGGGACCCAGCTTGTCACCAGTGTCCCCACAGGGAACCCCTCCTGCCTGAGTCCCAGCAGGAAATCCTGCAGTGCTTTGGGCTGGAAAGGAGCTGCAATCCCACCCAGTGCCAGGACAGGGACACCTCCCACTGTCCCAGGTGGCTCCAAGCCCTGTCCAGCCTGGCCTGGATCACCAGCCACATTTTGGTTTAGGTGGTGAACAGAAAAACATGTTGAAAATTCATTTTTTTGGTGCATTTAGCACAGAAGGAGGAGCTGGGACACCCCAGAGATCCCAAGGGAAGGTTTTGGGATGGGGGAGGCTCCCAGGGCTGCCTGCTGAGCACCAGGGATCATCTCCTAGAAATCAGAGCTGTGCCCTCTCCAAATGAGAGCTCCTTTCTTCAGGGAGCAGCTTCTTCTCCTGGCAGATCCTCCTGGCCCAGCAAACCCTGCCCAGGGCTCTGAACCCCATCCTGCAGAATTCTGGCACCTCCAGTTCAATCTGGGGTGCCCTGGGAGAAATCCCATGGCTGCAGCCCGGATCCATTGCCAGGAGCTGGGAAGGAAAACAGATTTATGGGCAGCTGACCTAGTTGCTGTAAATCTCCCTGCAGAAGAGGTTTAGTAATCTTAGGAGGGCTATTAAAGCTCCTGTTTGTTTGGAGATGGGCAAACGCAGCAATTTAATTTTCAAATCTTACGGTTTGGCTTGTTTTGGTTTGGTTTGTTTTTTTTTTCCAAGCATCTCATTTATTAACAAAGCTAAGCAGCTGGGAAAATAAGCACTGGAACTTTCCTAAGGAGGTCAGTCCATGTAGGGTGGGAAGGGATCCAGAGAATCCAACAGCTCCAGGGGCAAAAGGGAATTTGGGGCTCGGAGGGAAGGCTGAGTGTGGCCTTTCCTCAGTTAAATGAGAGGATAATGGGTTATCTTCTAATTCTGCAACTTTTTTAACCTTTTTTTTTAAAAAAGTACTAAAATGAGAGGAATCAGCAGCTCCTGAGCTGTGCTCTCAGAGCTGCATTTGTTACTGGACAAAAACGAATTGCTGTGTGTTGGGTTTTTCACACTGCAGGTTTTGAATGTTGTGAGGGGAAGCTGCAGGGGCTGGGTGGGACTTTGGGCTCCATTTGTGGTGGATTTGTGCTTTGTGTCCACGTGAAACAGCTCCTTGTTATCCCAGAGAGGGGTTTGGGGCTCTGTGGGCAGGGTTCCTGTGGAGCCCAGCAGTGCCTGTTGGAGTTTCCTGCTGGGAAAATTCATTTTTGATCTCAAGGAGAGCTGCAGAGGGACTGGGGATGGAGGGACAGCACCCAGGGAATGGCTGCCAGAGGGCAGGGCTGGACAGGACATTGGGAATTGGGAATTGTTCCTGGGGATGGGCTGGGATGGAATTCCCAGAGCTGGATCCCTGGCAGTGCCCAAGGCCAGGGTTTGGAGCACCCATGGATCTGCAGGGGGATCTGTTTCACTGCAGGAAATGAGTTTTTAGTGGCACCCAACCTGAGGAGTGACTGTGCCTCCCCCAGCGTTCCTGCCCTGAGCTTTCCCAAGGAATGTCCCCTGCCAACAGGAGCAGGAAAATGCTGCTGCCAGCCTGCTGGGCTGGCACTGGGGAGCAGCCCTGCTGCCAGGCTGGGTCAGGGAAACCTGAGCCTGCAAAGGGCACGGGGCTGGCTGGGGGCACACACACAAATATATAAATTTATTTATATAATTATTATTTATTTATTAATAGTATTTATTAATATTAATATTAATATTAATATTAATATTAATATTAATATTAATATTAATATTAATATTAATTATAGTTATTAGTACTATTTATTAATTATAACTTAATAATCATTAATTAGCTATTAATATTTATTAATAATAACTAATATATTATAGTAAAAACAATAAATAATAAATAATAGTGAATAATAATAATAATAAATAATAAAATTTATTGTTAATAAATGATAATAAATTGATCCACTTCTTGTAGGTAATACCCCACCCAATATCCCCTGTGGCATAAGTGTGTCCCCCTCGGACACACAGGAGCTGTCACACACCTGAGGGGCTCACACACTGCTCCCCTCATCTCCTGGAGCTGGGCAAAGCCAGCAGGGCCCTGCTGGGACACAGGACAGGGACACGGGCAGGGCTGGGCTGGAGCTTCCTGCAGACATGGGTCATTTGGAATCCCACACTGGTTTGGTTGGGAGAGGACTCAGAGCCCACTCTGTGCCACCCCTGGCATAGCAGGGACACCTCACACTGTGCCAGGCTGCTCCAAACCCCGTCCAGCCTGGCCTGGGACACTCAGGACTAAGGTGGAGAACCAGCCAGGGGTGCTGGGCTCAGCCTGTGCCAGGGATGTTGTTTCTGTCAGCATGGGTGGCATTTCCATCAGCCAGGGGTGGCATTTCCATCAGCCAGGGGTGGCATTTCTATCAGTGTGGATGGCATTTCTATCAGCCAGGGGTGGCATTTCTGTCAGCCAGGGGTGGCATTTCCATCAGCCAGGGGTGGCATTTCTATCAGTGTGGATGGCATTTCCATCAGCCAGGGGTGGCATTTCTATCAGTGTGGATGGCATTTCCATCAGCCAGGGGTGGCATTTCTATCAGTGTGGATGGCATTTCTATCAGCAGGGATGGCATTTCCATCAGCCAGGGGTGGCATTTCTATCAGCAGGGATGGCATTTCCATCAGCCAGGGGTGGCATTTCCATCAGCCAGGGGTGGTGTTTGTCCCCAGAAATGTTCCCCAGCCCTGGCACAGCTGAGTCCCCATCCCTGGAGGGATTTCAACCCCTGTGGATGTGGCACTTGGGGACACAGGGCAGGGGTGGCCTTGGCAGTGCTGGGCATGGTTGGACTGGATGGTCTGATATTCCAGCCCCAATATCCTGTGGTTCCACCCTGGCTCACTCCTCCTTTCACTCTGCAGGGCTCAGGAGCTTGTCCCTGTCCTGGGGCAGCTCCCAGGGATGTTGTGGCTTTCCAGAACCCCCTGGAAGCCCAGGGGAAGCTGCACAGGCGGGATCCAGTGGCCCAAGCTGTGCCACAGCCTCAGAAACCTGCACAGTGTGGGAAATGAATTTGTGGGAATTGTCAAACATATAAAACAGTCAGCTTCTGATGGTGTGAATTGTAACATCTGTGTTGTCTCAGCCTTCTCGTGAGACTGGAAATGGAATAAAAGTTTTTACCCCACCTCTCAGCTGCCCCGTCTCTGGGTCAGAAAGGGCCTAACCTGAGAGCTCAGTGCCTTTCTGTGCAGTGTGTTTTACCTCAGAGCTGTTTTTTGGCTGATTGCTCCTGTTGGATGCCACAATCACCACGTTTAAACCCCCTTTTTGCAGCGTGTGTGGTGGGTGCCTGTGCGTAGCAGCAGTTGCTGCAATAACAACCCCCGTGTTTCCCTGCAGAGCTCCCCTGCCCCTCTGAAAATGTCAGGCAAAACAGCCACCACGAGCAACAACATCGCCCAGGCCCGCAGGACCGTGCAGCAGCTGCGCATCGAGGCCTCCATCGAGAGGATAAAGGTGAGCTCGGGGGTTCTTCCTCCTCCTCATCCTCCTCCTCGTCCTCCTCCTCCTCCTCCTCGTCCTCCTCCTCCTCCTCCTCTTCCTCCTCGTCCTCCTCCTCCTCCTCGTCCTCCTCGTCCTCGTCCTCCTCATCCTCCTCCTCGTCCTCCTCCTCCTCCTCGTCCTCCTCGTCCTCCTCCTCCTCGTCCTCCTCCTCCTCCTCGTCCTCGTCCTCCTCCTCCTCCTCCTCCTCCTCCTCGTCCTCCTCCTCCTCCTCCTCCTCCTCCTCCTCCTCGTCCTCCTCCTCCTCGTCCTCGTCCTCCTCATCCTCCTCCTCGTCCTCCTCCTCCTCCTCGTCCTCCTCGTCCTCCTCCTCCTCGTCCTCCTCCTCCTCCTCGTCCTCGTCCTCCTCCTCCTCCTCCTCCTCCTCCTCCTCCTCCTCCTCCTCCTCCTCCTCCTCGTCCTCCTCGTCCTCCTCGTCCTCCTCCTCCTCCTCCTCCTCCTCCTCCTCGTCCTCCTCCTCCTCCTCCTCCTCCTCCTCCTCCTCCTCGTCCTCCTCGTCCTCCTCGTCCTCCTCCTCCTCCTCCTCCTCCTCCTCCTCGTCCTCCTCCTCCTCCTCCTCCTCCTCCTCCTCCTCGTCCTCCTCCTCCTCGTCCTCCTCCTCCTCCTCCTCCTCCTCCTCCTCCTCCTCCTCCTCCTCCTCCTCCTCCTCCTCCTCCTCCTCCTCCTCCTCCTCCTCGTCCTCCTCCTCCTCGTCCTCGTCCTCCTCCTCCTCGTCCTCCTCCTCCTCCTCCTCCTCCTCCTCCTCCTCGCTGCAGGACAGGGACATTGCACAGTGTCTGTGTGGGTCTGGTGTCTTTGTGCACCCACAGCTCAGCGTTCACCTCCTCAAAACTCAAGAATTCCAAATAAATAGCAATAAATAAGAACAAATAATAGTTATTAATAATAATTAAATAAATAATAAATAAATAATAAAAATAAAATTATTAATAAATAATAAATTATAGTAAATAATAATTAATAATATTTCATATTAGTGAATTATACATAATACTAAATAATAAATAATTTAATAATCATAATAATAATATATAAATAATATGAACAAAAATAATATATAAATCTATAAAATCTATAAAATATATAAAATGTATATTTTTAATATATATAGAAATATATATTTACATATATATATTAAAATTATATATAGAATATTTTGTATATTTATAAAGTATATTAATTTTTATAGAAATTTATTTGTATATTATTTATATTATTTATTAATATTAATATTAATGATATTTATTAATAATATTTATTATTATTAATAATAAATAATAGTAAAACAATGAATAATAAATAATAGTGAATAGTAATAATAAATAATAATAATAAATAATAATATTTATTATTAATAAAGGATAATAAATTAATCCACTTCTTGTAGGTAATACCCCACCCAATATCCCCTCTGGCAATAGGAAGCTGTTGCCCCTTGTCCTGTCCCTCGAGGAGAGATGAAAATCCCCCTGGAATTATTTTGAAGCCCTGTGGGAAATGGATGTGTAGAGAAATGTTAAAGTCTGACAGAAGGTTCACATAGTGTGGATTTGTATGTAAAGTTTGAGATAAGAAATGTTGATTTAGAAATGGAATAGGATAGATATTGTTGAGAGAGAAATGGAGCTAGAAAGAAGTTCTAAAGGGTGCTTTTGTAAATAAGACTAGATACTTTGGAGAAATGGAATTATGAAAGATGGACTCACGAGGGGTAATTTGGGACGGTTGGCTTTAAGGTATTTATGGTATGGTCAAAGCTGATCGGTGAAGAAGCGCTTAGGGTGCAGTTAGGAAATGTCAGGTCTGTGATGGCGGTGCTGTGAATCCCTCCTGTTTCCAGAGCCCTGTGGGAGCCAGCTGGGGCCCATCCCTGCCTGGGGTCACAGCAGCCCCAGGGCCCAGGCTGCATCCTCCCCTCACCCCTGGCATCACACCAGCAGGCAGAGCCCTGCAGGGCCAGAGCGTGCCCGGCACCTCTGCCACCCCACGGGGCTCCCTCCCAGCCCTGAGCTCCATTTTGGTGCCATCTCCATATCAAACCCCATTTTGTGCTGATTCCTGAGCCCCATTTTGGTGCCATTCCCATGTCAAACCCCATTTTGTGCTGATTCCCTGTGCCCCATTTTGGTTCCATTTCCTTTGTGCTGATTTCCTGAGCCCCATTTTGGTGCCATTTACATGTCAAACCCCATTTATGCTGATTTCCTGAGCTCCATTTTGGTTCCATCTCCTTATCAAACCCCATTTTTGCTGATTTCCTGAGCCCCATTCTGGTGCCATTTCCTTTGTGCTGATTCCTGAGCCCCATTCTGGTGCCATCTCCATATCAAACCCCATTTTGTGCTGATTTTCTGAGCTCCATTTTGGTGCCATTTCCATGCCAAACCCCATTTTTGCTGATTTCCTGAGCTCCATTTTGGTTCCATCTCCATATCAAACCCCATTTTTGCTGATTTCCTGAGCTCCATTCTGGTGCCATTTCCATGACAAACCCCATTTTTGCTGATTTTCTGAGCCCCATTTTGGTGCCATTTCCATGTCAAACCCCATTTTGTGCTGATTCCTGTGCCCCATTCTGGTGCCATTTCCATGTCAAACCCCATTTGTGCTGATTCCTAAGCCCCATTTTGGTGCCTTTTCCTTTGTGCTGATTTCCTGAGCTCCATTTTGGTGCCATTTCCTTTGTGCTGATTCCCTGAGCCCCATTTTGGTTCCATCTCCATGTCAAACCCCATTTTTGCTGATTTCCTGAGCTTTATTTTGGTTCCATTCCCATATCAAACCCCATTTTTGCCGATCCCTGTGCCCCATTCTGGTGCCATTTCCATGACAAACCCCATTTTTGCTGATTCCTTGAGCCCCATTTTGGTGCCATCTCCATGGCAAACCCCATTTTGTGCTGATTTCCTGAGCCCCATTTTGGTGCCATCTCCATATCAAACCCCATTTTTGCTGATTCCCTGAGCCCCATTCTGGTGCCATTCCCATGTCAAACCCCATTTGTGCTGATTCCTGAGCCCCATTTTGGTGCCATTCCCATGTCAAACCCCAGTTTTGCTGATTTCCTGAGCCCCATTTTGGTGCCATTTCCTTTGTGCTGATTCCTGAGCCCCATTCTGGTGCCATCTCCATGACAAACCCCATTTTTGCTGATTCCCTGTGCCCTGAGCCCCATTTTGGTGCCATTTCCATGTCAAACCCCATTTTTGCCAATCCCTGAGCCCCATTTTGGTGCCATCTCCATATCAAACCCCATTTTTGCCGATCCCTGAGCCCCATTTTGGTTCCATCTCCATATCAAACCCCATTTTTGCTGATTTCCTGTGCCCCATTTTGGTGCCATTTCCTTTGTGCTGATTTCCTGAGCCCCATTTTGGTTCCATCTCCACATCAAACCCCATTTTTGCCGATCCCTGAGCCCCATTTTGGTTCCATCTCCATATCAAACCCCATTTTTGCCCATCCCTGTGCCCTGCAGGTGTCCAAGGCCTCGGCTGACCTGATGCTGTACTGTGAGGAGCACGCCAAGAAGGATCCCCTGCTGATGGGCATCCCAGCCTCCGAGAACCCCTTCAAGGACAAGAAAACCTGCATTTTGTTATAGGGCAGGGGGGCAGCTCCTGCTGCCCAGCCCCTGGGCCAAGCACCACCACTCCCCCAGGTACCTGCACCCCGTGGGCACCCCCTGAGCTCCCCAAGGCGTTCCTGCTGGCCCTGTCCCCCCTTAGGAGCTTTCTGCCTCTCTGTCCTGCCCAAGGGAATGGGGTCCTGGTGCCATTTGCCAACTCCAGCACGACCAAAGTTGCCTGAGCTTTGCAGACAAAGCAGAGCTGTAGAGACCTGATGGAATCACTGGGTTTACATTTTATAAAATTATGGATTTTTTTTTTTTTGTTTTTTTTTTGGTTTTTTTGGGGGGTGATGCCTGGCACCTGTTTGTGCACAGGCACGCTCAAAAGTGCATTTTCTAGCAAAATCTACCTTGCAAAATGATTGTAGCAGCTGCTGGGGAGCTCCAGGGAGCTCTGCCTCAGCCTTCCTCCTGCTGGCCTCTCATCCCAGGGCTTTCAAAGGATAGAGATGGGAATCAGGGATGCTTCCCCTGCTTTCTGTGAGTTGGAAAAGCAGAATTTCCAGCTTGGATTCTGCTGCGTTTTTTTCTCAAAAAAACACCTCTGTTAGTATAAAACACATCCTCAAAGAGATGAGGAAAGAAAGAGAGGCTGGAAGTGCCCTGGCAGAGCTGGAGGAACGCTGCCCTCGCTCCCAATCCCAGCTGGGTTCTGAGCAGGGAGTCACAACTTGACTCATTTTTATAAAAAAATCCATTTTTAAACAGGAAAAATGCCAAATTAGCTCCAGCTTGTGGTTATGCATCTATAATTGAGGGCCTTTCCATCTAGTATATATTTTATATATACACATAATAAAAAAGTCTTTCTCTGTGTGTGTGTGCAGACATATAAACTTTATATATTAACAGCAAATTTTGAAGGGTTCAAAAATAATCCTGCCTTCAGCTGGCTGCAAATGTCCTCCTGTGCAGGCAGCTGAAGGCATCTGCCAGAACCCTGCATTTCTGGGAGGATATCTGCAGAATTCATGAACCACTTGTCATTTATGTTGCACATTTGTCATTGCTATATGGAATTATAGACCCACTTTTGATAGAGAATAAAAAAATTCAACTTTGCTTGACAAATCTCTTTGGCAGAGCCCCAGAAATCAGCCTGACAGAGAAACCTGCTGCTTCCCCTCTGCTTGCCTGCCAATTAATTATTTTTGTAATCAGGGTATTTTTCTAGTGGCGGTTGAAAAAACCCAACGACGTGGCTCTGCACTAATTCCTCCTCACCGTGTGTGTGTGTGTGTGTTTGTCACAGCCCTGGTCACAATTAGTGACTCTGTTAATTGCTCAGCTGGGGCTGAGGGGATCCAGCTGTGCCCAGCTGCAGGGGGCTCTGGGCAGGGAAGGGGCCCCGTGCTGTTGGTGGCTGTTTTCCCAGGAATCTGGGAAGAAATTGGGATTTTTTTGTTTGGTTTGAGACCCCTGGTGGGGCTGCAGGGATGTTTTGGTGTCTGCTGATCCAGATGTGGGATCCTGCCTGGAGATCCAGCACAAATCTGGCAGCGTTTAATCCAGGGATTCTTGGTAAAGTTGCCGTTTTTAAAATGTGGTGTACACTGAAATCTGGAGGGGTTGTGTTTGCACTTTGCTTTTTGCCATCAATAGCCTCAGAACGAACAAGGATTGTAAAATCTGGGTAAATGCAGACTCTGCCCTTGTAGATTATTTTTTAAAAAGAAATGAAACCATTGCATCCACAGGTGCTGGGAGAAGCCCATGATGAGACCCCACCATGGGGCTGCCCCTCTTGTATTTGGCCAAGCTGGCTGATCTGGGGAGGAAAATGAGAATTTTTGTGATGATTTGGGGAGAAAAATGAGAATTTGTGCGCTGGCACAGGTGCCCCCAGGACCCCCCAGTTTGTGGTGTGGGGACACTGGGGAGAACCAGAGGGGTTTGGATTTAATCTGAGCTTGGAGAAATAAATCTGCTGCTGCTGCAGTGTCCCTGGGCACAGGGTGGCACCTGGGCTGGACATGGGGACAACAGGGACAGGGTGGCACCTGGGCTGGACACGGGGACAATAGGGACAGGATGGCACCTGGGCTGGACACGGGGACAACAGGGACAGGGTGGCACCTGGGCTGGACACAGGGACAACAGGGACAGGGTGGCACCTGAGCTGGACACAGGGACAACAGGGACAGGGTGGCACCTGGGCTGGACACAGGGACAACAGGGACAGGGTGGCACCTGGGCTGGCTGGACACGGGGACAACAGGGACAGGGTGGCACCTGGGCTGGACACAGGGACAACTGGGCACAGGGTGGCACCTGGGCTGGACACGGGGACAACAGGGACAGGGTGGCACCTGGGCTGGACACGGGGACAACCGGGCACAGGGTGGCACCTGGGCTGGACATGGGGACAACAGGGACAGGGTGGCACCTGGGCTGGACACAGGGACAACCAGGCACAGGGTGGCACCTGGGCTGGACACGGGGACAACAGGGACAGGGTGGCACCTGGGCTGGACATGGGGACAACAGGGACAGGGTGGCACCTGGGCTGGACACGGGGACAACAGGGACAGGGTGGCACCTGAGCTGGACATGGGGACAACTGGGCACAGGGTGGCACCTGGGCTGGACATGGGGACAACAGGGACAGGGTGGCACCTGGGCTGGACACGGGGACAACAGGGCACAGGGTGGCACCTGAGCTGGACATGGGGACAACAGGGACAGGGTGGCCTCGAGCTGGAGCATCCCAGGAGTGGGAGAACAGGTCCAGGCTCCCCTCCTGGCCGGGCTGGGCACACAGAGACCCGGGCTGGGGGACAATGTGTGTCACCGCTGTCCCCAGGCATTGTCCTGCCACTCACAGGAATGCCACCTGTGCCAGCCCGGCCGTGGCACTGAGGAGCAGCTGGGGGTGCAAACAAATCCCTGCAAAGAAACCCTGGGCCCCAGGGAATGAGGATTCCCTCCTGCCATGGAGGAGCTGCGGGAGCACGGAAACCTCAGCAGCAAAGCCCCTTTTTTAATTTTATTTTATTTTTTAAGCTCCTGTTGTGGCAGCGTTCAAGCAAACGAAATAAATAAATAAATGGATAGCATTCCCAACATTTCCTGCAGCACATGGGCTGCCTCAGCCTGTAATTGCCTGGGAGGGGCCGGGAATGAACCCACACTGGAGCTGCTCAACAGGACCTTGCCCATGGCCAGAGGAGGAAGCAGCAGCTGCTGCTCAGCCCCTGTGGCTGCTGCACTGCAGAGCGAGGAAATCAAAGCCCGGGCCAAAGGTTTGATTTTACACTTTATTTCAAAAAAAAAAAAAAGAAAACACAAAACAAGAACACCATAACCCCAAAAAACACTCGAATTTCAAACAATTATATGAATGGCGCTGCTTTTGCAGCCAGCTGGGAGAAGATTCGTGGTTGCAGACCAACTGCTCGAGGGCGTTTCGGTTCTCAAACCTCCAAGTATAAATAATTTCTCCATCGATATCAGAAAATAACTTATTATTATTATTATTATTATATATCTTAGCATAAAAACGTGAGAATTACATCCCAAAAATACAACAACATTGCTGGCAAAAGGCCTCGATTAACCTCGTTTGCTCGTTAAGGTGTTTAAAGCAGGAACTTTAAGTGGCACTTAAGGACAGAAGGAGTGAGGGGAGTTCTCGGGAGGGCATCGGGCTGGGCTCATCCCTGTTCTCCTCAGCTCCAGCCAAAACCCCCCAATGACATCGGTTTTAGCTTTATTATTTTATATCTATTTTTTTTTTTTGTGTTGCTGCTGCCGGGTTTTATTTTTTCCCTCGCGGAGCCGGGGCAGGGAGTTCCTTCCTGAGCCAGAGTGTGCGCCGGTGGCAGGGCCGGGGTCACCGCTCCGGGAGGTTGATCACCGGCTCCCACTGGTCCAGGTACCGGCTCTCCCGGCAGAAACACATCAGCTGACTCAGCGCCGGGTCCTTCCACTGCGACGCCTGCGGGTTCTGGAAAGGGGACGGCAAAAAAGCTCCGGCACGGCAGCAAAAACAACCCGAGAGCGGCGGGGGGGGGAGAGTAGGAGGGTGAATCATCTTAAATTGCTGGCGAGGCAAACAAACAAGTCAGGCCTGGGAGCATGTGAGGAGTTTAGCTTTGGACTCTGGGGCAGAGTAGGGACGGGGGGAAAAAAATAGGAGGGAGAGATAAAAGCGGGGGGAAGGCGGAGAAAAACAAGGGGAAAGGGGGAAAGAAAAGGGGAAAAATAAAGAGGGAAGGGGGGAAAGAGGAAAATAAGGGAAAGAAAAGACAGAACAGGAGAAAGAGGGGAGAAACAAAGGAGGAAGATGGGGAAACCACAGCACATGAGGGGCGAAGGCAGCCGCTGTCCCCGGGAGGCACCGCTGGACCCCCGGCGCGGAGCCCCTGAGGCCGCGGGTTCGAGTCCCGGGCGCGGCGGTTCGGGGGCACCCGGAGCGGCCCCGGGTGTCCCCCGCGGTGGCAGCCGGGGCTCACCGTGACGAGCACGCAGTGCAGGTCTGCGGGCGGGTCGGGGCCCGCGGCGGGCAGCAGCAGCTCGGCCAGGCGCGCCGGGTTGCTGACGCGCAGGATGTTGATGTCGTTCTCGCAGCAGAAGGCCCGCAGCAGCGTGAAGTGGATCTGCAGCGCCGCGTCGCCCGCCTCCTCCTCCTCGGCCGCCAGCAGGCACAGCACCACGTTATCGGGGTCCCTGCGGGGCACCGCCGTCACCGGGCGCGCCGGGCAGCGGGCACCGGCGGGCACGGGCACGGGGGGGCACTCACACGTTCAGCAGCTTGGCCGCCTCGTAGACGCCCAGGGTGAGGCTCCGCTGGCTCAGCGCCTTGCTCAGCACCTCCTCGAGCGCGTCCCCCGCCTGCTCCATCCTGCGCCGGGACGCACCGGCCGTCACCGGCCACCCCGCGCCGCTCCCCGCCCGGCCCCCGCCGCCCCCCGGCCTCACCTCCCGGCGGCGCGGCGCTCCCCGGGCAGCTCCTCCAGAGTCATCACGGGGCCAGGGCCGCTCGGACGGGGCCAGGGGCGGACACCGCGCTCCGGCCGCTGCGGCCGCTCCGGCCCCGCCGCCCGAGCCGGACAAAGGCGCCCCGCGCGCGCCGCCCCGCCCGCCCCGGCAGGGCTCATTTGCATACACCGTTCCCATTGGTTCATGCAAATGAGACCACGCCCATAAAGTTGCCAAGTCCGGCCGGGCGGGCCCTGCTCGGGACCGGGACCGGAGCTGGGACCGAGACCCTGCCCTGGAGCCGCCGGCTCCGAGCCCACCCAGCCGGGCCTTGGGCACTGCCAGGGATCCAGGGACAGCCACGGCAAAACTGGGAATTCCAGCCCAGCCCCTCCCAGGAACAATTCCCAATCTCCCATCCATCCCTGCCCTCTGGCAGTGGAGCCATTCCCTGTGTGCTGTCCCTCCATCCCTGTCCCCAGCCCCTCTGCAGCTCTCCTGGAGCCCCTTCAGGCCCTGCCAGGGCTCTGAGCTCTCCCTGGATCCTTCTCCTCTCCAGGTGAGCACCCCCAGGTGTCCCAGCCTGGCTCCAGAGGGGCTCCAGCCCTGCAGCAGCTCTGGAATCTCCTCTGGATCTCTCCAGGTGCTGCTGATGTTGTCCCCAGGGCTGGGGCAGCTCTGCAGGTGGGGCCTCGCCTGGGAGGGACAGAGGAGCAAAATCCCCCCTTGGATGGATGCTGCCGTTCTCTGCTCCCACAGGGATTGCACTCTTGCTCCTTGCAGGAGCTCCCCTGTGCTCAGACTCAGCCTCAGCAACTTCAAACACAGGGCCAGAGTTTGGCACAGCAAACAACGTGGCTGCCCCATCCCTGCAGCGTCCCAGGCCAGGCTGGACGGGGCTTGGAGCAGCCTGGGAGAGTAGGAGGTGTCCGTGCCATGGCAGGGGCGGCACTGGGTGGGATTTAAGGTCCCTCCCACCCCAAACCAGTCTGTGGTTCTGTGATCTCTCCCTCTGCAGCTTTCCAGGAACTCGGTCCTCCTCCGGGAAGCTGCTCCTGCTCCAGATGTCCCGTGTCAGCCCTGAGACCTCCGGGCAGGGCTCCTCCTCATGGCTGCTGTGTCAGAGCTTTCTCAGCTGCTGCACCCGGACCCTCCATCCTCCCACAGCAGAGCTCTTTCCCAACCTGGCTGTGGGCTGGCACATTCCCACCCCCTCCATGGGCTGCATTGGGACCCTTGGTGGTCCCTCATGGAGAATTTGGCAGCGTGTCCTTTAAAGTTTGGTTTGTTTCAGTGTTCTCCTGCAGCTCCTGAGCACCAGGAGCTGTTTTGCACAGCACAGTGTGATGCTGGCTCCGTGCACCTCCTGCAGAACCCTGAGCTGGCCGTGTGGGAAACGGGACATCACAGAATCCTGGGATGGTTTGGGCTGGAAGGGACCCCAGGGATGGTTTTGTGGCAGGGACAGCTCCCAGCAGCCCAGGTTGCTCCGTGTCCTGTCCAACCCGGAACATTCGGGGCACATCAAAGCGTTTGTGCAGCAGAACACCGAGGGTGATTTCTGTGCCCCCAGGGTTTGTTCTGTGCCCCCGCCCGGCCCTGCCCCGTCCTGCTGCTGGTGAGACCCGACACGGCTCGGGGCAAAGCGAGAAAAGCCCTTTTTGCATCAGGTGCGGGGCGGCAGATGGCCGGAGCGCCGCGGAACAGGTGGGGGCATTGTGCGGTGACCCTCCCAATTAAGTTCGCTTAATTTGCTCTATCTCTATTAGCAACTGCGGGCTCGAGGGCTCCGCCTGTGGCTCCGGCCCCGCAGCCCCATCTGCGCCGGCCCTGAGCTAAATCTGTCTCGGGTGGGGGCAGCTGGGGAGCAGCTGAAGGAGCTGCTGTCCCTCCGGGGCCGGCAGCAAAGCTCTGACACCGCGCTGGCCCTGCGCTCTCCCGGCCGGGCCTTTCCCCGCTCTGCTTTTCCCGGGGAGCAGCAGGGATGCGGAGTTTTCCCGGCTTTCCCAGTTTTCCCGAGGAGCAGCAGGGACGGAGACTTTTCCCGGCTGTCCCTTTTCCCGTCTGTCTCTTTTCCCGGCTTTCCCAGTTTTCCCGAGGACCATTAGGGACGCGGAGTTTTCCCGGCTCTCCCTTTTCCCCACTTTCCCGTCTCTCCCTTTTCCCTACTCTCCCGTTTCCCGGCCGTCCCTTTTCCCCACTCTCCCGTTTCCCGTCTTTCCCCTTTCTCCCTTTCCCGGGTGCCCCGGTCCCGCTGCGGGGACAGGATGCCCGTGCGGGGCTGTGCGGTGCCGGGGTCCGGGATGGGGCCGGACCCGCAGTTGTCTCTCCGTCAGCTCCCAGCTGGCAGCAGCTGCTGCTAAACCTCCCTTTCATGGCCTGCCAAAAGCGGCCGGGGTGCTCCGCTCCCCCCCTGCCCTTTAATCCTGATTTTCATCGTTCTCCAGGCTGGGCCTGCGCTCCCCTCCGTGTGTGGCATCACAAAGCCGGGGGCAGGAGCTGTGCCGGGCTCTGCCCAGGGGCTCAGCTCCTCCTTCCCTCACCCCAAACGTTCGCTGGGCTGCCCGAGGCCGGAGGAGCTTGGGGAGCAATGGGTTAACCCAGGGATGTGCGAGATGCCCGTGGAGCCCTCGATGGGGGAGGACGCCTGGGCCAGCTGCGGAGGCGCTGCCTGCACGTAAGAGCATCGAGTTGTTTAATTCCAGTTTTTGGGAAAGAGACCAACCACCAAACGTGTCAGGAGAGGTGACAAAGCCCCATCCCCGCCGGAGGCACCGGGGCTGCCTGGGGGGCTCTCGGTCCCTGAGCCCGGAGCAGCGCCAGGAGCTGCTCCCATCCCTTGGCTCCTGCTGGGCATTTTGGGGTGTCCCTGGTCCTCTCCCTTCCTTCCCTGCCTGGCCCGTCCCGCCCCGCTGGCCCCCGGGCCATCCCGCTGCGGTGGGAAATGCCCTGGCCGTGTCCCTTTGCTGGGCAGGAGCCCGGGATTGCCCCAGGACCCGGCTGCCCTGGCACCACCAGTGCCCTCCAGCACGGGCAGCACAGGAGCAAGAAGACAATTCCCCGTTTTCCTTGGAGTCCCTCCATCCCTGGTGGAGCCAGAAGCGGGGTTCAGCTGCAGCCACCCCTGCTGCTGGCACGCTTTGGCCCTGGCCAGCCCCAGGGAAGTCTGGGCCCGCCTGGCCTTGGCTCCGGAGCTGGGCACGGTGCCAGCGGCTTTCCCAACGCCCAGGGCACGGGAATGCAGCCCAGAGCCCGGCTCGGCGGCACGGAGCGGGGCTGGCACTTCCCTGGCACAGAGGGGGACTGGCATTTCCCTGGCACAGAGGGGGACTGGCATTTCCCTGGCACAGAGGGGGACTGGCATTTCCCTGGCACGGAGCAGGGCTGGGCCTTCCCTGGCACAGAGCGGGGCTGGCACTTCCCTGGCATGGAGCGGGGCTGGGCCTTCCCTGACACGGAGCAGGGCTGGCATTTCCCTGGCATGGAACAGGACTGGCACTTCCCTGGTATGGAGCAGGGCTGGCACTTCCCTGGCACGGGAATTCTCTCCTGCCTGGCACGGGCATTCCCTCCTGCCTGCAGAAGCTCCTTTGCAGGTTCCTGCCTGGGCCTGGCTCCCCAGGGGTGGCAGGGCAGGGGGCTGTGGATGTGGATGTGGATGTGGATGTGTTTATCCCGGCCAGTTTGCCTGCACTCAGCACATTCCTGCTGCCCTCCGTGGAGCTGGGGCACCGCTGGGAGGGAGCGGGGTCACCCTGGCTGCTGCAGCAGCTCTGCAAACAGCGAGCAGGGTGGGAGCTGGGAGCGCTTTGATGGCTTTAAACTGCAGGAGGGCAGGTGGAGATTGGAGATAGGAGGGAATTCTTGGCTGTGAGGGCGGTGAGACCCCGGCAGCTGCGGCTGCTCCATTCCTGGAAGTGCTCAAAGCAGGCTTGGAGCAGCCTGGGGCAGGGGAAGCTGTCCCTGCCTGCTCCCCAAGGCTGTGGGCCTGGGTGAGGTCCAAGGTCCCTTCCAGCCCAAACCACTCCAGGATTCTGTGATTTCATGCATCACCCATGTCCCACCACCCTGCCTAAACACCTGGGACATCTTTTCCTTCTGCTGAAGGATATTTCCAGCTGGAATATCTTCTGTGAGGTGCTCCCCAGCAGGTCCCTGCTGGGCTCCTGTGACAAATCTGTGGCAGGGACATTCCCTGTGCCTGCCCCTGCCATCCTGTGACAAAGCAGGGACATTCCCTGTGCCTGCCCCTGCCATCCTGGGACAAAGCTGTGGCAGGGACATTCCCTGTGCCTGCCCTGCCATCCTGTGCTGCTGCTGCTGCTGTCGGGGACATTCCCTGCCCTGCACACATCCCTCCATCCCTCTTCCCTGCAGGCACGGGTGTTTTTTCCCCCCGGGCACGCCGGGCACACGTGGCAGCCCCGGTGGGAATCGCCCGGCCGGGCAAAGTCCGGGCTGGGGACACGGAGAGTGGCACTGGAATAAAAACAAACTTTGTCCATCCACTGGCAGCGTGGGGCCATAAAGCAGCTCTCGAGTGGCGCTTCCATGCGGGAGCACTGTGCTGCAGCACAAGGAATCACCTTCCAGCCAGCAGCCCCTGCTTTTTTTTCCTCGCCCCTGCTTTTTTTTCCCCGTTTTTTCCCAGGTTTTCCTTGGCTTTCCCGGCGTGCAGGAGAGCTCCGGTGTGAGCAGAGCCAAACCAGCCCCAGACATGCACACAGAACCAGGGAGCTGGGATGGTTCTCAGTGACCTTCACTGGGGCTCCTGTGGGCAGCAGGGAGCTCAGGGGGACGTTAAATCATTAATCTGGATTGGTTTTGTCTCCTAGAAATGCGTGGAGTGGGAAAAGTGTCTGGAAAGCAAAGAGGAAGGAGCGTGGAGTGAAGCCCAGGGTTTGATGGTTGTTGCAGTAGAGATAATGGAACTGAGGTGTTTATTTGAGAGCAGATTTAAAAATATAAACTAAAGGAAATAATATTTTAAAAATGCTCATGAGACCCTATTTCAGAGCTGCCTCCAGCCCTGGGGTCCAACATGAGCAGCACCTGGAGCTGCTGGAGAATTCCAGAGGAATCCATGGAGCTGCTGCAGGGCTGGAGCCCCTCTGGAGCCAGGCTGGGACACCTGGGGGTGCTCACCTGGGGAGAGGGGCTGGAATAGAATTCCCAGAGCAGCTGTGGCTGCGCTGGATCCCTCCCAAGGCCAGCCTGGATGGGTTTGGAGATGCTCTGCCCAGGTTTGGTCCCTGCTGGGACAGGGCCAGGGCAGGGACAGGGACACGGACAGGACAGACACACGGACAGGGACAGGACAGACAGACGGACAGACACACGGACAGGGACAGGACAGACACACGGACGCGCACACACCGGGGACGCCGCCGCCGTCTCTCTGGCGCCCTCTGGCGGCCGCAGCGGGGGCAGCACCCGGCGGCTCCCGCGCGGGGGAAGAACGCGTTTGTTTTTTAATTTAAATGTAATTTTGCAGTAAGGAAAAACAGAACTGTGAGTCCAGCCTTAGCCACGGGATCCTGACGTGGAGAGCCTGGTGGGAGCAGTGGGGCTGGGGTCTGATCCCCGTGCTCCACTGTGGGGCTGCAGGCTGGGGCCCACCACCATCCCAGGGAGAAACTTGGGCTGAAAACCAGAGGAAAAAAGGGTGAGAAACCATCCCATGGAGAGGATGGAGGCAGGAGCAGGGTGGGATGGGGCTCAGGACGTCCCATCCTCATGGCACCTCCACCCCAAACCTGTCCAGCGGGGCAGAGAGCGGGGAGCCCTGTGGGGGAATGTGGGGTTTGTGCCCCAAGCCCAGAAGCTGTTTAGCAGGAATTAGAGGTGATGAAACAGCAGAAAAACGCAGCAGCGCGTGCTCCAGGGCAGCGGCAGGGAGCTGCTTCCTGCCTGGCCTCACGGAGCAGCAATGTCCCGTGGGGCAGCAGCAGCTCCGTGGATGTCACCGTGTCACCGGCATGTGGTGACGCTGCTTTCCACCTGCCACGGGGGGATGAGGACCTGCCACCACTTTCTGAAGCAGCACCTGTCAGGCCAATCCTTCAACATGAACCTGTAACAATAGTGATTTCTTTTTCTTGAGAAAATACACCTTTTTTTTTTTTTTTTTTTCCCCAACATGCATCATTTTCTAATTAGAACTAGAATTAGTTGGAACAAGATGGTCTTTAAGGTCCCTCCAGCCCAACCCATTCTGTGATCCAATGACCTTGACCACAAGCTTGTGCCATGGACAGGATGGGATGCCGGCAGTGCCACCAGCCTGGGGACAATGCCACCATGCCACCAGCCTGGGGACAATGCCACCGTGCCACCAGCCTGGGGACTGCCCTCCCTGCTTTGCCTTATCAGAGCTGGCGGCCCCGCAGCTCCCGCTCGTTCGTGTCCTTATCCAAGGCAGCAGCCGCGGGGACACAGCCCTGGGACGGTCCCTGAGCCACACGAGGCAGAGGCTGAAGCACCCGGGGCTGGATCCTGGGCACGGGGAGGGGTTGGGGGTCCTGCTGCGGCTCCTGGGCTGCAGGCTGAGCATCCCCATGTGTGAAGATGCAGACACACGTTCCATGTGTCAGCCGTGCCTGCAGCCCAGGGGCCCGGCGGGATGGGTGGGATCCGGGTAAACCTTCACTTCCTGGGCAGGAGCTCTCCCGAACACATCCCGAGCCTCTGCAGCTCCTCCTCGGGCATTTTGTGTGCTGCAGAACCAGCCCCCGGATGCTCAGCCTGTGAGCGGTTCCTGTTCTCTGCCCCGAGGTCCAGCCCCTTCATCACCCTGAAATTCCATGGAACTGGGTGCTCTCTGCTCCTCAGTATTCATCCCCTGTAAATTCCTTGGAACAGGGCGCTCTCTGCTCCTCAATATTCATCCCCTGTAAATTCCTTGGAACAGGGTGCTCTCTGCTGCTCGATATTCATCCCCCTGTAAATTCCATGGAACAGGGTGCTCTGGGTGCTCCCTGCTCCTCAATATTCATCCCCTGTAAATTCCATGGAACAGGGTGCTCTCTGCTCCTCAATATTCACTCCTCTGTAAATTCCGTGGAACAGGGTGCTCTGGGCCCTCTCTGCTCCTCAATATTCATCCCCTGTAAATTCCATGGAACAGGGTGCTCTGGGTGCTCTCTGCTCCTCAATATTTATCTCCCCTGTAAATTCCATGGAACAGGGTGCTCTGGGTGTTCCCTGCTCCTCAGTATTCATCCCCCCATAAATTCCATGGAACAGGGTGCTCTCTGCTCCTCAATGTTCCTCCACCTGAAATTCCTTGGAACAGTGTGCTCTTTGCTCCTCAATATTCATCCCCTGTAAATTCCATGGAACAGGGTGCTCTGGGTGCTCCCTGCTCCTCGATATTCCCAGCCCCGGGCTGAGGGAGCTCCCCAAGGATGCACAGAGAGCCGGCCGGGGTGCACTGCCCCTGCAGGATTTGGGGTGCCCTGCACAGGGCACGGGCTGGAGCACTGGGGCACCTCCCCGGCTGCCACCCGAGCCGAGCCGAGCCGAGCGTGCCACAACAGCCCCGGGGCTCGTTGGGGCCCACGCCGCTCGTTAGCAGAGCCGGTGCCTGTAATCAGCCTAATGAGGGGGTGCCCGGGCCCGCAGCAGCAGCAGGGGCAGCTCCGTGACCTCCTTTCGGCGCCTTTCATCCGCCCGCTCCCGCGTTCCCTCACCCGCGCCGCCTCCGCCCGGGCTCGCGTGGCCCGGGAGCCGCGAGTGGGCTCGGCCGAGGCCCTGCTCGGCTCCTGGGAACGCCGGGCTGGGAATATCGGACTGGGAATGCCAGGCTGGAAATGCCGGCCTGGGAATGCCAGGGTGGGAATGGCAGACTGGGAATGCCGGCCTGGGAATTCAGACTGGGAATATCAGCCTGGGAATGGCAGACTGGGAATATCGGACTGGGAATGCCAGGCTGGGAATGCCGGACTGGGAATGGCAGACTGGGAATATTGGACTGGGAATATCAACCTGGGAATGCCGGACTGGGAATGCCAGACTGGGAATATCGGCCTGAGAATGCCAGCCTGGGAATATCAGACTGGGAATGCCAGGCTGGCACTATAGGCTGGGAATATCAGCCTGGGAATGGAAGACTGGGAATATCAGCCTGGGAATGGCAGATTGGGAGCACTGGCCTGGGAATGGCAGACTGGGAATGCCAGCCTGGGAATGGCAGACTGGGAATGCCGGTCTGGGAATATCAGCCTGGGAATGGCAGACTGGGAATATTGGATTGGGAATGCCGGCCTGAGAATGCCAGCCTGGGAATATCAGACTGGGAATGCCAGGCTGGGAATATCAGCCTGGGAATGGAAGACTGGGAATATCAAACTGGGAATGCCAGCCTGGGAATGTCAGACTGGGAATGGCAGATTGGGAACACTGGCCTGGGAATGGCAGACTGGAAATGCCAGCCTGGGAATGGCAGAGTGGGAATGTCAGACTGGGAATGCCGGACTGGGAATGCCAGCCTGGGAATGCTGGCCTGGGAATACTGGAGTGGGAATAGCAGACTGGGAATGCTGGCCTGGGAATGCTGGCCTGGGAATACCAGGCTGGGAATATCAGCCTGGGAATGCCAGCCTGGGAATGCTGGACTGGGAATGTCAGTCTGGGAATGCCAGCTGCAGGAATGGCTCTGGCTCACGGCCCAAACCTGGCACTGGTGGCAAACGCAGTGTCACCCCTGCCCCGGGGGTTTCTGCACTGGAGCTGCCACTCCTGCTGTGCCCAGAATCCCACTGAGGCCCTGGATCCCACCAAGGTCCTGGATCCCACTGAGGTCCTGGATCCCCTCATGGTCCCAGATCCCACCAAGCCTGCCCCAGGGAAGCCCAGCAGGGATAAAGGGATGCTCAGCTGAGCCTCAGGGAAGCCCAGCAGAGATAGGGGATGCTGAGCCGAGCACGGGGAGCTGCTGGCTGGGTCAGTCCGTGTGCTGCACACCCTCAAGGGGATCTCCCCTGTTCCCCAGGGATCCTGCAGGGCCGGCTCCCCCCAGAAACCACACAGGAGGATGGGGCTGGGTGAGGAGAGCTGGGGGCCCTGCCCCATGGGCAAACAGCCTGGGTGCTCCAAGCTGGCATGGAGGGCTTGGCTCAGTCAGTTCTGTGCCACATGCAGCTGCAGGGACAAGAAAATCCAAGCACTGGGGCTGGATCGTGTTTGGGACAGGTCCCTGGTGCGAAAAGGGCTTTGGGTGCCAGGGGCCTGGCATGGGTGGCACTGATCCCTGCTCCAGGAGGGTTATCCCAGCACCACCAGGCTCGGCCCAGCTCCTGCTCCTCGCTCTCCTGCAGCTGCCAGGTGGGAAATTGTGTCTTCCTTAACTCAGCCCTGCCTTGGCCGTGCCCCAAAATAAACCTACACCCGTTCCTGCCCTGCCTCCATAAAACAAAAGGACTTTTTTATTTGTGTGGCAGATGAACTCTGTGCTCCACGCAGCCACTGGAGCGGCAGGCAGAGTGTGGTGAGGGTGAGCGGGCAGGGTGAGGATGGTGAGGGTGAGCAGGAGGGATGAGAACAGGTGTTGGAATCCTAGATACTGAAAATTTTGAACTTTCTGTGCTGAAGGGCACAGACCCACAAAAAAAATTACCATATTTGACCTGAGGCCATGAAAAAAACTTCCAAAATTAATTGATAACACTGAGATTACAAGTCCATCATTTGATTAGAAGTGTGTAGTATCACCAAGTATAAGACAGAGATTAAAGCTTTAAAACACAACAATATATACAGAGCAAGAAGTTTTAGAACAGTAGCTAGTTGTTCTTCTTCAGCTTCTTCTTCGTAAGTTCAAACAGTATTTTGGAATGGGACAGAAAGTCCACATTGCGGATTTCAAGCGATTGGTTATTGGGTTAAAAGCGTGAGCAGGCGGGCTGAGGATGATGAAGGTGAAGCAGGCAGACTGAGGGTGATGATGATGGTGATGATGATGAAGGGGGCAGTGTCCCTCACAGCCCCATGCCAGGCAGGGTGCTGTGGGGGGGCAGGCAGGCTGAGGATGATGATGATGATGAAGAAGGGGGGCAGGCAGGCTGAGTGAGGATGATGACAATGAAGAAGGGGAGGAGGCAGGCTGAGGATGATGATGATGATGAAGAAGGGGAGCAGGCAGTCTGAGTGAGGATGATGATGAAGATGAAGAAGGTGATGATGAAGATGAAGAAGGCGAGCAGGCAGTCTGAGGATTATGATGATGATGAAGGTGGCGAGCAGGCAGGCTGAGGATGATGATGATGATGAAGAAGGGGGGCAGGCAGGCTGAGTGAGGATGATGATGAAGATGAAGAAGGTGATGATGAAGATGAAGAAGTCGAGCAGGCAGTCTGAGGATTATGATGATGATGAAGGTGGCGAGCAGGCAGACTGAGGGTGATGATGATGATGAAGGCGAGCAGTGTCCCTTGCAGCCCCATGCCAGGCAGGGTGCTGTGGGGGGGCAGGCAGGCTGAGGATGATGATGATGATGAAGGTGGCGAGCAGGCAGTCTGAGGATGATGATGATGATGAAGAAGGCGAGCAGGCAGTCTGAGGATGATGATGATGATGAAGGCGAGCAGGCAGGCTGAGGATGATGATGATGATGAAGAAGGTGAGCAGGCAGGCTGAGGATGATGATGATGATGATGAAGAAGGCAGGCTGAGTGACGATGATGACGACGATGACGGGCGCAGCCGCACGCCTCTCTCGGGCGCTGTGTGTGACTCAGGCCGCCCAGCTCGCAGCGATCGCGGCGGGCCCGGCGGCGCTGCCGGCTCAGCATCCCGGCCCGGCCCAGCCCGGCTCCCTGGCCCTGCTCCAGGCCCCGCGGCCGAGCTGCTGCCCCGACAGGACGGGCAGGTTTGCAGCGGGCACAGAACCAGCCCGGCTCCGTGCTGGCACGGCTCAGCGCAGCTCCATGCCCACCATCCCTGCCCCAGGCACCGCGACTGGGTGAGGGTCTCACCGTGGGGCACAATGACACTGGTACTCCAGAGGTTTCCAGTGTCCCAGGGACAGTGGCAGCCCAGGTTTGGGCTGGCTGGCTGCTCAGGACACGGGGCAGTGAGTCAGCCCGCTGTGAGATGGCTCTTGCAGGTCCTGGAGCTCCTGTGCACATTCCACGAGCCAGAGCATCCCCATCACCGCTGGCACCCCCTTACCCCTCTCAGGGACACAATTCCCCCAGCACCACGGCCTGTGGGTCTGTGGGAGGGGGCCAGCAGCAGGCTGAGCTGCCCAGGAGCAGCAGTGGGGCAGCAGAGGGGGAAGCACTGCTCCCCACACACACAGAACACAGCCTGGGCTCCCCACACTCCGTGGTTTAACGTGTTCCCCTTCCCGCTGCCCACAGGCTGCCACACCAGCACAGCCAGCCTGAAATAACGTGCCACAGGGGGAAACCAGGCAGAGCAGGCCCTGCTCCAGCCATTCCTGTGGCCATGTGGCAGTGCCAGTGTGGGAGATGGCAGTGGGCACCAAGCTGGGACAGCAGCACAATGGCTGGTGCCACCCGAGTGTTTTTTCTTAAACACTTTTGCTGTTATTGGTTTTTTTTTTCACACAATGATGTAATTAATATATTGTAGATGATTTGGAGACTTACCTTTTTTAGTGCATTTTGGCTCAGTCTATGGCAGATAGTGGGATTGTGCTTTTACCTCTGGGGCAGTCAGTTTTGGGTGTACTGTGCACTTCTTTAGGTGAAGGCAAACTGAAGCTGGTATTTTGCTGCTAGAGGAATGGAGAAAGATGTATTGGCAATATTGATAGTGGCATAATATTTTGTTGCTTTGCACTCTAGCTTGTACTGGAGTTTTAGTGTGTTTGGCACAGCAGCACTCAGCAATGGAGTCACTTTATTTAATGCACATCAGTTTGCAGTCAATCTTTATTTTTTTTTTTAGATTACACAGAGGCTAAATGGGGTTGTTGAAGGGTGAGCTGCAGAGGCAGCTGGAGCTGGCAGGGAGGAGCAGATCCTGCCCAGACAGCCACCAGCCTGCCCAGCAGGTTCCACTGGGCACGTCCCAGTCCTCTCAGCACTGCTGCTCTCGGCTGTTTCATGGAGACATCTCTAATTTTTCCCCCTGGTTTCCCCAAGGAATGAGCCTGGGAAGAGCTGCTGTGGGTGCAGAGAGGGGCTTGGGCAGGAGGGCTTGGTGCCCAGCAGGAGCTGAGCACAGCAGTGATGGGTGCTGGGTGTGGAGGCTTCCCTCGGTCCCACAGCGCTGTGATCCCCGTGTGCCTGAGCTCTCCTGAGCTTCCTAGGAGGGGAAACATAATTTTCTCCTCTTCTCTGTATTTTTAGATTGGGAAGGCAAAGCCTCTCTCCTCCAGGGCAGATCCAAAGGAGGTGTTTGGCCACTGCAGCCAAGGAGGCTCCTGTGTGCCCATGCTGGAAGCGTTCAAGGCCAGGCTGGAGCACTGTGGTCTCGTGGAAGGTGTCCTTGCCCACGGCAGGGAGTGGAATGGAATGAGCTTTCAGGCCTTTCCAACCCAGCCCTTGCTGTGATTCCACGATTCCATCCATCCATTCCAGCCCCTCCTGGCAGTGCCATTCCACAGCTTTGGGAGCCGGGGAAGGGGTGGCTGGAGCACAGCTCGCAGGAACCAGCCCAGCTCACAGAAATAGCAGCGACAGGAGGAGCGTTTGCTGTACCCGACCTTCTGCTTTGTGCGGCTCCAGTGCTGCTTCTCCAAACTAAAAATACCTCTTTACCTTGGCTGCTCCAAGGAAGAACACTTGCTCGGCAGGTTGTTTAGGATTCAGGGGAAGAGAGTTCAGGCAGAGCTCAATTAGTCTGCCTTAATTTACAAGCCAAGTTCTGTGTCTGCATGATTTGCTTCGCTTGTCTGTGCACATTTTAAAGCAGGGAGCAATGCTGTGGGAGGGCGTTTTTCACTGCACGTACTTAGGGCAGAAATTCTGCTGTCATTCACATGTTTACAGCCCTCCTCGTAATGAAACTGCTGCGTTTTCTGCCATATTAAAAAAAATAAAAGAGCTGGCGATGTGCTGAAATGAGCAGAATATGTGGGAGGATAAAGATGTGCGTTGCAGATCGTGGATCTCCTCGTGAGCTCTGCCTTCCCCTGCTCGTTCCTGCTGTCCAGCTGGGCAGTGCTGGTTAATTCTGGGAGCTCTTCTCGGAAGGGCTCTGTGTGTGCATGCAAGCTGAGAAGTTGCTACATTTCTCTGTGATGTATGTGAATTTTTCCTCACTCAGAAGTCGTAGCCATAGCTGACTTTATTTGGAAGCAATCCCTGTATTTCCCGTGGCCCGGAATCACAGAACCATTAAAGTCAGAAAAGACATCCAAGATCCAACCTAAGGGAAGATTCCTGCCAAAAAAACCTCCAAGCAACATCCTCCTTGTCCATAAGTTATTATGGCAGCCTATGCTGAGAGCGAAATAACTGAAAACCCCACAGACCAGACTCACAAAGTCCAGAATTAGGAAAACCATGCTTTTGGAATGGATCAGGAACCCGGCTGGACACTTTTTCCCCCTGCTGCGAACTTGCTGCATTTCCTATTCCTGCTTATTAAGCAGGCAGCTGACAGCTGCTGGCAAAGCTTGGGAATAGCAGAGGAGCGCGGCGTGTCCGGAGGCTCTCCGGGCCTCTTTTGGGCAGCAGCTCGGGAGCAGCTCCTTAGGTGGGATAGCCCTGCGTGTCCCAGCCAGAAATAGCCCTGGGAATCTGCTCCTCTGGCCGCTGGGAACGCCAGGCTGCTCGCAGGGAAAGGGGAGCACACGTGTTTGTTGTGCAGGAGCCAGCCCGGCCTTTGGTGGCAGCTCCTGGAGGATCTCTGCGTGTTTTTGGTTTTTAATCACCCCCTCGCTGTCTGAGTGCAGACATTGCCAGCCATCCTCCCCTCGGAGGCTGCAGTGGGTCTGTGTCCTGGTCCTCTGTGGGCTGGGATTCCTGCAGGGCTCTGCCTGTCTGCTGGGGAAAACTCATCAATTTCAACGTGCCAATTAATGAGCTGATCTTCAAGTTAGGCCTAAACACAGGTGACTTCTGTCCTGTCCTTGTCCCTCACGAGAGCATTGACTCTTACGTGCATGCAGCACTAGGATCTGCCCTCAGTGCAAAGAATTCCTTTTAGTTTAAATACTTTAAACACCCTTTTTTTAATGTCAGCAATGGTAATGTTGTCTTGAGGGCGGAAGTGCCTGAAAACTGTGAATTATACTCGAGGAAAACGTTGTGTTTTGGACTTTTGACCCATGTGGCTGATTGTGGGGCCGTTTTAATGCAAACAGCAGCGTGCAAGCACGGCGTGTGACACTCCAGAGCAGAGCTGGAGCTTCCTGCAGGTGCAATTCCTGCTTCCTGCTGCACGGAATGCACACCTCTGCTGGTTGTGCTCATGTGGTGATCCATCTCCCTCTGTGTATTAAACACTCCAGCCTGTTTTCATCAGAGAATGGAATGGTTTGGGTTGGAAAGGGTCTTACAGACTGTCTGGTTCTACCATGGCAGGGACACCTTCCAGTGTCCCAGGCTGCTCCAACCTTGGACATTCCAGGGATCCAGGGCAGCCACAGCCGTTCTGGGCACCCTGTGCCAGGGCCTGCCCACCCTCAAAACCAGGAATTCCTCCCCAATATCTCACCTGGGAGAGGGAAACCCTTCCCCTTGTCCTGTTTGGCATGTGTTTAACCCAAAGTGTCACCCCAAACCTTTTACATTGGAAAACTGTGGGGTACTGAGCGAATATCAGCAGCACAGGGGAGCCCCTTGGAAAGCAACAACAGGCAGATGCTCTGCCTCCCCTTGGAGCTGCAAATCCCAGCCCTCAGAGCCCATTTCCTGAGCAAATCCCCTCCCATAAAGCTGCGGGTGCCATCTGGCAGGAGCACGTCAGGGATCCGAGCGGGGATTGTTGCTGTTTTGTCCCTAAAACTTGCGTGTGGTGCCATGTGCCTCAGAGCGTGTGACGGGGAGCCCAGGCTTTTCCTGGGAATGTCCTTTCCATTAGGTGCTGCTTGGTGTCCTCTGATTCATCCCTAAAAGGCTTTGAGAGAACGTGTTCTGTCCTTAGGGTGTAATTTATGGGGATTATTCATATCCCAGAAGGGGGGGGCTGCTGCAATCCCCCTCAGAGTCACCGCAGGAGGGGATTCCTCAAAAACCTCCCCAAAAGTGAGCACGGGGAGCTGTGGAACTGCAGGGAAACGTAACACATAATATATAATGAAGAACAATCCATGAAACCAAAACTTTATTCATTTATTTGAAGAAACTGAACTAAAACCCCCAAGCTTTGGCATTTTCCAAATTCCAAACTTCCAAACTCCAAACTAAACTTTGGAGTTTTCCAAACCAGTTGGTGTTGAGTTTCGAATTTATGAGCAATACGCATCCAAGAACTGAACAAATGCAATTAAGTTAATTTTTAAAGCAATTATTTCAAGCTTCTTGGAGCAGGCAAAGCAAATATTGGAAATAACATCCTTGCTGAGGCACAAAGTTTATTTTATGACAAAGTGCCAAAGTGTTCTGATGACTTAGAGATATAAACTGTGAGCAATCAAATTGTGTTTTGAAGGACAAGTCAAACATGTGCCTCTTTATTACGTTTTTTTATATATTATGTTTTATATTGATTTCTTGATATAATGCCTTTTGATTATAATCAGATACTACTATATATATTATAATATATCAATATTATAATAGTGGTATGCTGATCTATAATTACATCAATATGTTACTATTAATATACAATAGTTATTATGTTAATATTAACATCAAGTGTGCATTGCATGTTATGTATTATGCATGATGGATTGGTATTACATATGATACATTACCATAGATATTATAATATACTATACATTACATATTGTTATACGTAGAAATATATATACGGTATTCATTTATACTGTATATTGCTACATTGATAACATGTATGTATTAATATATGTAATATATTAATATGTATTAATACAGCTAATATGTATTAATACCACAAACATCTACCACCTCCGCTTCACACTACCTGCTACCCCCGTCCGATAATTAGACGAGCAGAAATGCCCACGAAAGCGGCAAATCTTATCATAACTTTCAGATCAAGGCCTGGAAATCAACTTTTATTAGTTAATAACTCCAAATCTTTTAATTCCGCTTTATTTAGGTTTTATTTCTGAGGGAGCCCTCACGAGGGAGGTACCATCGGCGGGCGAGGCGCGGGGGTCGACGGGGGAGGCGGGGGGGGCGCGGGGCGGGGCGGAGCCCCCCCGTTCTCCCCGATGGTAGAGCCCACGGCGGGAAACCCCGCGCCCGCCTCACACAATGCGCGCGCAGTTTGCGGCGCGGCCGCTGGCGGCGCTGTAGCGCCCGCCCCGTGGGGGTGCCCGGATGTGGCCGCGCCGGAAGAGAAGCGCGTCTCCTTAGGGCCCGCCATCTTGTGCGGCAGCGAGCAGGGCGCGGGGGGCCCGGTAGCATCCGCGCAGGATCCCGCCGACGGGGGCCCATCATGCCCGGACACCTGCAGGAGGGCTTCGGGTGCGTCGTCACCAACCGCTTCGATCAGCTCTTCGATGACGAGTCCGACCCCTTCGAGGTGTTGCGCGCGGCGGAGAGCCGGAGGAAGGAGAGCGGCGGCGGCGGCGGCGGGAGCCAAGCGGGCGGCGGGGCCCGCGGCCCGGCGGGCGCCCAGAGCGGCTCCTCTGGCGGGGCCGGCGGAGCAGGCCAGGCGGGCGGCGGCGCGGGCAGCGCGGCCAAGCAGCTGCGCAGGGAGTCGCAGAAGGAGCGCAAGAACCCGCTGCCGCCCTTCGCCGGCGGGGACCGCCGGGAGGATGGCGGGGGCCAGCCCGGAGCGCCGCTGCGGAAGGAGGGTGAGCGGGCCGGGGGATCGGCGGGGAGGGTCGGCCGGGCCGCACGGAGGGGGCAGGGGCCGGGCCGAGCCGCACGTGGGGCCGCGCATGGCGGAGCCCGCCCGGGGAGCCCGCCCGGGGCGCCCGCGGCGGCGGCGGCTCCGGGCTCGGCCGGCCCCACGTGTCCCGCGGCTCGGCCCGCGCAAAATGGAGTCGGGCGTGCGGGGCGGCCGGGGCTGCCTCGGTGCCCGCGGGAGGGAGAGGGGTAACGCGGAATGGGAAAGGCCAGCCGTGAGGGGAATCGCGGGGTGGCTCGCGTTGGAAGGGATGTGAGAGGCCATCCCGTTCCATCCCTGCCACAGGGCATCTTCCACTGGCCCAGGCCGCTCCGAGCCGCGTCCAGCCTGGCCTTGGGCGCTTCCAGGGATTCCGGAGCAGCCACAGCTGCTCTGGGCACCCTGTACCAGGGTCTCCCCACCCTCCCAGGGAAAAAATTCTTTCCGATATCCCATAAAACCGGCACATGGAATCCTGGAGTGGTTCGGGTTGGAAAGGCCCTTCTCGTTCACCCCATGCTGTTCCACTAGGCCAGGTTGCTCCAAGCCCCGTCCACCCTTGTGTCCTGAACTTGACTCGTGTTTCAGGGGCTCCGATGGATTTTACAGGATATCTGGAAGTTCCTGGGCTTCCCAAGATCCGTTTGCCTCATTTTCTAGGGTTCTAGAAGTTGATAGCCATCTTCTTGTTTTCATCTATATTTAAATAACCACTTGCACGAATTCTTAGTTTCTCTAAATTTTCATGACATCTTACATGAAAAACTTCTGAAAAAAAGAAATTAAAGCACAAAGAGACTGGAGAACACGCTTTGGGAGTTGGGAGGCCGGGCCCCGCATGGACAGGGAGGGATGTGGGCACATGGCGTCCCGTGCGGGCAGCGGCTCCAGCGCTCGGCAGGTGGGTCACAGCTCGGGCTCAAAGCAATCCTTGGAAAAAAAAAAAACCCATCGGAGTGTGGTGGCAGCAGGTGACGTGGGAACAAGGGAATAAATAACAGGTTAAGTGCAATTTCAGCAAGCTTTTCACAGAGCACGGTGCTGCATGAGAGCATCTTAATGCTTCCGCATTTATGTTACAGAGTGGTTCTGATTCTCCACTGGTTTATGCTGTTAAGGAAAGAAATCATTTTAGTATGTTACTCGTTTTGGAAAGTAGGTATTGTAAGTATTCGAAAGCACCTTGTGAGAAGACAAATTTAGAAATACTCTTTGCTTGTGGATCTCGTGCTCAGTAACGTTAGGAGCGTTTTCTGTGTGAGGGATGCAAAGGTTTGCCCGGAGTCCCAGTTCACCAAACGTGTGTCCTCTGGAAGCCTTAGCGAGGTGCGGGATTGCCCCACGAGGTACACCTGGGGCACCGCAGGAGGAGGGCTTTGGGCAGCCCCTCTTCCGATTTTCACAGCTTGTTTTCAAGAGCAGTGTGAAAAACAACTATTTTCGTGGTCTGTTGTGGTAGTGAAACAGAGAAAGTCAGGGCTGCTGTTGTAGCAGTGTGGTAAACAAAGTCAAGTTTGAAAATGTCTATTTTTGTGCGTGGCTGTTTTTGCAGTTCTGGCATCATAAAGGTGCTCGATGCCAGGGTTTGTTTCCTGTGCGAATGTATTTTAAGCTATTCCACTGCTCCATAAGGCTGCGAGTGATTTGCCTGCTGAATTAGCAGTTCAAAGCTTGGCGATGCTGAGAAATAACTCGTATTTTGGGTTAGGCTTCAGCAGGAGCCGGGTTTTTCTGAGTGCAGGGCGTTGAACTCGAAATTCAGAAGCCGTGGCTGTTCCATTCCAGTTCTGCAGCATGCCTGCTCCTCTCCCTGCTTCTCCTGCTCCCAGGGAATGCCCGTCCCCGCTGGAGAGCCCTGCTCCCAGTGCAGCCCGCTGGGTTTAACCCCTTGGAGTCGGGAATGCTTGGGGAGCTCCGTGTGCCATGCAAACTTCATGTTAAACACGGCTTGGAAGGTGAGGGAGGCATTGTTCATCTGGGTGTGTTGGCTTGGATATCATTACAACTGCAACTTCTGTGGCCCCACCCAAATTTGACATTGCTTGCTAGGCAGGAACTCGATTCTTTAAAAAATAATTAAAAATCAGCTTTGAATTTAAAAGCTGGTTTGTTAAATTTTGGAGCCAGTGCTTTGGCAAGAAAACGGTGTAAGAAATGTGTTTGTCCTCATCTTTTAAAGAAGAGTAAACAAGGCCTTTCACATGAGTGCAAAAGAAAACTGTGTTAGCTCTTTGAGAGGGCTTGGTAGAGAAGAGAATGCCCACGGGAGGTTTTTATTTGCAATAAAAACCCTTTTAGGAGGCCTAGGCAGGGAGGAAGAAGGCTGGGCAGCTCGGTGGCACTGTGGATTCTCAGCTATTTTGTGGAGCGCACCAGAAGGAGAATCTTTGTCAGGGAATGTTGGGCTGGGAGGATCCATGAGGGTGAGGAGCCCGGTTAGTCACTGACCAGCACCTGCAGGTGGCACCTCTGCAGGACAGGTGGTGGCACTGCTGCCCACAAGAGTTTCCAAGAGCAGAATCACAGGGTCATTCACGTTGGAAAGCACCTCCAAGACCGTGGGCTCCAGCTGTTGGAGCAGCACAGGATGACTGGTCCTAGGGCCAGTGAGGTGATGCTCGCTTTGTTTGGCTGTTCTTCACATGAAACCCACTTGTTTCACATGAAAAGCACCTTTCATTGAAAAAAACAGTAATAAAATCCTGCTTACCTTGCTCTTTGTTTGAAAGTTGACCCTGTTGTTTCATTAGGGATTACCCAAGTTCACAGTCAAACCTAGTTTGACATCCTGGGTAAAACAGGGGCCGAGAAGAGTGAGGTGGGAGTGGGGCTGCTCAGTTAACGCAGCAATAAAACTTCTCTTGCCGCTTGTTTGCCCGGGGCTGGTATCTGTCCCCAGCACTGCACATTCCGTTGATGTGTGTGGCCTGATGTTGCAGGGATAAGGAGGATTGGCAGGAGGCCTGACCAGCAGCAGCAGCAGCAGCAGCAGGGCGAGGGCAAGCCCATCGACAGGAGACCCGAGCGACGGCCTCCCCGCGAGCGCCGCTTCGAGAAACCCGCCGAGGACAAGGGCGACGGAGGAGAGTTCTCCGTGGATAAGTAAGAGTTTGTCTTGCTCATTAACAGCTTTGCTAGCTCTGACAGACAGGCTGTCCTGCCTTCTGCTGCTCAGGTAAAAAAGCTGATTGAATCAAGATTGAATTCCTGTCATGCAAGCGAGAACACTTCCCTTTGCCATGGATTTGTTTGCAAACTTAAGTTATAGGCTGGGAGTGATGTGTGTGAACAGGGTCATAGGTGTAACTGAATTATGGTTTAAATCAAGATATTCACCATATTTCTCTACATCTACAGCAGATACCTCAGGAAGGGAACCCACACATAGCTGTTTCCTGCAGGATGAGATTTGTTTGCTGTTACAGCTGTGGCTTTAATTTGCACAGCTGAGAAGTTTGTCCATGTAGGTGTTTGCACCCTGGCTGCAATGGCTTCAGACCTGGAAGTGGTGAAGCCATCTTAGATGTATGTGAAATTTAAACTGTCTTGAGTATTGTGAGGCAGCCAGAATTTGAGTAATGTTCAAATATTAATGTTTGAGTTGCCAAAGTTAAAATCCTTTTAAAAGTAAGTTGGATAAAAGTGAGTTTAGTTGAAGTTTTAACATCAGTTAATTATGTAACAGAATACAAAGATTAAATTTTGGAATTAATGCCAGAAGACACAAACAACAATCCTGAGTATTTGTTTCCAGATTCTAAAATCATGGAACCGCAGAATGGTTTGGGTTGGAAGGGACCTTAAAGGGACACCATGGGCAGGGACACCTTCCAGTATCCCAGGTTACTCCAAGCCCTTCCAACCTGGCCTGGGACACTTCCAGGGATGGGGGAGAGACTTCTCTGAAATTAGAGCCTAAACCCAGCTACAAATCAATGGAAAAACAAGTAAAGTTCTCAGGGATAAAAAGGACCATGAAGCACACTGTACATTTTTGGAGGCCAATCACTTGACCCAGCTTCCAGACAGCAATAATCAAAGCAAAACCAAGTAAATAAAATCCTCAGAGAGGACAAGGGCATGAGGTGCTGTGTGGTTTTGGGGTGGATCCTGACCCGTGTGTGTTCTGTGCAGACCCATCCTGGACCGGCCCATGCGTGGCCGTGGCGGCCTGGGCCGGGGCCGTGGCCGTGGGCGCGGCATGGGCCGAGGCGACGGCTTTGACTCTCGTGGCAAGCGGGAATTTGACAGACACAGCGGCAGCGATAGATCGTGAGTCTTTGCCTTTTCCTGTCCCTCGTGGCTCTCCTTCACCTCCCTGCCCCCTGTTTAAAATTGATCTTTTGAATTTCTGTGTCTGGACACTATAATGTTAACTCAGTTTTGTTAGTTCTGTTTCACATTCACATTTCAGCGGCCTAAAGCACGAGGACAAGCGCGGTGGCAGCGGATCACACAACTGGGGAACCGTCAAAGACGAGCTAACGTTAGTATCCTGTCACTGCTCAGAAAACCATTAGCACTGTGTTAATCAGCCCTAATTATGGCTTGCAGAACACCCAGATTTAGCTGCATTTTTGCCTTTGATCTCCATGGTTTTTGCCACGCTTCTGCAGAGTTTAAAACCCCAGTGATTTCTTGTAGCATAAGAATAGCTTCACTGTTCAACCAGAGTTTTGGGGAAGTTTGGGAGGTCTTGTGCTGGTTTGGTAACAATTCTTGGTTAAAATGAAACTGTTCTACTTTTAGTAAATTTGGATCAGAATAAGCACGCATTTTGCAATACAAAAATTCAGCTGCCCCATTGAGATCTATTTTTAATGCCCAAATCCATTTTGTGTTGGAAGGGACAGTGGGAGCCTTTCAGGAGGGGTAGTAGGAAGCATTGCAGAAAACCATTAGTTAAGTGAAAAGCATAGGGTTTAAAAGGCAGAGAGAGCACCAATCCTTACTGAAACAGTAAATCCACAGTAGATCTTGATTGTTAATCTTACATGGCTTTAAAGAGGGATGAAGTTGTAAAAAGGCCCAACTCCCACTGTTATGTAATTGCAGTGAATTGGATCAGTCAGCTGTAACTGAGGAAACGCCGGAGGGAGAGGAGCATCCGCCTGCTGATTCTGAAAACAAGTGAGTACCCCCCTCTCCAGGCTCCTGGGTTACCTCACAGGTGCTGCTCCATCCCCTTAACCTCTGCTATTTATTCCACATCCCTTTGGCCAAACTCACATTATCAGTAGATCATCCACAGTGCTGCTGAATGAGTCTCCCTAAAAAACCTTGTGTCTGGAAATTGTTGTCTTTTAACCATTCCTTGGAGTCCTGCAGGCTCTTTCACATTTATTTACTTATTAATAATAATTTCTTATACACTCTGGGTCTTGAGATTGCAGCTCCAGATTCCAAATCCAAAAGTGTCTGTGCTCAGACTAGGTAGCAGCACCAAGCAAATGGGACAGAAATGCCAGTGGAAGGCAACTTTTTAAACTTAATTTTCCAGAACAGCCTTGGAGACTGTGTGACTGAGCTGTAGGAGAAAAGTTGTATCTTTGATTGTCCAGGCAGTTTTCAAAGTTACCTGGTTCTCTTCCCATCTCACTTGGACACTGTTACAGGAGGAAGCAGGGACTGCGTGAATGAAAGAGTAACCAGAGAAGCAGAAGGAGCCTTACTGATACTGAGCTGATGTAAAAATACAATACAAAATTTTATGGTAGCCTAGTGTGACTAATGTTGTATTTTAATGAGGAGTGGGCTTTGCAGAGGACTCAAAAACTGGCAAACAGAATTTTGAAGTACTTGTTCCTAATGATTCCTAAGGTGTTTGCCATGGCTTGGTTGCCTTGCTGAAAAGTTTCTCTCTACAGAAAAGCATCTCCACATGGGTGACTTTAATTGATTTTATGTGGATCTTTGTTCTCGGAGTTTCAGCAGAACTGTAGGATGTTTTACTGCAGTAAAACAAACTTTGGCTCCAACAAAACAAATTCTGATTACATCCCGTGTCAAAAATCATTCTCCCCTACACAGTGAGAAAAAGTTGAAATACAGTTATTTTGACATAAAACCTTTGCATTGTTGTTCAAAATTAATGGCTGCCAAATGAAAACCTTTGAAATTGAGGCTTGCATGATCTTTTTGCTGCACATACACAGTATTGGTTTCCTATAAATCAGAAATTCAGTTGCATAAACACACTGAACAATGACCAGAGGCTTCCAGTAGCTGGAATATGATCTGTTATTGAGCACAGTGGTTGTGTGTTTTACTTGAAAATAGCCTTTGGCACAAGGGAGATGTGCTGTATCTCACAATGTGTGTGAAGTTACTTTTCCAAATTAGCTGGAAGTAAAACTTGTTTGAATATTTGTCTTTGATTCAACAAAGGAAGCAAATTATCCAAAGCTGCTTAAATTCTGGTTTTTAAAATACTAAAAAGCTTGAAAGCTGTGGGAAGAATGAGTTCTCACTGCCTTGACTTGAATGTTTATCAAAGATGGATTTCAAAAAGGGGGGAAGGAGCTCCAAACAAGTCATACCAGAAGCTGGGCTTTCAGATTTGGAAATAAAATTGACAGCAATGTGGATATGTGATGGCATGGGTCAATTTTAATTTTAACATTTTGCTGTGCTCAGAAGTGGCTGGGTGGAATTTTTTTTGGCACTCCCTCTGAAGGAGATGAATTTTCCTGTGGTGGAAGTGGTGTTCATATTTTCACCCCTTAACTGCTAAATCCTTGGCAAAATTCAATTTATAATAATAATAATTTATAATCTGGTAGCAGCCAGCAAATGGGTTTGGAATTGTATGCAGAGTGTAAATCCTCAGTTGTGACCATGATCTGCATGAATTGACCACAGGGAGAATGAGGTTGAAGAGGTGAAGGAGGAAGGCCCCAAGGAGATGACCCTGGATGAGTGGAAAGCCATTCAAAGCAAGGATCGTGCAAAAGTCGAGTTCAACATCCGCAAACCCAACGAGGGAGCTGATGGGCAGTGGAAAAAAGGATTTGTGCTCCACAAGTCAAAGAGTGAGGAGGTAAAGTGCCTGTCCATGCTTGGAGTGTCCACCTTGTGAAGGTGTTGCTGTTGATGAGCATTTTTTAGAGTGGAAGCTCCATTCTGGGTGATGCTGACATGTTGTTGGAAGTTTAGAAAGTGGGAGCAGCATTTTAATTTGAACTTCATTCTTGTTCACATGAGCAACATTTTTTAGCAGCACTGAAGTGCTGCAGTAGCACAAGTGGCCATTGTGGCTGTGGTTGGCTTCAGGAGCTGAGCTGTGCCCTTAGCTTTGGAAGCATTGCCTCGTGGTGGGAGTTTCAGGGGAATGTTGTCAAGGCTGCTTCCTAAAAAAGGCAGCTGGTGTTATTTAGCATCTGCTCTGCAGTACCCAGGTCCATGGTGTCAGCTTGAAGGAAGACTGGTCATGCCTCAGAGACCTTCAACCCAACTGTGCATCTGAAATTGGGGCTGTGGGTGTCTCCTCCCTTAGTGCTGTGACACAGACAAGCACTTGGAATGATTGATGTGACACTCAGCTGAGCTGCTGTAGAATTGCTTTCAATTTGTAGTTTCTCATTTCAGGCATTGCATAATGTTCATTATTCTGTTCCAAGAGTGGCAAGGGGAGATGCACCAGGGAGGGAAGTGCTGAGAGCTCTTGTTTTTTAATGCAGGGCTGTGCTAATCTTTGGTTCTAATCTTTGTTTCTAGCACTCTGTAATATGTTAAGTAGCTCACTTAAGAGATTGGTGGCAGCAACTTTGTATACTGATGGTGCTGAGTCCTTTGAAGTGGCTGGATAGTGTGTAATTCTCTGTTTGCTCTCTAAAATGTGTCCCTGCTTTTTCACACCTTGCCAGTTTTTATCCCGGGAGCTGGGATGTGATTCAGGGTGGGGGCACTGCTCAGAGTTCAGTGAAAATTCCATTTCTGCTCCCTTGGGCTCCCAGTGAGGGTGACTTGGTGGCACAGTGGGACAGTCCTTGGGGTGATTGCATGGCTGTGTCTGCTCTGAAGTGTTCACTAAATGCTGCTTTCTCTGCCTTGGCTAGAAAAGGGAATTTGAGTTACATTTCATGGTGCTGTGTGCTGAAAGAATGTGTTAAACAGAAGTATTTATGTACTTTACCAAGATTTACTAAACCTGGAGTTCTTCAAATTCCCTCAGTCTCTCTGAATCAGATTTATTTGACATTTACTCATTTGAGAGCACTTTTTTTAATATATGAGCCTATTTGATAGTAAAGGTGATGCTACTTGTGAGAAATTTAGAGGCTTGAAAAATCCAGACTGTATTTTCCATTTGAAAACTGAATCAGTTAAAAAACCAAAAACCAAAAAACAACAACCAAGCAAAAACAATAACAAAAAATCTGAAGAAAAACTGTGAATAATCAAATTACTACCATGAAGACCTGACATAATTAGTAGATTGTTCTATTTAAGAGGTGAACTTCTCAAATAAACAAGTTGGATATTTTTAGCACCATCACATAAGAACGTAACAGCCTCTTGCTACGTAAGCATGAAAGTGAGGTATTAACAAATGTGCCTTCAAACTGAGCTGCCTTTAGGCTGCTTTATTGTCCAGCCAGCAGATGTGTGTCCCCATCTCCCTTCCTCATTGTTCCCTGCTCCCATGGGAAGCAGTGTGGGGATTTGCTCTCAGGATTACAGGAGAATAGCTCTATAATACAGGCCTTAGGAAAGCTTCCACTGCAGCTCCTTTGTGAGCAGCTTTAGAAGGCAACATGTTTTAAAAAACCACCAATCACCTCGTGTTTCCTCTCTTTGTCCTCTTGGATGTACTTAGGAGTCAAGAAATTCAGGTTTCTCTGATTCTTATTGGTAAGAAGGAGATGATGTGTGGAAGCGATTAAATTTTGGTTTTAGCCCCAAATCTATACTCTGATGGCTGAAAACCCTGTGTGCCCCGATGATCTGTCAGAAATCTGAGGTGGTGTGATGGGCACCTGCATTCCTGGAGCTTGGAAACTCCTTGGAGATGCCCCAGGAGCCTGGAAAAGGGAGAATGAGGCTGTGCTGCTGCTCATGCTTGGGAAGGAGCTGTTCTCCTTTTCCTCCTGCCTGAGGTTTTCCTGTGTTCCCCTTTACTCTGCAGGTGCTGACAGAATGGACTCAGTTCTGCCTCAGGTTTTTGCTGCTTTAATGTGACATCCAGCAGCCCTGCTCCAAGGAGCCTCTTCCCAGGACAAGGGTTATCCCACAGCACAGAGCTCCTCTTTTTCTCTGCAGCTGCTTTAGAGCCTTGAGTCTTCAGTTCCTACCAAAAAAGCCAGGAATGAGTAATATTGTGCATAGATCCTAAAATTCATCCCAAAAACGGAATCCAGGGAAAAGCTGATACCCAGTAGAACACTATGCCTGCTGTGCCTCTTCAAACCTCCTCACTAATCCAATCCTTCCGTAGAGGAGCTTGCACTGGGAGATTGGGAAATGTATTTTGGAAAAGAATGATTCATCTCCTCAGAGTTGGGAGCAGTGACTCCTGAATGAGGACTCTGCAGGAGGATTTCCATGAGCAGTGATTCAAACATCCCAGCTCTTGCACCTCTGTGCCTGACGTGTGGCTGTGCTGGAGAGCAGCCTGCACGTGTGCTCTGTGCCAGGGCTTCCTGCAGCTCCTGGGCAGCCTTCTGCTGTCCATCCACTCAGCTTTGTCTTTGGTGTCCATCCACTGAGCTTTTTGTTGGTTTCCATCCACTGAGCTTTTTCTTTGGTGTCCTCCTGAGCTTTTTATTGATGTCCATCCGCCTGAGCTTTGTCTTTGGTGTCCATCCACTGAGCTTTTTCTTGGTTTCCATCCACTGAGCTTTGTCTTTGGTTTCCATCCACCTGAGCTTTGTCTTTGGTTTCCATCCACCTGAGCTTTGTCTTTGGTGTCCATCCACTGAGCTTTGTCTTTGGTGTCCATCCACTGAGCTTTGTCTTTGGTGTCCATCCACTGAGCTTTGTCTGTGGTGTCCATCCACTGAGCTTTGTCTGTGGTGTCCATCCACTGAGCTTTTTCTTTGGTGTCCTCCTGAGCTTTTTATTGATGTCCATCCACCTGAGCTTTGTTTTGGTGTCCATCTGAGCTTTGTTTTGGTGTCCATCTGAGCTTTGTTTTGGTGTCCACCTGAGCTTTGTTTTGGTGTCCATCTGAGCTGTGTTTTGGTGTCCACCTGAGCTGTGTTTTGGTGTCCACCTGAGCTTTGTTTTGGTGTCCACCTGAGCTTTGTTTTGGCGTCCATCTGAGCTTTGCTTTGGCGTCCACCTGAGCAGGTTTTTGGTGTCCACCTGAGCAGGTTTTTGGTGTCCATCTGAGCAGTTTTTGGTGTCCACCTGAGCTTTGCTTTGGTGTCCACCTGAGCTTTGCTTTGGTGTCCACCTGAGCTTTGCTTTGGTGTCCACCTGAGCTGGTTTTTGGTGTCCACCTGAGCTGGTTTTTGGTGTCCACCTGAGCTTTGTTTTGGTGTCCATCTGAGCAGTGTTTTGGTGTCCATCTGAGCAGTTTTTGGTGTCCATCTGAGCAGTTTTTGGTGTCCATCTGAGCAGTTTTTGGTGTCCACCTGAGCTTTCTCTTGTCTCCACCCTTGGCACCTCCATGCCGTGCTGGCTGTGGCTGCGTGCACGGCTGCTCCCTGTGCTGCTCCATGTGCTCAGTGCCCTCTGTACCAGCAGCTCCTGTGACCTGATTACCTGTTGTTCCTGTGTGTAGCTGAGTCTCATTTCTCCCTTTTGTTTTCTCCCTTTGTCACTTGGCGTGGACACACAACTGTCAGCAGACAAAGGTGATGACAGAAATGCAGGGGAGTCTGCTGGATTCACATGAGGTACTGATCCTTTCTGTGGCACTGCTGATACCTGCTGTGAGCATCAGCCCCTTCAGCAGGGAGCCTTTGGATATTGAAAACTGCCCAAAAGAAAGAGTTTTACTGATCATGGAGCTTTTCTGTCCATGCCTGTTGTCTCACTGTGCACCTTCCAGCACCCAGCATGGCTTTGGTCCCCTTGCTGCTCATCCTGCTGGTTTCAAACCTCACCATAAGAGCTTCTATCATGAGTATCTATTTTTTTGTTGCTGCTGTTTTTCCATCTCTCATTGTCTGCTTTGGCTCTCTTGGTAGTTTGTTCTTAATTTTTGACAGCCTTCCCCAAGACTCTTAAGGGCAGCACTGCCTTCAAGAAGTGATCAGAAATTTAATGTTTCCCCAGATTTTTCAGGATAAGCAACTTGTTCAGGATGTCTGACTTATCACCCCAGTGATGGAGGAGGCTGAGGACAATGTGCCAAGTCTTTTATTGGAGTTTTAAATGACCTTTAATTCCTTTGGATAGAGGAGTCATCAGGTTACATAGAGAATTTGCAATGGTTGGTTCAGTGGTTACACCAAAATTTTTAGTAAACTAGTGATTTGTTTTTAAATAAAAACAGCATAGGGGATGGAAATGCACAAAAATACTGCACAAATCCACTGATCCCACCACTCCTTGTAATCCCAGGAAAAGGAATTACCACATGGCTAGCAGTAGTTGGAAATAGAATCTCAGTGGAAATAAAGCAGCAGGGAAGGGATATTTTGGATCAAACTGGGGATTCAGGGAGAGGACAGGGGGGAATGGCAGGGATAGATGGGATATTGGGAAGCACCCATGGAATCCCTGGCAGCAGCTTTGGCTCCAGACCTCTCCATCCCCTGGCGGCCTTGGTAATTAAAGATCACAGGGCTTAATTGCACAACGTGTTGCCTTTGAAAGTCCGAGTGTTGTGTAACTGCAGCAGAAAAGTCAGTTGGAGTTGGGAAGCTCGAGCCTGCACGTGGCATTTGTGTAGGAAAAGCAGGGAATTGATGAGTGCTGTGCCAGGAGCTGGGGCTTGCAGGGGAGGAACGTTTGGATGTTGTCAAGTTTGCAGAACACCATGGTTGAGCTGTGATAGGCAGGGTTTTACATTCTTTGTATTATCCTGGATGCCAAAAACTGCCTTGCACGTGGAAAAAATATTTGTGTAAAATAGGAGAAATAACTGCTTTAAAAGCACCTGGTGGTTCAGTGTGTAACTGAAATTTTCCAGGGTTGCTGCTGTGGGTAACTCCTGGGAGCATCTCTTGCTCCTCCAGGCTCAGCTTTCCACCAAACACACTGGGAACACACCAGTGAGGGAATATCCTGGCAAAGGTGCTGAGATCCACATTTTCCAGTGTCACTGCTGAGACTGTTGTGTTTTAGCTCCTTCAGCTCCTTGTGTTGGAGCTTTCTGTGCCTCATTTGCTGTTAAAGTGAGTGCAGAGCAGGGAGGGATTCTCAGCAGATCCCTAAATAGCCTTAAATATTTATCAAGGGCTGAAATAAAAAAAGTGTAAATGCTCAGGGAGAAAAATCAGGGTGGGGTGACCAAGAGTGGAAAAAGAATGGAAGGAATTGATGGAACCGGGACACAAAATGGGAGTTGCTGCAACATGAACTTCTGTACTGGGTTGGTAATAGCCAGTGTGGTCTGGGATTAAGGACATGTTGCTGTGGTGGAATTTTGGGAAGGATTTCCCCTTGGAAAAGGAGAGGTCAGGCACTGGAAGGAGCTGTCCAGGGAGGTTTGGAGTGCCCATCCCTGGCTGTGTCCAGGGAAGGACTGGATGTGGGCTGGTGACAAAATGGGGATTGGGCACAGGTTGGACTCAATCTGGAGGACTTTTCCAACCTCAGTGATTGTGAGAGCTCATGAATTATCTTGCAAAGGCAAAATACTTTGGCTGCTAAGAAATTGCAAGTTTGCCAAGGGAAAAGCAGGAGTGGGTGATGGGGCTGTGCCTGGCAGAGCCCAGCTGCAGTGCCCAGGAGGGGATTTGCTGGGGGCTGTGCCTGGCAGGGCCCAGCTGCAGTGCCCAGGAGGGGATTTGCTGGGGGCTGTGCCTGGCAGGGCCCAGCTGCAGTGCCCAGGAGGGGATTTGCTGCTGTTCCCGGCTGATGGATTTGTGCCATTGCAGGCTCACGCTGAGGACTCGGTCATGGATCACCACTTCCGCAAGCCGGCCAACGACATCACATCCCAGCTGGAGATCAACTTTGGAGACCTGGGCCGCCCCGGGCGCGGCGGCAGAGGGGGCAGGGGCGGCCGGGGCCGCGGGGGCAGGGCCAGCCGTGGGGGCAGGACCGACAAGGTGAGCACTGCCCACCCAGGGATGGGGCACTCACTGCCCGTCCCTCTGGCACCTTCCCGACCTGCTGGCACCTTCCCGACCTGCTGGCACCTTCCCCTTCCCATCCCGCTGGCACCTTCCCGTCCCGCTGGCACCTTCCCGTCCCGCTGGCACCTTCCCGTCCCGCTGGCACCTTCCCGTCCCGCTGGCACCTTCCCGACCTGCTGGCACCTTCCCGTCCCGCTGGCACCTTCCCGACCTGCTGGCACCTCTTCCCTCTTCCCGTCCCGCTGGCACCTTCCGACCTGCTGGCACCTTCTCCTTCCCATCCCGCTGGCACCTTCCCGTCCCGCTGACATCTCTTCCCCTTCCTGTCCCTCTGGCACCTTCTCTCTTCCCGTCCCGCTGGCACCTTTCCCCTTCCCGTCCCGCTGGCACCTTTCCCCTTCCCGTCCCGCTGGCACCTTCCCCTTCCCGTCCCGCTGGCACCTTCCCCTTCCTGCTGGCACCTTCCCTCTTCCCGTCCCACTGGCATCTCTTCCCCTTCCCGTCCCGCTGCCATCTTCCTTCTCCCATCCTGCTGCCATCTTCCTTCTCCCATCCTGCTGCCATCTTCCTTCTCCCATCCCGCTGCCATCTTCCTTCTCCCCGTCCCGCTGCCATCTTCCTTCTCCCATCCTGCTGCCATCTTCCTTCTCCCCGTCCCGCTGGCATCTCTTCCTCTTCCCATCCTGCTGGCACCTTCCTCTTCCCATCCCGCTGCCATCTTCCTTTTCCCCGGGGAAATGCTCTCCCAGCCAGCAGCGTGTTTTAAAGCCAAGTGAAAACCCTTCTGTGCAAAGCTGACTTTAACCCAGACTCTTAGCACAAAAGGTTTCAGCAGTTCTGCCACCAAACCCAAAAAAGGGAGGGTGGATTTTTAGAGTGTCTGTGTCTGTGTCTGAACCTGGGCAATGACTTTGCAGCGTGCACAGGTGTGAATGTACCACGAGGTGCCCGAGGTGGTGCCAGAGCAGCAGCACCAGTGCTGGTTATGGACACTGTGTGTGCTTGGTGACCTGCTGGGGTGTCGGGTTATCTCGGCTGTTTGGATGGCCTGGAAAGGCCCGGGGTGGCCTTGGGGCAGCCGCGTATCGAAGGACGAGAAGAGGCTTCAGTTCTTCTTTCAGTTTTTATGTTTATTAATTGTTTATCTAAAAGATGTTCTTTCAGCTGAACAGAGCTCTGCTCAGCAGCCAGCCATGGGCACACTGTGCTGCCCTCCGGACAGCCACGTATCTTTATACCCATGGTTACGTGTACAATATTTATCATTTTTCCCCAATACCATTTATTCTTATAACTCGGTGCACTCTCAGTAATGACCAATCTAAAGGTGCCACTGTGGCCAAAGAAGATGGAGGAGAAGGGGAAGAAGAAGAAGGACAGGACACGCCCCAATTCCTCCATCTTACTCCTCTAAACCCCCCTGTACAGAAATCCTAAACCCTGTGTCTCACCCTCTGATTAACTGATCCCTTCACCATTCACCCCGGTGAAGCCCTCATCCTTGTCGTCTCCTGTGTAGGGTCAAAGTCCAGCTACCAGACACTTCTGGAACATTCCAGGACTCCCGAGACCCCCAAGGTGGTCTCGGTGGCCCGGCACCTCAGGACTGAGATCCTGAGATCCGACACTGGGGGTGAGGGGCTGCTTGTACAGCTGCTCGTCACATCCTGAACCTGAGGAATTCACATTGCCCAGCTGCAAACACGGCTCTTCCTGCTTTTTTCCCTTCCTTGGTGCTAAGGCATGAGGGGAATAAATACCCTGAAAAAATACTGGTTGGGGTTTGGGAGACAAAATGTGAAGTTGAAGCACTGCAGTGTAGCTACAGTGAAGATTTGATTTATTATGAATCACTTACTTGCCTTAAAGGCATCAGTCAAATTGTTACTGGTTGGAAAATGGGCTCAGTCTGTGTGCTGTGGTTTCCTTCACACAGATCTTCCACAGACACAGACTTCCCAAATTTTAGTTTATTAGTTGGGAAGCTCTCTCCTGACAACAGCATCAGGATATTTAGGGAATTGAAATGAAACAGTGGTGGCTTGGTTTGAGTTCTTTCACTAATACTCTTCAAGAATGCTGCCATAAAGTAATTCCAAGCTTTCCTGCACCTGACTTTGTGTTGCTTTTGTTTGCTTGCAGTTGGTCAAGGAGTTTGATGTGATCCACACGCCCAACCAGGTGGGTGAGCTCTGCAGGAGCATTCCCTGGCATCAGGGACCAAAACTCCCCTCCTTCTTCTGGCTGTTGCTGCTCTTGTGTGCTGAGCAAATGGAGATCCTGTGGCTTAATTTACTTTTTAATTCTGGTTTGTGGCCTGTGGAGTCTTAGGCAAGGCAGAGACTCTGCAGCTACAGGTGTTGATGCACCTCTCATTTTAGATATATTTCTTGATAAATAAATAAATAAAATTATTTATTTAGAATAAATTCTAAATAAATTTTAGATATATTTCTTAATACCATGACAGGAAGTTCCACTATCTTGGCTCTTCCCATTCTTCTCCAAGGACCAAGTGAAGAGTATGAAATTTTCTTATTTCTGCTCTGGTTTTTAGATGTGGTGCAAAACCTTTCAGAAAACTGCTGAGGAGATCCTTGGCTAATGTATGAAGTTTTAGGGCGAAAAATTTGGCACAAAAATTACTTTAATCCTCTGATTTCTGAGTGGGAAAAATTAAACATGAAAAACTGAATTTGTGCTCCAGAAAGGGCCTTTTCAGTTGTCCCTCAGTAAGGATTGTTCCACAGGGAAGGAATGGTTGGAATTCCATGATCTTTAAGGTCCTTTGTAACCCAGACCATTCTGAGATCTCTTTTTAAAGAGAATTGTGCAAACATCAATTTGCCTACAATTCCTCTCCAGATAAAAAAAACAGTATAGAAGGCTTTGTAATACTTGGAATAAATAAAAAAAAAAGCTTGTTTTTGTAGTGATTGCTCCAGCCCCAAGGTGCTGCCCCCTGTGCCTGCAGGCAATAACTCTGTGATGTTTCTCTTTCAGTCAAGTGCTTCTGCTCCTGACGTAGATGACCCAGAGGCTTTCCCAGCTCTGTCCTAAACTGGATGTCATAAAGCCAACCCTGCCCTGGTCGGGCCTTCCTCTCCGAGGCTTGCATGCTTAAGGATCCTAAAACAACTAAGAAATTGAAAAAAAAAAAAAACAAAACAAAACAAAAAAAAAAAGACTGTCATTCATACCATTCACACCTAAAGACTGAATTTTATCTGTTTTGAAAATGAACTTCTCTCGCTACACAGAAGCAACAAAACATGGTAGTCAAGTTTTGTATTTAGAAATGTAATGGTAGCAGGGATGTTTTCATAATTTTTTCAGAGATTATGCATTCTTCATGGATACTTTTTTGTATTGCTGCTTGAAAATATGCGTTTCCAAACTTGAAATATAGGTGTGAACAGTGTGTACCAGTTAAAAGCTTTCCCTTCATTTGTGTTCTTTTTTTTTTTTTTTTTTAATTTAAAGTCAGCATTTTAGACTTTTCCCTTTCTCCCCACCCCAAACTCCAAACTAGGTTTTAATTATTACACACTACTTCAGTTTCCTTAATTCCTCTTTGGCAGATTTTTCTCAGCCCATGGAATCTGTGGAATATTAATTTGGCAGGCTGAATGGAATGAACTCCTGGAGTACTTAACTTTTAATGCTTCACTTCCAACATGGAAAACCAGTCACATTTTCATCTCTGTTGGGTAGTTTGTTTACACAAAATCTTTCTAGAAAATTGAAAGCAGATACTTGAAATCAAGATTCAAAGCACATTGGTTTATGATTCAATACCTGTGTATGGACCCAGCAATGGGTAACTGGTCTGAAAACCAGCTTTTTAAAATTCCTGTATCCCACCTTGCACTCCCCCTCTGGACCTTTCTTTCCTCTTCCTTCCCTTCAACAGAACAAGATGCTTTTTTGGCAAAAAAAAAAAAGAGTTTTTTAAATGACCTTTGATTTTTGTTTGAGAGGATACCCTGAGATTGGGGAAATTGCTGTTATTGGAGCTGGGGTACCCTGAGATAGAGGGAATTCCTGTTATTGGAGCTGGGATTCCCTGAGATAGAGGGAATTCCTGTCCTTGGAGCTGGGGTACCCTGAGATGGAGGGAATTCCTGCCCTTGGAGCTGGGATACCCTGAGATAGAGGGAATTCCTGTCCTTGGAGCTGGGGTACCCTGAGATAGAGGGAATTCCTGTTATTGGAGCTGGGATAGCCTGGAATAGAGGGAATTCCTGTCCTTGGAGCTGGGGTACCCTGAGATAGAAGGAATTCCTATCCTTGGAGCTGGGATTCCATGAGATAGAGGGAATTCCTGTCCTTGGAGCTGGGATACCCTGGAATAGAGGGAATTCCTGTCCTTGGAGCTGGGATACCCTGGAATAGAGGGAATTCCTGTCCTTGGAGCTGGGATACCCTGAGATAGAGGGAATTCCTGTTATTGGAGCTGGGGTACCCTGGAATAGAGGGAATTCCTGTCCTTGGAGCTGGGATTCCATGAGATAGAGGGAATTCCTGTCCTTGGAGCTGGGATTCCATGAGATAGAGGGAATTCCTGTCCTTGGAGCCGGGATACCCTGAGATAGAGGGAATTCCTGTCCTTGGAGCTGGGATTCCATGAGATAGAGGGAATTCCTGTCCTTGGAGCCGGGATACCCTGAGATAGAGGGAATTCCTGTCCTTGGAGCTGGGATTCCATGAGATAGAGGGAATTCCTGTCCTTGGAGCTGGGATACCCTGAGATAGAGGGAATTCCTGTTATTGGAGCTGGGGTACCCTGGAATAGAGGGAATTCCTGTCCTTGGAGCTGGGGTACCCTGAGATAGAGGGAATTCCTGTCCTTGGAGCTGGGATTCCATGAGATAGAGGGAATTCCTGTCCTTGGAGCCGGGATACCTTGAAATAGAGGGAATTCCTGTCCTTGGAGCTGGGATTCCATGAGCCTGGGGGAATTGTTGGAGCTGGGATGGGGGGAAGGTGGCAGCTGTGGCATTGGCACCCAGGTGCAGCAGGACCTGAGGCATTCCCAGGTATGGCAATCTGTGCATGGGACACCAAAAATCCACCCCAAAACCTCAACACTTCACCTCTCCATCCAAATGCAGCTCTGGCTCAGTGCAGTGCTCAGGATCTGCTTGGGACATCACCAAGGAAAGTTTTTTTCCAGAGAATGGTTGTAAGAAATTCCTTCTCCTCCCTCAAAATCCACCATCGGTTCCGTTTCTTCCCTGTGTATCCCTTCAATACACAAAAGGAGTTGAGTGAATGGCTAATAGGGGATTTTGTAGGGGTTTTATCAGCATGTGGTAGGAGAATAGAAGCAAATCTCCCATTTTATTTCATGTTTTCCTCTTTGGCCATTAGAGCATACTGGTAGTTTTGTAGGTAGGTAGAAACTAAAGGTAACGCCCTATTTTTGTAAAAACTGTGCAGGACAGGCAGGAAGTGTTGGAGACCTTGGAATGTGGAGCACCAGCCTGCTCAGCTGGGGTGTTAGCAGCTGCCTTTGCTGTTCCTGAGCTGTTCTCCACCAGAGCTCCAGCTGGGACCCACTGTGAGTAGCACGGATCAGTTCCCTCACCTGGATCTCCAGCCCCAGGCAGGAGGAAGAGGAGGAGGAGGAGGCAGATTTTCCATCTGAGGGTGGGAGAATCCCTTGGCTCTGCTCTCAGTGTGGGGCTCCTGGAGGAGCTGAGCTGTTCCTTCTCCCACTCTGTGGTGGGAAGTGCTGCCCTTGCAGCCTTGGGGACAGCCTGGTAACACCCAAACCCCTGAACACGGCCCCTCCTGGATCCAAGCTGCTGTTCCAGTTGGCACCCAGGTGATTTTGCTGGCTGGATTTTCCTTTTTCCTGCTCTAGAACATTCCCAAATGGCACCTAGAGTGATTTTCAACATAGCTTATGACTTAAGATTGGTCCTTCTGCTGTTCTGCCAGATGTGAATTCACCTCTTTCAGTCCATTTTGTGTCAAGAACTAAAATTGTGAACATTTATCTTTAATATTGGTGGGTGTTAATTGAAATAAAGGTTTATTTTCATGCTCTTTTAAAAACAATGTGCTGGAAACCACATGGAAATGAAACCACTGAGGTTCCTAGTGGCTCACCTAGGGTCTGCCCCAGGAAGTCCAGTTTGCATTCCCATTCCCAGGATGGATTTTGCCTTGGACAAGCATCTCCCAAGTAGGTTATTAATGATTAATGAGCTTGCTTTTACTAACACTTTCTGTCCTCTTGCTTGCTCCTGCTGTCACACCAAATCTAGGGGACTGCAACTTTTAAATTCTGATCCTTTGGAAAAGAGAGCAGAGAAAGTTGGAGGTGTGGAGCAGATTGGCTGTGGGATGAGCAGGGGCAAGGTTTGAGCAGGGGAGTTATCTCAGAGCTGGAATGGGGGGAGGGAGCAGGGGGGGTTGATTGGTCAGGTCCAAGAGTTAGCTGTGTGGGAAAGGACAAGGATTCCCCTGGAATGTCAGGAATCAGTGGAAATGTGTGGTGGCAGCACTTGGAGGAGCTGAGCCCAGCTGTGTACTCACAGGGATGGCTTTGCAAAGGCAGAGCTCTGGTTTAATAAACCCAACACTTGCAGCCAGCTGTGCCTCTTCCAGCTGTGCCTCTTCCAGCTGTGCCTCTTCCAGCTGTGCCAGCCTTCTGCTTCCCCAGGGTCATCCCAAGGACCAACCTCCCTCCTTTGGGCTGCTGTGCCCCAGCCAGGTTGCACCGGGGTGTCCCCAGGACAGCCAGGCCTGGTGTTCCTGCTGGAAGGGTGTCCTGAGGGGGAGTCACCTCCTGGGATGCTCAGGGACAGCGCTGGAGGCTGCCAGGCTGCAGCCACAGAGCTCTGGTTCCTTCTCTTGGAGTGAGGCTGGACACAAATCCCACATTGTGATTGATTTGGGGATTTGTGGGGTGAGGACAAAATGAATTCCAGTGTTCTCTTAGCCTTAGGTTGAAGTAGAAAATGAACATTCAGACAAATATGAATGGCAAAATAGTGTTTTATGAAAAAAAACCCGGGTTTTGGCATCTGATTTGCCTTTCTAGCTCAGTTTGGTGTGCAGAGCTGAGTGGTGGTGCTCGGGCAGAACCCTCTCAGCAGGGCGGTTCCCAGGCAGCAGGTTCTGCTTTTTTGGATGTCTGACCCAGTTCTGAGGGAGATGTTTGCCTTTGGTGTCACCCAGCCAGGTGACACAGGTGGGAGCAGAGCTCAGAAACCCAAAGTGCCATGGCTGAGCTGGTATTTGGCAATACCCAAATATCAAATTCTGCACTTGAATGGTGGCAGCAGCAGCTCTGTCCCTGCTTGGGAATGCAGGGGATGCTCCAGGTAAGTTCATACCTGGGCTGCTCCATCTCTAACTGCAACCTTTCAGCTTCATTTTTAATTTTTAATTGTTCTGTGTAAAGCTGGAGCTTGACCAGAGAAAACAACAGGAAGCCAAGTTCAGATTTCCAACATTTTATTTATATACACACATCTGGTAAACAAAGTCATTAAATGTGTAACACCCTTGCAGCCTGTAATTAGAACACTCCAATAAATCACTGAAATTCCTCTTGACAATCCATTTGACTGAGTACAGATGCTGCCTGCTGCTTTTAGTTGTGCTGAGGAATTTTCCTGCCCTGAGTGAGGCAAGGAAGGGGCCCTGGCTCTGGTGCTGTGTCCCCTGTGGCTCTGGTGACATTGGGGACTCTGTGACTTGGTGCCAGGGGAGGTGCTGAGCTGTTCATCCTTCCCTTTTGCAGTTCCACCCTTCCCTTTTGCAGTTCCACCCTTCCCTTTTGCAGTTCGTTTCTTGCTCTTCCTGGTGGAAATGATGATTTTTAACTCTGATTCTGGAACAGGGCTTGAGGCAGCCCAGGCTGTGCAGAAAGGGCTCCCAAAATCTCCAAAATGCAGCTCTGGCATCCCCAGCGTGCCTCTCTGCAGAGGAGCAGCCACGTCCTAAGGTGAGCTGTGACTGGGGAAGGGTTTTGTCACTCGGAGGTGTCACATGCGAGGGACTGGAATTGCGTGTGCTGAAACACTGAAATATTTCATAAATGCTAAAATCCAGGCCGGGCTCGCATCAAAACACACTGAAATACTCTGTAAAAGTGCCAAAATCCAGGCTGAGCTCACATTGAAACACCAAAATACTCTGTAAAGTGCCAAGATCCAGGCTGAGGTCATTGAAAACACAGAAATACTTTGTAAAATTACCAAAATCCAGGCTGAGCTCCCATCAAAACACACCGAAATGCTTTGTAAAGTGCCAAAATTCCTGCCGGGCTCCCGTGGAAATCCTCTAAAGTGCCAGAATTCTTTCCGGGCTCACAGCGCCCCCTGCCTCCCTCGGTCAGGAGCTGAGTTTCACTCGGTCCAGAGTCAGGTTCCCCGGGCAGCAGAGGGCGGCGGGCACGAACGCCGAGGTTGGGAACACGGGCAGGGGGCTGGGCTCGGGCTCGGGGGCCGGCTCCGGGGCCAGGCTGCCGGGGTTGCAGATGTACACGGGCTCGGGGGGCTCCATGGCCTCCAGCAGCAGCCGCTGGTACAGCTCCGGCAGCTGCTGCTCCTCCGCCGAGCTCTCCGCTGCCCACTCGCCGTGCCCCCTGCTGCCAGCGCTGCCCACCTCCTCCTTGTCCCCGGCCTTGGGGGGCTCGGCCTGCGCAGGGGTCTCCTCCACCGGGCTCGCTTCGGGCTCCTCGAAGGCGCCGCCGGGCAGGAAGGGGCTGGAGGGAGCGCTCAGCTCCGCCTGCGGGGCACACGGAGTGAATGCCGGCACCATCTCCGGGACTCGCTCGTCCCGCTGGAAACGGGAGAGCTGCACTTTAATTCCCCCAGCGCAGATTATCTGCTGCTTCGGGAGATTACTGGCTCGCATGGCTCCAATTGCTTTTTTAATGAAGGCTGTGGGATTAGAAGGAAAACCCCTCTCATTTACCTTGGCAGCCGCTAAGCTCTTGGCCCACGTGGCGTTGGCAGGGTCGGGAATGGCTTTGCTGTGCCACTGCGGCAGCAGGAGGGACAGGAGCCACCGCAGCCTGCAGGGGGATCCATGCAATTAGAAACGTGAATGGTGACACCTGCAGCGCCCTTGTGCTCCTCGGGTGTGGAATTAACCCAGGCGTGACCGTGGATCCGCCCTCAGAGCTCTTGGCTGGGTGGGGATAATTCCCAGGGATTGCTCCCCTTCAGTTTGGTTTCAAGGTCTGGTTGAAAATTCACAGTGTCTATGGGCTACAGGTGTATTTTAAGCCCAGAGCCTGTTATTATTATTCATGTACTATGAAACTTTATTTTTAACAATCCTCGCTGTTCCATGCTCATGAAGGGGCATGAACATCCTATAGGACCAGGGAAAATGTTTTTAAACTAAAAGAGGATCTATTTAGATTAGATGGGAGTGAAGATTTTTTAAATGCACTGGCACAGGGTGCCCAGATTTGCTGTGGCTGCCCCTGGCAGTGCCCAGGGCCAGGCTGGAGCACCTGGGACAGTGGGAGGTGTCCCTGTCATGGCAGGGGTGGCACTGGGTGGGCTCTGAGGTCACTCCCAACCCAAACCTTTGTGGGATTTAATCCCTCCTGATACCACCCCGGTTTTATTGGGACACAGCTGATGGATCCACTCACACTCTCCTTGCTGGAGGCACAGAGCAAAGGCAGGCTGAGAGGATGGAGAAGCTGCAGATGAGCCCCAGAGTCAGCCAGTCCCCAGCACCTGCAATGCAGAGCAGCCACCACTCAGCTCCAGCAAAAAGAGGGGAAAAACCCCAAATCTTTCTGTGCTCCATAGATAAACCACCCTTCACCACAGAGGAAACAGCACAGCACTGGGAGCTTGAAGGCAAAGAAAGAGATTCCACATCCCAAACCCAGCTGAGACTGCAAATCTTCAGCACCAAGAGATCTTCAGAACGCTTGGAGAGTTCCAGTGAGTGCAGGGGAGCAGGAAAAGCATTCCCAGAGAGCAGGAAAGGGGATCCAAGGGCCAGGAGCGCCCTGGCACTGCTTGGAGAGCTCCAGTAATGCTGGGGAGCAGGGAAAGCATTCCTGGAGAGGGGATCCAAGGGTAAGAACTGCCCTGGCATGCTTGGAGAGCTCCAGTGAGTGCAGGGGAGCAGGGAAAGCATTCCCAGAGAGCAGGAAAGGGGATCCAGGCCCAGGAGTGCCCTGGCACCGCTTGAAGAGCTCCAGGGACTGCAGAGGAGCAGGGAAAGAATTCCCAGAGAATGGGAAAGGGGATCCAAAGGCAAGGAGCGCCCTGGCACCTCTTGGAGATCTCCAGTGAGTGCAGAGGAGCAGGGAAAGCATTCCCAGAGACTGGGAGAGGGGATCCAAGGGTAAGAACTGCCCTGGCTGTGCTTGGAGAGCTCCAGTGAGTGCAGAGGAGCAGGGAAAGCATTCCCAGAGAGCGGGAGAGGGGATCCAAGGGTAAGAACTGCCCTGGCTGTGCTTGGAGAGCTCCAGTGAGTGCAGAGGAGCAGGAAAAGCGTTCCCAGAGAGCAGGAAAGGGGATCCAGGCCCAGGAGTGCCCTGGCACCGCTTGGAGAGCTCCAGTAATGCTGGGGAGCAGGAAAAGCATTCCCAGAGATTGGGAAAGGGGATCCAGGCTCAGGAGCAGCTGTGTCCTCACCGTCCAGGCAGACGCTGTCGCTGTTGCCCCGGGGCCCCTCCCCGGCCGCGGTCGCCGCTGTCATCCAGAGCTCGTGGTGCTCGCCCGGCTCCAGGTGAGGGAGGTGCAGGGAGCGAGGAGCCCCGGCGGGAACGGCTGCGGGAAAACCGGGATGGAAATGGAGAGCCTGGCACCGGATTTACTGCCCGCAGCTGGAACCGGGCTCTGAGCCAAGGCAGGACGGGGAGGAGGAGGAAGAGGAATAAGAAAAAAGAAAAGGAAGAAGAATAAGAGGAAAAAGGAGGAGGAGGAAGAAAAGGAGGAGGAAGAGAACCAAGGAAAAGGAAGACGAATAAGAGAAAAAAAGAGGAAGCCGAATAAGGGGAGAAATAGGAAGAAGAGGAGGAGGAATAAGGAAAAAGAAAAGGAAGAAGAATAAGAGGGAAAAAGAGAAGGAAAGAGAGGAGGAGGAAGAGGTTTTAGGAAAAAGAAAAGGAAGATGCGTAAGAAGATAAAAAGGAGGAGGTGGAAGATGAATAAGAGGATGAATAGAAAGAAGAAAAGGAAGAAGAATAAAAGGGGAAAGGAGGAGGAAGAAGAAGAGGAGGCAGAAGAGGATTAAGGAAAAAGAAACGGAAGATGAGTAAGAGAAAAAAAGAAGAGGAAGATGAATAAGAGGAGGAATAGGAAGAAGAAGAGGAGGAGGAATAAGGAAAAAGAAAAGGAAGAAGAATAAGAGGGAAAAAGAGAAAGAAGAGAAAGAGGATTAAGGAAAAAGAAAAGGAAGATGAGTAAGAGAAAAAAAGAAGAGGAAGAGGAAGATGAATAAGGGGAAGAAGAAGAGGAATAAGGAAAAAGAAAAGGAAGATGAGTAAGAAAAAAAAAAGAGGAAGATAATAAGAGGAGGAAGAGGAAGAAGAAGAGGGATAAGGAAAAAGGAAGATGCGTAAGAGAAAAAAAGAAGACAAATAAGAGGAAGAATGGGAAGAAGAGGAAGAAAGAAGAATAAGAAAAAGAATAAGAGGAGGAGGAGGAAGAAAAATAAAAGGAGAAGATAAGATGAGGAAGGTAAGGAAGAAAAAGAGGAATAAGAAGAGGAGGAAGAATAGGAGGAGCAGAGAGAAGTGAGAGTTTCAGGCTGAAAGTGATCCCCCAGGAGATCCTCAGCAATGAGAGGGGAGCAGGGGAAGCATTTCCAGCCCCAGGCACCCACCGTGGACCTCGGGCTGGCCCTGTCCATCCTTCCTGTGCAGGTAGATGTGGTACCCAGTGATGCAGCCCCTCTGCTGGGGCGCTGGGATCTCCTCCCAGGAAACCAGGACTCCGCTGGCCCAGGGGGTGGTGAACATCTGGGGCCCAGCTGAGGGGGCTGCAAGGCACAGGAGTGGTGTTAGAGCTGGGCTGAAACGCCTTACAAACACCTGGACAGCATTCCTGGGGTTTACCTTGAGCTGTGGAGTTTCCCCTGACTGATGCTGCCTGCCCAGCTCTGTCCTGATAAAGTGCAGACACGTGGATCTGATAGCAGACGTTATCTCTGATGTGCTCTGGGGGGAGAAACCACAGCTGCAGAGCTGCTTCTGCAGGGATTTGGGGGAGAAACCACAGCTGCAGAGCTGCTTCTTCGAGGATTTGGGGGAGAAACCACAGCTGCAGAGCTGCTTCTTCAAGGATTTGCAGTCAGGGCAGAAATATTGCAGCGGCTGCTTAAATCTGAGATAAATCTTGTGATTATTGATAGATCTTTCATAAAGAAGGGAAAGATTTTTTTTCTGATCTACTGAGCCTGGCAGGGTCTTGCTGGGCTTTAACCTGGAAATTAATGGTTTCCCACTGCCAGAGGAAAGGGATAAATGGGATATTGGGAGGGTGAACAGGCCCTGCACAGGGTGCCCAGAGAAGCTGTGGCTGCCCCTGGATCCCTGGAAATGATTTTAGTAAAAATGATAGAATTACATAGAAAATATATAGAATATATAGAAATATATAGATTATAGAATATAGACTATATAGAAATATATTTATATATGTATATAAATTAATAGAAATGTATAGAAATATAGACTCCCAAACTGGTTTGGCTTGGGAGGGACCTCAATGTCCACCCAGTGCCACCCCTGCCATGGCAACACCTCCCACCATCCCAGGCTGCTCCAAGCCCCATCCAGCCTGGCCTTGCAGCCCAAATTCCCACCTGGCTTGTTGCTAAGAATATTTTCCAACCAAGCTGGTGCCGTGCCCAGCCCGGGGTCGCATTACCTGCTATCACAGTGCACAGGTGGCATTACCAGCTATCACAAGTGACATTACCTGCTGTCACAGGAGGCATTACCTGCTATCACAGATGGAGGCATTACCAGCTATCACAGATGGCATTACTGCTGTCACAGGAGGCATTACCTGCTATCACAGGTGGCATTACCTGCTATCACAAGTGACATTACCTGCTATCACAAGTGACATTACCTGCTATCACAGTGGACAGGTGGGACGGGGGCAGCTTCACCCAGCTGTGCAGGGGCTGCAGCTGTGGCTCCCTCCAGGGCTCTGCCCACTCCACCAGGTACCCCCCGAGGGGCAGGGCGGCTCGGGCAGGGGGGCTCCAGCTCACCAGGATGTTGCTGTTCCCCAGGCCCACGGCGCTGACCCGCTGGGGAGGGGGCAGATCTGGCAGGGGAGAGCAGAACCCAGAGTCAGCACAAGGTTCTGGCAGCCTCAGTCAAACCAGGGATGTGGGGTTTGCTGGGTCCCGTCCACTTTGGCACCGTGGGGAGGATAAAATGAATTGTAGTGAAAGGGAAGGTGCTGATGGCAGGGTGAGGGTTTGCTGGCAGGAACAGCGACATTCCTGGCTTTTCTCATGGATGGGACACCCAGAGCTCGGCCTGGCTGTTGCCACACCCCAGCACCCTGCCCCGATGGAGGCACTGGGATGTGGAGCTGCTGCGGTGATTCCAGAGGAGGAACAGGGGCATCCCGAGGGCCCCTCTGGCTGGGAGAGCAGGAACCGCAGGGAAAGAGGATCTGCACATCCCTGAGGGTCACTGAGGTGAGCACAAGGTGGAGGCACTGCAACCCCTGCAGGGGTGTGGCCTAGAGGGGTGTGGCCTAGAGGGGTGTGGCACGGCAGGGGCGTTGCATGGGGGTGTGGCATGGCAGGGGTGTGGCATGGCAGGGGTGTGGCCCAGCATGGGGGTGTGGCCCAGCATGGGGGTGTGGCATGGCAGGGGTGTGGCATGGCAGGGGTGTGGCACAGCAGGGGTGCAGCACAGTGGGGTGTGGCCCGGTAGGGGTGTGGCACAGTGGGGTGTGGCACAGGGGGTGTGGCACAGAGGAGGTGTGACACAGGGGGGTGTGGCCCGGTAGGGGTGTGGCACATAGGAGGTGTGTCACAGTGGGGTGTGGCATGGCAGGGGTGTGGCACAGGGGGGTGTGGCCCGGTAGGGGTGTGGCACATAGGAGGTGTGTCACAGTGGGGTGTGTCACAGTGGGGTGTGTCACAGTGGGGTGTGGCACATAGGAGGTGTGTCACAGTGGGGTGTGGCATGGCAGGGGTGTGGCACAGTGGGGTGTGGCCCGGTAGGGGTGTGGCACAGGGGGGTGTGGCGCAGAGGAGGTGTGGCCCAGCAGAGCAGTTCTCCCAGCCATCCCCAGCCGCTGGAGCCTTACCTGGGCTGCCCAGGTGTGTCAGGACGGTGGCAGGGGCGGAGCTGCCCCGCGGGCTCTGCGCTGTCACCGTCACCCTGTGCCCCGCCCTGGGGGTCACCCTGGAGAAGCTGGTGCGGGTGGTGCGGTGGGACTGCGCCGGCAGCTTCCCCTGCTCCAGGGCTTCCAGGGTCACGTTGTAGCACAGGATCCTCCCTCCTGCCTCCCACCGGCTCAGAGCCTGCGGGGACAGAGCCTCTGACACCGGCTGTGAACGAGGGGCTGCCCCCTGCGAGTGCTGGGGATGGGGCACGGAGGGACAGCACACAGGGACACAGGGCAGGCAGGGATGGGATGGGATGCTGGGAATTGGGAATTGTTCCTGGCAGGGTGGGCAGGCCCTGCAATAGAATCCCCAGATTTGCTGTGGCTGCCCCTGAATCCCTGGCAGTGCCCAAGGCCAGGCTGGAGCAGCCTGGGACCGTGGGAGGTGTCCCTGCCATGGCAGAGGATGGAATGGGATGCGCTTTGAGGTCCATCCCAACCCAAACCATTCCAGGATTTCTTTTTCCCACCCAATTCCAGTTTTGCTGTGACAGCACTGGGGGCATTGAAACCCTTCCTGCCCTGAGTCTGAATTCACACTTTTTTTCCACTGAAAGCCACATTTTTCACAAGGGAGGGAAAAAAAGATGATCAGCTGCTCAGCTGGATTTGTCAAAATGAGCAGGTTTTGCTTGGGAGGAAAACCCTGGATTTTACTTAAAGCCACCATAAAGAATTATTTAAATTGAGCCACTCAGAACAGACACCTCTGACAGTCTGTGGAACACCACACCCTGGTTTTACTCCCCCCTGGGCGCCTTCAGTTGTACTCTCAGTTTTAGTTTCCTGATATTTCTGTGACATTAATTCATTTATTTAGCTGATGTTTGTCATAACGAAACAAAGCACAAACCAAAATGTTTGCAAAGCTTTGGGAGCAGCTCAGGACTGAGGCAGCACTGCAAACATGCTGAAATTAAATTTTCAACCCTTTTCCTGGGTGTTTTGTGAGAACAAGGGCACACCCTGGGTAGGAAGTGGTGCTGAGTGTCAGCCTGGCCTGGGAGCTGCAGTGAAACCTCTAAAGGCAGTTTATTACCCTGTTTTATGAATGATGCTGCAGGAAGTCACCCCTGATAAAGAAAGTGCTGCAAGATAAAGGTCTGCGAGCTGAAGCCACAAAGCCTGGGGTCGCAGAATTACATGAGAATTTCTGCTTTCACTTGCAGCGTGGTGTTGGGTGGGGGGAACACAGTGAAATTTTTTACCCAGCTCTGGCGGGTTTTAAACCAAATTCTTTGTGGAATGTTCCCTGTGGGGTTCCAGCCCCCAGCTCTGCCCAGCAGATCCCAAAAATGTTGTCAGGTGGGGAATATGGAGAGGGGCTTGGGATAAAGGGAGGGAGGGAGGGAGAGTACACAGGGAATGGCTCCCAGTGCCAGAGGGCAGGGATGGACGGGAGATTGGGAATTGGGAATTGTTCCTGGCAGGGTGGGAAGGGGTTGGATGGAATTCCCAGATTTGCTGTGGCTGCCCCTGGATCCCTGCAGTGTCCAAGGCCAGGCTGGATGGGTTTGGAGCAGCCTGGGACAGTGGGAGGGGTCCCTGCCGTGGAACAGGATGACATTCAGGATCCCTCCCAGTCCAAATAATTCTGGCATTCCATGAAATTGCAGGCAGAAAAATGCTGGTGAGTAAGAGGAGGAATAGGGAAGGCACCCTTGGTCTGTGTCCCTGCCCCTGGGAACTGGTGAAACCTTTGTGCTCCTTCCCTGCCATCCTAGAAATCATCATTTCCCCTCTCACCTGGCTCTGGTTTCGTTTCCCCTCTCACCTGGCTGGGTTTTGCTGCCTCTGCTGGGCTATCCTGGGTTACAAGGTGTGCCTGGGGCTGTGTGTTCTATCTGTCAGAGGTGGGGCAGTTGTCTCTGTTCATTGGGCTGCTTTCTTTATCTCTTCCGACCAATTTTCCCTCCAGATCTCTGCTGCTGGTGGGCCATTAATTATTAATTATCTTCTGTTAATGGCCAGTGAGTGTCCCTCCAAATCCCATCATCCCATGGGGAGATGCTCCGCCCAGGGGAGGAGCCAAGAATTCCCACCTGGATACAATCTGAGCTTTGGGACAGCACAGCAGCCTCTCCCTGCATTCCCAGAGGAGCAGCTTTCTGCTGCTCTCACTCTGGCAGGTTTGTTTTGTATTTCTGCATTTTCATTTTATTTTTCTTTTTTCCCTAATAAGGACCCTGTAATTCCTGCTCCCGCATCTTTGCCTGAGAGCCCCTTAATTTCAAAATTATACGAATTAGGAGGGAGGGGGTTTACATTCTCCATTTGAGGAGGCTCCTGCCCTCCTGAGCAGGCACCTGTCTGTTCCAGCCAGGCCGTGGGGTTTCACTGCACTCACCTTCCAGAAAAAGGAGAGGTTCTGGAGCCCAGAGTGCAGCTCCTGCTGCCGGTACCACACATCCAGGGTCCCTGTTGGCACTGGAGACAGGGAAAAGCAGAGCAGAGGCAGTGGTTGAGGTTTGGAGCCAACAAACAAGGGCGTAAAACCCCTGAGAAAATTCAAATTGAATCCTTTAAATGGCCCTGAAGTGCTCCAGGGTGTGATAACCCAGGTTTGCTGCTCTCTGGCTGCTTGGAGGGTGGGATCAGGAGGAGAACAAGAACCCAGGGAGAGGAGTTTGGGTGTCCTGACCTCAGTAATCTGGGTGGCTCCCAGGGGAAGCCACACATCAAAGCACAGCATTGGCTCCTGCCTTTGCATAAATTTGAGGCTCCTCAAGGTCCTTGGGCTCGGCTCCATCCATGCCAGAACAACAGGCAGCCTCGGATGAGGGCGTGTGGGGCATGTGTGGGATTTCACTGCCCAGCAAATGCCTTTAACAGCTTCAACCCCTGTTCCTTCCACAGTTCTGACTGGAGACTCTTGGTATTTTGAAGAAACCTCCCAAAATGGCATCAAAGGGAAGAGCTGGCTCCCAAAATCCAGCACCAGAGATGAATGGGTAAGGAAAGCTGAGGGGACAGGGGATGGCAGGGCTTTGCTCCTTGAGCAGCACCAGCTCATCAATTGAAGCACTGCTCATTGGTAGCTGGAGCAGGGGCAGCTGTGGCACAGCCACAAACCCCTCCAGGTCAGCACGGTGGGAGCAGCTTGTCCTGGGGTGACTGCAGAGAGAGACTGGAACAGAAACAAAAAGCAGCAGCAGAAATAAAACCAGAGCACTGGCTGCGCACTCGGAGCAGAAAAATCCCAATATGGGATTGCATCTGCTGCCCTCCAGCCTGGGTTTGAAAGCCTGTGAGCCACACGAACGAGGGTTTTGGCAGCTCACACAAAAAGGAGCAGGAGCGGGAATTTTTCCTTGGAAAGGGTTGATTTTGGGCGGTAACTTGTGGAGAAGCTCAGCTCCTGCAGCACAGGGCGGTGAGGATGCACCCAGAGCTGCTCGTGTGCAGCCTCCCCTTGCTCTGAGGGCACAAAGATCAGCTGAAAACCCCAGGGGCAGGCTGGGGGTGACAGCCACACACTCGGGGTGCAACCAAACGGGGAGAAGGCTGTTGAGAGGAAGGTGGGGGAGGCAGGGAAAACTTCACACCTCCCCAGTCAATCAATGTCTCTTACAGAAATCGCTGCTGTCACGGGGGAAAGGGGAACTGGGTGACTCAGATCAGCACCAGCCCCACGGGCTGGCAGTAATCCACAAAAACCAGCAGCCAAAGCCAAGCAGGAGAGCAGAGAATCACAGAATTACTGGGGTAATCATCTCATTCCCACCCCCAAATCCTTCAGCTCTTCTCAGGGAGCTCTGGTTTGGAGCAGCTTTACTCTTTGCTCATTAAAAACGCAATTTTCTTACAGAAACTTCTCCCTGTTGGCTCGGGGTCTGGATCTGGAGCTTGCCCAGAGGAGCCCGGCAGCAGTTTGGGCTCCTGAGCTGGAGTTTGCTGTGGGTGCAGAGCCCAGAGCTGGCTCAGGACGGGGCAGATCTTTACCAATGTCCCAGTTTAACACAAATTCACCTTTACCTGCTGCTGGGGTGCTGCCCTGGGCAGGGCAGATCTTTACCAATGTCCCAGTTTAACACAAATTCACCTTTACCTGCTGCCGGGGTGCTGCCCTGGGCAGGGCAGTTCTGTACCAATTTCCCAGTTTAATACCCATTATTCTTTACCTGCTGCTGGGGTGCTGCCCTGGCAGGGCAGTTCTGTACCAATGTCCCAGTTTAACACAAATTCACCTTTACCTGCTGCTGGGGTGCTGGGCAGGGCAGATCTTTACCAATGTCCCAGTTTAATACCCATTATTCTTTACCTGCTGCTGGGGTGCTGCCCTGGCTGCTGCTCCAGTCGCTCCACAGCCCCCGGCCCGGCAGCATCCTGCAGCTCACCTGGAACTCGTGGGCTGTGTCAGGCTCCAGCCCCTGCAGGTGGAATCTCTCCCTGCTCAGGCTCTCCACCTTCAGTGGGGATGGAGAAATTGGTGTTAGACTCCCAAGGAAACGAGGGTTGCAGGCAGCGAGAGGCCGAGTTACAAATTCAGACACAGATTTAAAAACAGCAGCCTCAGAAACTCAAAGAATGATGCAAGGGAATCATCAGACCTGCAGGGCTTCATCTGAAAAATCCCTCATAGCAAAATCTCTGTCTGGGTGATGTGCTCAGCTCCCAGCTAAGCGTTCTTTTTGCCACTTACAGTAAAATCTTCATGGGATCATGGAATGTTTAGGTTGGGAGGGAGCTTAAATCCCATCCACTGCCAGCCCTGCCATGCCAGGGACACGTCCCACTGTCCCAGCCTGGCCTTGGGCACTGCCAGGGATCCAGGGGCAGCCACAGCAAATCTGGGAATTCCATCCCAACCTCTCCCAAGGGAACAATTCCCAATTCCCAATATCCCATTTAAATCTACCTTCTTTCATTTCCCAGCCATTCCCTGTGTGCTGTCCCTCCATGCCTGTCCCCAGCCCCTCTGCAGCTCTCCTGGAGCCCCTTCAGGCCCTGCCAGGAGCTCTCTCCTGCCCAGCAGCTGCAGAATTCCCGAATGCCAGCAGGATTACCGTGCTCCAGCCGTGCCTGCCGAGGGGACGGTGCCTCAGCCTGCAGTGCTGGGCCTGTGCCTCGTGGTGCCACACGATGGTGCAGCTGGTGCCTGAGGAATCATCGAATTCCACGGAAAACTCGGGAGGGAGCGGCTTCACTGGCACCCAAACAGAGAAACAAACACAGAAACAAACAGAGAAACAGTGAAAGAAATAGGGCTCAGAGAGGCAGCACAGCACTGAAGGGGGTTAGGTGAAAAATAGGATTGTTTCTTTAGGCTGGATGGGTGATTTTTCCAAAAGGTTTAATTTTTAACGTTTTTTCCAAAAGGTTCTGACTATTTTCAGGTCTCCCCAGGGTCTGGGGCTGTCTGAGAGGGGGGCAGTGGTGCCTTACCTATGTCTATCAGCGTGAAGGTGAGCGGCTGGGAAGAGGCATTTCCTAATGGATTGGAGGCAGAAACCACCAGGCTGTAATTGGAGCCAAAATCCAGCCTGCTCAGAGCCCCAGAGCCAAACAACACCTGGCTGGGAGCTTCTTCTGGAAAGGAAAAGGTGTTGGTGCCGTTGGAGAGCCTGCAGCAGGAGCAGAGGGTTGGTTGGATTTCTGTGGGGCAGGAAGGTGAGCCCTGGGGTGTGGGGTGTCCTGGCTTGGGGATTCACCCAGGACATGGGGACAGGGTCAGCCCTGGGGTGTGGGGTGTCCTGGCTTAGGAATTCACCCAGAACATGGGGACAGGGTCAGTCCTGGGGTGTGGGGTGTCCTGGTTTAGGGATTCACCCCAGAACATGGGGACAGGGTCAGCCCTGGGGTGTGGGGTGTCCTGGCTTAGGGATTCACCCCAGGACATGGGGACAGGGTCAGTCCTGGGGTGTGGGGTGTCCTGGCTTAGGGATTCACCCCAGAACATGGGGACAGGGTCAGTCCTGGGGTGTGGGGTGTCCTGGCTTAGGGATTCACCCCAGAACATGGGGACAGGGTCAGTCCTGGGGTGTGGGGTGTCCTGGCTTAGGGATTCACCCAGGACATGGGGACAGGGTCAGCCCTGGGGTGTGGGGTGTCCTGGTTTAGGGATTCACCCCAGGACATGGGGACAGGGTCAGCCCTGGGGTGTGGGGTGTCCTGGTTTAGGGATTCACCCCAGAACATGGGGACAGGGTCAGTCCTGGGGTGTGGGGTGTCCTGGCTTAGGGATTCACCCCAGAACATGGGGACAGGGTCAGTCCTGGGGTGTGGGGTGTCCTGGCTTAGGGATTCACCCTAGAACATGGGGACAGGGCTCCCTTTCCAAAGGGATGGATTGGCACAGCCCCTTCACTGAGCCCCGAGGGGGCTGCAGGGCATGCAGGGAAGCTGCTGCAGGGGATAATTAGGCGTTAATTGTATTTACACCCCAGCACTCACTGTATCCCATAGGCAGTGGGGAGGTAGGTGAGCCTGCCCTTGTGCCACGTGCAGGTGGGGCGGCCCTGTGTCCCCTTCTGGATACAGGACACGTTCCTGGGCTCGTCTGGAGGGTCTGAAACAGAAATTCCTGTCAGTCCTGACATCCATGATCTCTCAGGATGATCCTTCAGGCCAACACCTCCAGCCAGAGCAGGCTGCCAGAGCTCCAGTGGCTCTTCCCCAAAAATGTGGGTATGAGGCATGGAGGGGATGCAGGGCAGGGAGATGTTACATGGCTTTGCAATGGTTCCTCAGGGTGAGAGAGATAGACGAGAATCCTGGCTTCATGATCAGAAGGCTGGATTTATTAACTTGTGATATATATTACATTAGGCTATTCCTACTCAATTCTTAGTTTAGCAGCTTCTGAACTTTTGCTCTCTATTCCTATTAGTATAGTCATAATGTAATATATATCATAAAATAATAAATGCAGCCTTCTGATCATGAAGCCAAGATTCTCATCTATCTCTCTCACCCTGAGGAGCCCTTGCAAAGCCATGTAACAGGGAGGCTGTTGTTTGCCCTGGGCAGGCAGATGTGTTGAGCCTCTCTGCCCTCAGGAACATCAGAGCTGCCCAATTCCAGCCAGGAATGTTCCCATGGGACTCCCAGCAGCAGCCCTGGACAAAGCCACCCCCTGGCAGTGCCTCTCGGGCTTCCCTCTCCCACAGGGGAGCTGTGAGAAGGAACGGAGAGCTTTGGGCAGTGATTCAGAAGGGATTTCCTTACTGCCACAGTGGATGTCGATGCCACAGATGAGCGCTGTCCTGCCCCCACCGATGCACTTGCAGGTGAAGTAGTGCCTGCCCTGGGCAGTGACCAGGAGGGTTTTGCTCACTGAGCCCCCCTGGGCTCGGCTTTGCTCGGAGCTGTTGAGGAAAATCGCTGCCCGGCACCAGCCCCGTGCCCGCGGGGCTGCCAGCTGGCACGACAGGGTGACGTTGGTGCCCGCAGGGATGGCACAGCAGGGGCTGGCGGTCATGGTCCCCTTGGCACACACCTCTGTGGCACCGCGGGCGGCTCTGCCGGCGCTCGCTGCCCCCCTCCGACAGGGCCCTGCAAGGGAAAGGCACAAACAGCTCAGCAGAGCCCTCGCTGCCCGCAGGACGGGCTGCGCTCCAGCAGGAGCCTCCCCGGGAGTTTGGTGGCGAAATTGCAGGCTCTGCACAGGAACTGCTGGCACCTGGGTGGGATCAGCAGCCAAGGGTCGCTCCCAGTCCCCAAAAACCCAGGTAAAGCCAGGTAAAAAGGGCCAGAACCCTCCTTTTGTTGGGATTGGGAAAGTGCCTGGGTCAGCAGAGGTGCAGGAAGGACCTGGAGCCAGGCTGGGACACCTGGGGGTGCTCACCTGGAGAGGAGAAGGATCCAGGGAGAGCTCAGAGCCCTGGCAGGGCCTGAAGGGGCTCCAGGAGAGGGAGAGGGGACAGGGATGGAGGGACAGACACAGGGAATGGCTCCCAGGGATGGATGGGACATTGGGAATTGGGAATTGTTCCTGGCAGGGTGGGGAGGGACTGGAATAGAATTCCCAGATTTGCTGTGTTTGCCCCTGGATCCCTGCAGTGCCCAAAGCCAGGCTGGACATTGGGACAGTGGGAGGTGTCCCTGCCATGGCAGGGGTGGCTCTGGGTGGGATTTAAGGTCCTTCCAACCCAAACCCAAATTCTGGGATCCTGTGAATCCATTTTTTTTCCTGTTTATCAGCTCTGCCTGTCCCGGTGCCTTTTCTCACAAACCCAACAGCTCTACCTGGAACTGAAAACCAACCAAACTCCCTGCATCACTGATGAACCCAGAAAGGAAAATGTTCACTGGCATTTGGGGTAGAAGCTGGAAAAACCCCACCCTAATTAGGCTGAATGCTTCATCTGAGAGTTAATTGCTGTGTAGGAAGAAGCTTTTTTTACCTGCTGTGAGGTGCAGCACCAGCCACAGTGCTGAGGGCACGATCCGTGGAAATGGCATTTTGGTGCCTGGGGAGAGAGGAATTCCTGTTACCAGCTCCAAAAAAAGTGGGGCTATCACGTACACATCTTTGTGGTTTTCTACTTTTTTCCTGCTTTACCACTTTCTACTTTATTGTAAAGTAGAAAGTCGTAAAGTAGAGAAAAGATTTGTTCAGAAAATCCCAAACGCTCATTTTGTGAGACCTTTCCAATGAACATTCTCTGGTTTTGTTTGACCCCAGGGGCTGTGCTGTTGTTCAGCCAGGAGCTCCTCGTGTGGTGCCTTCTGTAGGTGATTCGCAAGTGCCAGGATGAGCAATCTCAGCAGCTTCTTCAGGGAAATGCTCTGCCTTCCACTAAGCCTGGGGGCTGTGTCAACAGCCTGCGAACAGCTGCTGCCCACAGCAAAGGGCCCGAAATGTCTGAGAAAACGGGCAAAATCCAGCCTGAAATCCAGCCTCAAAATCCAGCCTGAAATCCAGCCTGAAATCCAGCCTCAAAATCCAGCCTGAAATCCAGCCTCAGAATCCAGCCTCAGAATCAGCCTCAAAAACATCTTGAAAATCCAGCCTCAAAATCCAGCCTGAAATCCAGCCTGAAATCCAGCCTAAAAATCTGGCTTCAAAATCCAGCCTCAAAATCCAGCCTCAAAATCCAGCCTCAAAATCCAGCCTGAAATCCAGCCTGAAATCCAGCCTCAAAATCCAGCCTCAAAATCCAGCCTCAAAATCCAGCCTGAAATCCAGCCTAAAAATCTGGCTTCAAAATCCAGCCTCAAAATCCAGCCTCAGAATCCAGCCTGAAATCCAGCCTGAAACCCAGCCTCAGAATCCAGCCTGAAATCCAGCCTGAAATCCAGCCTCAGAATCCAGCCTGAAAATCCAGCCTGAAACCCAGCCTCAAAATCTGGCTTCAAAATCCAGCCTCAAAATCCAGCCTCAAATCTAGCCTCAAAATCCAGCCTGAAATCCAGCCTGAAAATCCAGCCTCAAAAATATCTTCAAAATCCAGCCTCAAAATCCAGCCTCAAAATCCAGCCTGAAACCCAGCCTCAGAATCAGCCTCAAAAACATCTTCAAAATCCAGCCTCAAAATCCAGCCTCAAATCCAGCCTAAAAACCAGCCTGAAACCCAGCCTCAAAATCCAGCCTGAAATCCAGCCCTGAAATCCAGCCTCAGAACCCAGCCTCAAAACCCAGCCTCAAAACCCAGCCTCAAAATCCAGCCTCAAAATCTGGCTTCAAAATCCAACCTTAAAATCCAGCCTCAGAATCCAGCCTGAAATCCAACCTGAAAATCCAGCCTCAAAATCCAGCCTGAAATCCAGCCTCAGAATCAGCCTCAAAAACATCTTCAAAATCCAGCCTCAAAATCCAGCCTGAAATCCAGCCTCAAAACCCAGCCTCAAAACCCAGCCTGAAATCCAGCCTCAAAATCTGGCTTCAAAATCCAACCTTAAAATCCAGCCTCAAAATCCAGCCTGAAATCCAGCCTCAAAATTAGCCTAAAATCCGGCCTCAAAATCCGGCTTCAAAACCCAGCCTCAAAATCCAGCTTCAAAATCCAGCCTAAAATCCAGCCTCAAAATCCAGCCTGAAATCCAGCCTCAAAATCCAGCCTCAAAATCCAACCTGAAATCCAGCCTCAAAATCCAGCCTCAGAATCCAGCCCAAAATCCAACCTTAAAATCCAGCCTGAAATCCAGCCTCAAAATCCAGCTTCAAAATCCAGCCTTAAAATCCAGCCTCAAAATCTGGCTTCAAAATCCAGCCTGAAATCCAGCCTGAAATCCAGCCTCAAAATCCAGCCTTAAAACCCAGCCTCAAAATCCAGCCTCAAAATCCAGCCTGAAATCCAGCCTCAAAATCCAGCCTGAAATCCAGCCTCAAAATCCAGCCCTGCTTCAAAGCCTTTGGTCAGAGGATGTGAGCTCTGATGGGAGTAAAGGATGAGAAACTGCTGAGGAGCAACCCCAGATCAGAGCTGAGAAAAAAGGCAAATTAATGGGAAATTCGGGGGAATTAATAGGGGGAAATTAATGGTAAATTCGGGGGAATTAAAAGGGGGGATTAACAGGGGGAAATTCAGGGGAATTATTAGGGGGAAATTAACGGGGAATTAATAGGGGGAAATTGATGGGAAATTCAGGGGAATCAATAGGGGGAAATTAATGGGGAATTCAGGTGAATTAATAGGGGGAAATTAATAGGAAATTAGTAGGAATTAATAGGGGGAAATTAATGGGAAATTCAAGGGAATCAATAGGGGGAAATTCAGGGGAATTATTAGGGGGAAATTAATGGGGAATTAATAGGGGGAAATTGATGGGATATTCAGGGGAATCAATAGGGGGAAATTAATGGGGAATTCAGGCGAATTAATAGGGGGAAATTAATAGGAAATTAGTAGGAATTAATAGGGGGAAATTAATGGGAAATTCAAGGGAATCAATAGGGGGAAATTAATGGGAACCCCTCCCAGGGGACAGAACAGGGAGGGAAATCAGCCTTGCTGCTTGGAGGGTACTGAAACACCCTCAGGGGGTGTCTGTGGGTACCAGCCTGCTCTGTTCATGCTCTTACCCAAAATCTCCTCTGAGAGCCCCACGGGCCCCCGTGGATGTGCCCCAGGGACTCTGGCTGTCCCTGCAGCTCCGAAGTGAAAGCAGCTGAGAAGCACCACAGCCCAGAGCTGGCCTTCAACCCCACTTGTCCCTAAAAAACCTCTGCTGTGCTTTCCAAGAACCGGCAGGAACAGCAGACTGGGCAGCAGAGGAAAGAGGAACATCCCAGTCATTTCAGGCACAATAACCCCAAATGTGTGCCCCGAGTCTCACCCATCCCCAGTTCCTGGCACGGGATGAGTTTCTGGGGAAGCTCTGTGAGGACAGCGGCAGCCCAGGTCACCCCAAACCTCGGGACTGTCCCACCCGGGGCTGTTCCCAAAGCTGGAGGAGTGAGGGATGGAATCAGAGCCCAGGGATGCCAGGAGGGGGCCTTGGGCACTGCTCTCCTGGGGCTGCTCCATCCCGGCCTGCAGGGAATATCTGGGATGGTGAGAATTCCTGGGCAGCAGCATCGCTGGGAAAACAGAGATCCCACAGAAACACCCCAGGGCAAAGGAAATCCCGGGGCAAAGAAAATCCCAGGACAAGGAAAATCCCAGGTTAGGAACATTCCAGTGCAAAGAAAACCCTGGGGCAACAACATCCTGGGGCAGGAAAATCCCGGGACAGAAGTACCCTGGAGCAAAGAAAATCCCGGGCAAAGAAAATCCCAGGTAAGGAGCATCCTAGGACAAGGAAAATCCCAGGTAAGAAAAATTCCAGGTAAGGAGCATCCCAGGACAAGGAAAATCCCAGGTAAGGAGCATCCCAGGACAAGGAAAATCCCAGGTAAGAAAAATCCCAGGTAAGGAACATCCCGGGGCAAAGAAAACCCTGGGGCAGCAGTATCCTAGGGCAAGGAAAATCCCAGGACAAGAGCATCTCACAGCAGAGAAAATCCCGAGTTAGAAGCACCCCAGGGCGAGAGAATCACAAAATATTGAACATCCCAGGACAGCAGCATCCCAGGGCAAAAATATCCCAGGGCAGGAGCATCCCAAAGCCATGAACATCCTAGAACAGCAGCATCCCAAAACAATGAAAATCCCAGAGCAGGAGAATCCCGGGGGAAAGAAAACTCGGGGGCAAAGAAAATCCCAGTGCGGGAACATCCTGGAGCAGGAATATCCCTGGACGGGAACATCCCAAAGCAATGAAAATCCCAGGGCAGGAGAATCCCAGGGCCATGAAAATCCCGGGGCAGAAAAATCCCAGGACAATGAAAATCCCAGGGCAGGAGAATCCCAGGGCAATGAAAATCCCGGGGCAGGAGAATCCCAGGCCAATGAAAATCCCGGGGCAGGAGAATCCCAGGCCAATGAAAATCCCGGGGCAGGAGAATCCCAGGCCAATGAAAATCCCAGGGCAGCAGCATCCCAGGGCAGGAATATCCCAGGGCAGGAGCATCCCAAAGCAATGAAAATCCCAGAGCAGGAGAATCCCAGGCCAATGAAAATCCCGGGGCAGGAGAATCCCAGGACAATGAAAATCCCAGGGCAGGAGAATCCCAGGGCAATGAAAATCCCAGGACAATGAAAATCCCGGGGCAGGAGAATCCCAGGACAATGAAAATCCCAGAGCAGGAGATTCCCAGGGCAATGAAAATCCCGGGGCAGGAGAATCCCAGGACAATGAAAATCCCGGGGCAGGAGATTCCCAGGGCAATGAAAATCCCGGGGCAGGAGAATCCCAGGGCAATGAAAATCCCGGGGCAGGAGAATCCCAGGACAATGAAAATCCCAGGGCAATGAAAATCCCAGGGCAGGAGAATCCCAGGACAATGAAAATCCCAGGGCAATGAAAATCCCGGGGCAGGAGAATCCCAGGGCAATGAAAATCCCAGGGCAGGAGAATCCCAGGACAATGAAAATCCCAGGGCAGGAGAATCCCAGGACAATGAAAATCCCAGGGCAGGAGAATCCCAGGACAATGAAAATCCCAGGGCAATGAAAATCCCGGGGCAGCAGCATCCCGAGGCAGCAGCATCCCAGGGCAGGATCATCCCAAAAGCAGTGAAAATCACAGGGGCAGGAGAATCCCAGGACAATGAAAATCCCGGGGCAGGAGAAGCCCAGGACAATGAAAATCCCAGGGCAGGAGAACCCCAAAGCAGTGAAAATCCCAGGGCAGGAGAATCCCAGGGCAATGAAAATCCCGGGGCAGGAGAATCCCAGGGCAATGAAAATCCCGGGGCAGGAGAATCCCAGGACAATGAAAATCCCAGGGCAATGAAAATCCCGGGGCAGGATCATCCCAGGCCAATGAAAATCCCGGGGCAGCAGCATCCCGCCTTTGCCCGCAGCCGGGACTCGCCCCTCGGCCCCGGGGGATGCCCAGCCCCGGAGGCTCGGGGGGCTCCCCCGGTGTTCCCCGGTGCCCCGGCCGGGGTTCCTCACCCCGAGCCCCGCCTGTGCCCCGGGGGATGCTCGGGACGGGAAAGGAAGGGAAAAGAAAACAAAGGGAAAGAGGCGAGGAAGAGGAAAAGGAAATTAAAAATAAATTTTTTGCTCAGAGCGAGGGGCTCGTCCAGAGGCACATCCACTCTCATTTTAGCTTCTCTGTCAGATGATTTTTGCTTTCTCTCATTTTTGCAGCACTCCCACAACCCACTGCCGCATTTAACAGAGTTTCCAATGAATTAGTATCTTTCTAGTGTTGTTCCTTCTCTTTTCAGGCCATCAATGACATAAATTCAGCTTTTCTGCCTGATTGCGATCAGCTTTCCTTACCTCGGACGCCTCAGCACGGGGATGCCAGGGCAGCTCTAGAAACGGGAGGACACAGCATGTGCAGCCCCCAGGAACCCCAAATCCCGCCTTTGAGCCTCCAGCTCCTTTTCCTCCCCCCAAACCCCAGGAAGGAGCACCATTTGGGCTCCTTTTCCGATCTGCCAACAATTATCATTAATTTGCTGTGGCGGGGGGACCAGAGGGGGGTTAATACCCACCAAACCAAAATCCCGAATATCCACAGCTCCGTTTTACCTCTGCTTTCCCCTCTATACCCACCAAAATCCCGAATATCCACAGCTCCGTTTTACCTCTGCTTTCCCCTCTATACCCACCAAAATCCCGAATATCCACAGCTCCGTTTTACCTCTGCTTTCCCCTCTGTACCCACCAAAATCCCGAATATCCACAGCTCCGTTTTACCTCTGCTTTCCCCTCTATACCCACCAAAATCCCGAATATCCACAGCTCCGTTTTACCTCTGCTTTCCCCTCTCTACCCACCAAAATCCCGAATATCCACAGCTCCGTTTTACCTCTGCTTTCCCCTCTATACCCACCAAAATCCCGAATATCCACAGCTCCGTTTTACCTCTGGTTTCCCCTCTGTCCTCATGGGTTCCCGCGTTCCGGAGCGCTCCCAGCGGCGCGGGGGGCTCGGTGGGACGGTGCCCCGTCCCCGCCGCCGCTCCATGCGCTCCGGGGCTGCCCGGGCTCCGAGCTCCGCCCGGAGCGGGGCCGGGCCGGTTCCGCCGCCCCGGGGCTGGTACAGCGCGTCTGGGGGAAGGGGTGATGGATGCTCGGGTGATCGGCTTTGCCTTCTAGTGACAGGCGGGAGGAAATCACCAGTCCACCACTTGTTTCCTTTGTGCTTCTATTTTTTTTCTTGTTTCCTTTTTCTTCTCTTTTTAAAAAAAAAGTTTTGGTTTTTCTTTGTAAATTTTCTTGCCTTTGTGTAGTTGTTTTCCACTTTTCTTTTTTTCTTTTCCCCCTTTCTCTTATTTCGTATTTTTTTCTTTGCCTTTGTCTTGTTTCATTTTTCTTCTTTCTTTTTCTATTACGTTTTCTTTCTTATTTTTCTTTTTCTCCTTTTACTTTGTCCTTTTTCTTTTCCTTTTTTTACCCGTTTTCCTTCCCCCCCATTCCTTTTCCCTTTTCCTTTCCCCCTTTTTATATTTTAAAATATTTAAAATATACTTAATATTTTTTATAATTTTTAATATTTTTATCTTTATCTTGTTTCTTTTTATCTTATCTTTTTGTCATCTTTTTTCTTGATCATCTTTTTCATCTTTTTCCCTTTCTTTTTATCCTTTTTAATATTTTCCCTTTCTTTTTTAACTTTTATCTTTTATCTTTTTATCTTTTTTATCTATCTTTTTTTTTTCTTTCTTTTTATAGTTTTTATCCTTTTTATCTTTTTCACCTTTTTATCTTTTTATCTTATAATCTCTTTTCTATATAATCTTTTCCCCTTTCTTTTTTATCTTTTTTATGTTTTTTATGTTTTTTATCTTTTCATCTTTTTATCTATCTTTTTTTCTTTCTTTTTATGGTTTTTATCCTTTTTATTCTTTTCATCTTTTTTATCTTTTTATCTTATCATCTCTTTTCTATATCATATTTTTCCCTCTCTTTTTTATCTTTTTTTGATTTTATGTTTTTTGTGGTTTTTTGCTGGTTTTTAATGTTTTTTATGTTTTTTATCCTTTTTATCTTTATTTTTCATCTTTTTTATCTTTGTATCTTTGTATCTTTTTATCTTTTTATATTTTTATCTTTTTATCTATCTTTTTTATCTATATTTTTATCTTTTTTTATCATTCCCCTTTCTTTTTCCTCCTTTTTCCTTTCCTGGTTTCCCCCTCCCACAATATTAAGCCCCAAACTCTGCTTTTCCCAACGATTCCTCCTCCATTGACTCCTGCTGACCACAGAACCCAGGCAAACCAGGGAGGCTCCGGTGCCAGGGACAGAGCCTGGGGAGGAGAGGCAGCGCCGGCGGTGCCAGCCCCGGTGCCAGCCCCAGTGCCAGCCCCGGTGCCAGGGCAGGGCCGGAGTCCCCGCTGTCCCCCGGGGGTGGCGCTGGGAAAGCCTCGACAGCTCCAACGAGGCGGGGCTGGGGCTGGGGACACCGAGGGGGGGACACCGGGGCTGGGGACACCGCCAGGAGCTCCTGCAGACCATCCCTGCTCCTCCATCCATCCATCCCTGCTCCTCCATCCATCCCATCCCTGCTCCTCCATCCATCCCATCCCTGCTCCTCCATCCATCCCATCCCTGCTCCTCCATCCATCCCATCCCTGCTCCTCCATCCATCCCATCCCTGCTCCCTCATCCCAGCTCTGCTCCCTCCATCCCATCCCTGCTCCTCCATCCATCCATCCCTGCTCCTCCATCCCATCCCTGCTCCCTCATTCCATCCCTGTTCCTCCATCCCATCCCTGCTCCTCGATCCATCCATCCCTGCTCCTCCATCCATCCATCTCTGCTCCTCCATCCATCCCATCCCTGCTCCTCCATCCCATCCCTGCTCCTCCATCCGTCCCTGCTCCTCCATCCATCCCATCCCTGCTCCTCCATCCATCCCTGCTCCTCCATCCATCCCAGCTCCTCCATCCCAGCCCTGCTCCCTCATCCCATCCCTGCTCCTCCGTCCATCCTATCCCTGCTCCTCCATCCCAGCCCTGCTCCTCCATCCATCCCATCCCTGCTCCTCCATCCATCCCAGCCCTGCTCCTCCATCCATCCCAGCCCTGCTCCCAGGGCTCTCCCAGTGCCATTCCCATGGGATTTGCCCTCCTGGGAAGGTGGCACTGGGGGCTGGCACTGATGTGGAGCCTGGTGAGACCCAGGCACAGCCTCCCCTCTCACATGCCCTGCTCTGAGTCACCAGCCTGGTTTCAGTCTGAGCTCAGCCCTGGGCAGGGCTGCTCACCCTCCTCCCCACACCCCACAGCGGCTCAGGGATGGCAGAGGCTCCCCCAAATCCCGTCATTTTTAAGGATTATCCCCAGTTTTGCTGCGAGGCCGCCCCAGCTGCTGCTGGCTTTGCCCTGCCAGGTTTTCAGCAGGGTTCTGCTGAGCCAGGCACTTCTCTCTGCAGCTTTGCAGAGCCTGGGTCACAATCTGGGCTTTGATCTGCACTCTGTGTGCTCAGAAATCCCCCGAGGCCTGGGTGTTACTGAGCTCTGTGAAACCTCCCTGCCTGGAATCCAATTTTAGCCCTGCAGTGCCTTTATCAGCCACCATCTCTCCACAATTCACTGACAGCCCAGGCTGGCAGGGTGGGCAGGGGCAGACACAGAGTGAGCCCAGCAGCACCAGGTTACTCAGAGCAGGTTTCTGTCACCTCCTGCTGCTCTTCCCAAGGGGTTTAAGGGGTTTTTGGCCTTTGGTGCTGAGGCTTTCCCATCTGAGGAACCCAGACTCTGTAGATACGGAGCAGATGAAGTCACGCCATCAGTTGTTGACTAAACTGAGCCTAAACCCAGCTCTCTGTGCTGCCAGCCTCAAACAGAATGAATTCCACTCCTCCTGCATGGCAGTGGCACGAAGGGTTTAAAACTGCAGCTCAGATGCACATTAATACGCCATTTATTATGTGTTGAATTTATTTATTGCTTCTTCAGTCTCGTTTCAGGTTCAGTAATTTGCAGGCTGACTTTTTGGGGAGGTGAGCAAATCCCACAGGGGAGCCTCTGGCTGATCCCTGGGGGTGCTGGGATCTCCTTGCACCTTGAGCTCCCCCTGGTAGACACAGACACCACAGATAAAAAACTGAATTTTTGCTCAGAGCAAGGGGCTCGTCCAGAGGCACATCCACTCTCATTTTAGCTTCTCTGTAAGATGATTTTATATTTTTTATCTTTTTTATATTTTAATCTTAAAAACTCATCTGGAGTTCAGAGCAGGAGTGGGTGTCTCTCTCTGCTCTCCAACACCCCAGAACTGCCTGCACCCAATTTCTTGTTCCTTTTAATTTATTCCCTCTTTCCCTTTATATAAAAAAACCAAATGTTTTTAAAAGAAATATTCTTTATAAAAAATATTCTTTTTTTTTAGAACTTTGGTGGTGATGAGACAGCACCCTCGTGCATCACTGTGGGTCCTGAAAATCATGGAATTCATTCCTGAGCTGATAAACAAGAGGGAATCTCTGCCACTGGATCTGACTGCCAATGGTAAAACCGAGCTTAAAACAGGGGATAGAAAATCCTGATACCAAAAATGAGGGGGTTTGGAATATTTGAGGGAAGGAGGGAACCCTGAGAAGTTAAATCAGCTGGGAGTGACTGTGACGGGATTCATGGGATGCCCCATCCCTGGAAATGCTCCAGGCCACGTTGGATGGGGCTTGGAGCAGCCTGGGATGGGGTTTGGGATCACAGAATCCCAGAATGGTTTGGGGACCCTTAAATCCATCCAATCCCACCTCAGCCATGGCAGGGACACCTCCTACTGTCCCAGGGTGCTCCAGCCTGGCCTTGGGCACTGCAGGGATCCAGGGGCAGCCACAGCAAATCTGGGCACCTGTGAAATCATTCCTGTAGCAGAAATATTCCCTTTATTGACAGAAATATTCCCTGTATGTCCCAGGGATCAGGGCAGGGTGGCACTGGTGGCTCTCTGGTGTCCATCCCTGCTCCTGGGAACGCAGTGCTGCTCTGCCCAGGGGGATCTGCAGGATTCCTGGCGCTGGGAATGCCCCAGCAGCTCCTGGAGGGCAGCGCCAGCCCTGTTTGGCTGGGGAACCTTTTACTGCCCCCCAGATTTGGCAGCTCAGGTGAAAGAGCAGCACAAGCCTCAGGATGTGGAACTCTGAAAAAAACCCTTCCCCACCTCCCACTTGGGCTGCTCAGAGTCCTGTGGTGTTCTTGTACAACTTCCTTCCTGCTCGAGCAGCGCTCTCTAATTCAATTTATTCAATTTTGGGCTCCCTGCCCTGCCACACTCAATTTCTGTGCTGGTTTTCTGCTTCTGAGGGGGAATCCTCCCCTCCTTGCAGGTCACTGCTCCTCAGAGCACTGTGACAGATTGCTGGGGCAGGGAGGAACCAGCACAGCACACACCAGGCGGTTTGGGAGTGCGGAGGGCAAGCAACAAAATAAATTCATTTGTGCAAGAGCTGATGGAGAAATGCTCCCACTGCCTAGGAACAATTGGAGAAAATAAAAATTGGGAATATTTTGTGAGTCCCAGAACACCTGGAGATGGTTTCTGGGCTGCTGAAGGAAGAAAGCTGCTGTGTTTTACCAAAGATCCAAATCCATGCTCATGTGCCGGATAAATCCCATTTTCCTGTGTCACACTGCCCTTCCCACAGCCAGGCTGGGGGGTGACAGGGTGCTGTGAGAGGATAAATCCCTCACCCAAAGGGAAGGGCTTGGCCATGACCGCTTCAGAGGGGTTTGAAATCAGCCTGGCAGGAGGTGGAGGTGTGTTCTCACCCGAGTGGGGTTTTATTGGGAATGGGAGGAAAATGAAATACAGAAAATATTCCATCTTCTTGGTTCCATGTTCTTGGTACCAGTGTGACACATAAATCCTCCTTGGTGCGGTGCCTGCTCATCAGGAGCAATCCCAAAATATTTTCCACATCTCTGCCAGGATGTCTGAGGGATTTTTTTAATCCATTTTAATGCAATTAACTCCAGGAATGAAGTGCTCCAAACATTTGGGAAGGAAATGCTCCAAATCTTTGGGAAGAAAATGCTCCAAACATTCGGGAAGGAAGTACTCCAAACATTTGGGAATGAAGGGCTCCAAACATTTGGGAATGAAGTGCTCCAAACCTTTGGGAATGAAGTGCTCCAAACCTTTAGGAATTAAATGCTCCAAACCTTTAGGAATTAAATGCTCCAAACATTTGAGAATTAAATGCTCCAAACTTTTGGGAATGAACTGTTTCAAACATTTGAGAATGAAATGCCCCAAACCTTTGGGAATGAAGTGCTCCAAACCTTTAGGAATTAAATACTCCAAACATGTGGGAATGAAGTGCTCCACACTTTTGGGAATTAAATGCTCCAAACATTTGGGAATGAAGTGCTCCACACTTTTGAGAATGAAATGCCCCAAACATTTGGGAATGAAGTGCTCCCAACCCTTAAGAAGACGATGCTGAGCAGTAATTGAAGATATTTCACCCTGCAGGAATCTCCTGCTTGGCATCCCAGGAATCCAAGCTTTATGGGATTTTTTTGCTTCTGCCAGTGTGAGGTAAGGTTAAATTGGGGTTTGCTGGCCCAGGATTCCCAGTTAGCCCCAAGAAGCTGCAGTGGAGTAAGAAGGCAGAATTCCAGCGGGGAGCATTGCTCTGGCTCTGCCGTTGGCAATCCCGGTGCTGGCTCCCCGCTCCAGGTTTATCCCCAGTCCCAGCTGCCCTCAGAGCAGCCCTGCCATGCTGTGTGGGATGCAGGGTCCCTGTTGGTGGCCCTCAGGCAGGACAGCAGCTCCTCGGGCACCAGCATCTGCTCGGGGCCGGGCTCCCAGCGCTGCTCCGGGATGGATCCGTGTCCGTGTCCGTGTCCTGGGAACTCCAGGCTGCTGTTGAGAACCAGGTTGATCTTGTCCAGCAGGCACAGCTGGGGGGTCCCTCCCTGCGTGTCCCACAGCTGGGGGACAGGGCTGGTGTAATCCTGGGAGAAGATTCCCAGCTCTGGCTGTGGGATGGGCGCGGGTGGCTGCGCCGGGCAGATTCCGGCAGCCACGTAGCCCAAAGTGTTCCCGTCGGAGAGCTGGGGTTTGTAGGCACCCAGCTGCCCTGGGGCCGGGCTCCTGGGGGCCACCACGCTCCTGGGCACCTCCCTGGGCTCGGCCACCCCTGCCCTGGCCTCGGGGTCCCGGCGCTGGGGCCGCTCCTGCGCTGGCACCTCCTGAACATCGGAGACGGCGGGGTCCAGGAAGGGCTCCTGGAGGCTGGCACTGGGGAAATCAGCCTTGTCCTGGGGAAACAAGGATAGCTGTGCTACCTTCATCCAGCCCTGCTCCTCCATCCATCCTATCCCTGCTCCTCCATCCCATCCCTGCTCCTTCATCCCATCCCTGCTCCTCCATCCCAGCGCTGCCTTTATCCATCCCAGCGCTGCCTTCATCCATCCCTGCTCCTCCATCCATCCCATCCCTGCTCCTTCATCCCATCCCTGCTCCTCCATCCATCCCATCCCTGCTCCTCCATCCCATCCCTGCTCCTCCATCCATCCTATCCCTGCTCCTCCATCCCATCCCATCCCATCCCTGCCTCTCCATCCATCCCATCCCTGCTCCTCCATCCCATCCCATCCCATCCCATCCCATCCCATCCCATCCCATCCCATCCCATCCCATCCCATCCCATCCCATCCCATCCCATCCCATCCCATCCCATCCCATCCCATCCCTACTCCTCCATCCCATCCCTGCTCCTCCATCCATCCCATCCCTGCTCCTCACACAAGCTGCCCTCTCCCAGCTAACAGGGAATGCTGCCAGAGGAGACGGTCTCAAGTCCTGCCAGGGGAGTTTTGGGCTGGATTTTTGGGAAAATTTCTGTGTGGAAAGGGCTGCCCAGCCCTGGAGGGATTTAAAATCCCCATGGATGTTGCACTTGGGGACATGGGGCAGTGTTGGCCTTGGCAGTGCTGGGGGTGGTTGGACTCGGTGGTCTCAGAGGGATTTTCCAACCTGGATAATTCTGTAAAGCCCAGCTTTAATCTGAGGGGAAGCAAAGCCAGGAGATAACCCTGCCCTCACCTGGAGTGACTTCACCACGGTGCTGTTCTCCATGTGGGGAAAGTCCTCAAACATCCACCTTGGCAAGAGGGACAGGAGGGCGGCCTTGACCCTTCGCAAAAGGGAAAAACAAACCCCAAATGTTACTGCAGTGCGTAATTCAGATGTTCCTCATGCAGGAGGAAACTCTCTGGGTGGGAAGGACACATGAAGAACACCCAGCCTTGGAAACTCTGGGTTCCCCATTCTTAAATTTCATCAATTTCATGTTTATTTGACTTTTTTTTTTTGTTGCTCTCTGCCTTAGTGTAGAGCACCAAAAAGTCCTTTCATATGATAAATGTGTGATATTGCCCTCAGGCTGAGGTGAAAGGGAATCTGTAGTTGATTTTAACACAACCCAGAAGAAATTTTGTATTTCTTCTATCTACAAAAAAAAAAAAAAAAAAAAAAAAAAAGAAAAGAAAGAAGAAAAATGCCACAAAACCCCCCAAAAATTCCCCCAAAACCCCAAACACCCTCCCCCAAAAAAGGGGTAAAAACTTCTGAATTGGGAATAAGGGAAGAAGACATGGAGGAGAAAGGAATACCTTTTCCTGACTGACTTTTTAAACATCACAACTGCAAAAAGAACGGATAATCCGATCACGCTGAGGCTCAGTCCCAGGAGAATTTGGATGTCATCATCTGCAGGGGATGGAAGGGAGGAGGTCACGGCCTGGTGCTGCACTCACTCACCATTCACCATTTCCTGCCCCAGAAATGCTGACGTGAATTCCTCAGCCGGGCTGGTTTTGCTTTTGGTTTAGGAGCTGAAACAGACTGTGACCTTTACCAGAGGATGTGCAAGCTGAGCATCCCCAGACGGGTGGGAAATGCTGAAACACGTCCCTGGTCCAGCTGCAGGGTGGAATCAGCCTCCTGCATGGGTTAATTCGATATTTCCTGGGTTTGACACCTCCCCTTGGACTGGGCATTGTGTTTGAGCCTCGGTAGAGAGCAGAACTCAAAGCTTGCATTCTGTTGGTGCTGCTCATCCTTCCCTGCACTTGGGGAGAAACTCCTCTATTGGCTCTTGTTGGAACACAGGACATTCCTCTGGCTGCCCTAGAGGGCTCCAGCCCCTGCCCAGGGGGCTCAGAGGCCTCAGCACGGAGCCCAAGGCCCTGTGCCTTTGGTCTTGACCCATGGAAAAACAATTACCAACCTTGTATGAAGAATTACAATTCAAAAGAGTTTAAGTAGAATAATAGTTTGTCACAGAGTGAAAAAGAGATTTTTTGGGGGGTTTTTAGAATGGGTGTCCAAGGGGTAAGATGGAGGAATCTGTGTCCAGCCTTTCTCCTTCTTCTTCTTGGCCTCCATCTCCCGCTGTGATGGCGGCACTTTGGGATTGGTTTAGAGTAGAAGCTCACTGACATAGGTGATGGGTATTGGGAAGTTATGGTAAATATTGTACAGGTAGTTTTTAGTATAAAAAGATAACACTGCCCCAGAGCAGGCAGAGTGCCTCTGTCTGTCCTGCTGAACAGACCTCAGCTGGACAGGAGAAAGAATTTTATAGATAAGGAACAATAAACAACCTTGAGAATGAGAACCCAGAGCATCTGGGAGCTCTCAATTCCCACTGCCAGGAGCTGCCTGGGTTAAATCTCCCACAGGACAAAGCCTGGCCCAGCAAGGCAGAACTCCCACAGGACAAAGCCTGGCCCGGCAAGGCAGAGCTCCCACAGGACAAAGCCTGGCCTAGCAGGGCAGAGCTGCCACAGACCAAAGCCTGGCCTAGCAAGGCAGAGCTCCCACAGGACAAAGCCTGGCCCAGCAAGGCAGAGCCACCACAGGACAAAGCCTGGCCCGGCAAGGCAGAGCTGCCACAGGACAAAGCCTGGCCTGGCAAGGCAGAGCTGCCACAGGACAAAGCCTGGCCTGGCAAGGCAGAGCTCTCACAGGACAAAGCCTGGCCCAGCAAGGCAGAGCTGCCACAGGACAAAGCCTGGCCCAGCAAGGCAGAGCTCCCACAGGAGAAAGCCTGGCCTAGCAAGGCAGAGCTCTCACAGGAGAAAGCCTGGCCCAGCAAGGCAGAGCTGCCCTCCTTACCCTGGGACATCTCGCTGTAGGTGCTGCCCAGGAGTGGCTCCTCTGCAGGGTCTGGAACAGAGAGGGGAAAAATGTCTTGGGTCATTCAGAGGGCTCTGGGTGACACAAAACCTGCCTTGGTTCTATCTTTTGAGAAAAATAAGCAATGATTTTGTAACTTTTTGTAATTTTGATGTGTAATGAGAGCAATTAAGCTCCCTGAAGCAATGAGTAACTCCAGCTCTGCTGGGCTCTCCACATCGTGCCCACAATGAAATGAGATGTTGATCAATCCTGTCCTCGCCTACAGAACCTCTGCCCTGCACATCCCTCCCTCCCCTCAGCACCCTAAACAAGGATTTATTCCCCCTGGTGAGCTCTATCATTTTCCACAATCACTCCCAGGTTATTTAACAGCTTTTCCAGAGAAGTTGTGGATCCCTGGAGTGTCCCAGGCCAGGCTGGAGCACTCTGGGACAATGGGAGGTGTCCCTGCCATGGCAGGGGTGGCACTGGGTGGGCTTTGAGTCCCTCCCAACCCAACCGATTGTGAGATTCTGTGATTCCCAAAGTGCCTGCACCCCTTGGGAATGGATTTCCTGATTATTTCTGTGCAGTGGGGGAAGATCTGCAGCTGGAGGCCCCGCCATGGCAAGAAGCTTCTTTCTGCTGAGATAAGCAGCCAGCTTTGATCCAGGCCAGTTCAGCAATTCCCTCGGGATCCCTTGTCCCTGATTTGGTGCCACAGAGGAGAGCCCTGCCCTGAGTACCAACAGCCAGGGCCAACTTGGGACACCCATCTAGGAATGTCTGTTTGCATTTCCTGGGCCAGGAATGTCTGCTTGCATTTCCTGGGAACAGCTGCCCTGCTCCAGGGGCTGCTGCAGGGCCACGGGGCTGCTGTGGCCCAGGAGAAACCCCTGAGCAGCCACAGAGGGCCCATCTCAGGTGGCATCAGCACCAGGAGCTGGGGACACTCTCAGGTGTCACCTGCAGGTACTTTGGGCTCTGACAGCCCTTGATGGTCCTGCCCAGCCCCACCTGGCCCCTGGGCAGGCTCTATTTAAGCCCAGCCCTGGCCCTCAGCCCCAGCTGGGCTGGGCTGGCTGAGGGCTCAGACCCTGCTCTGGTGTCACAGCTTGGCCTCACCCTCCTGCCCAGCTCTGAGGGCACCCAAAGCCACCCCCAGTGCTGGAAATGAGGTTTTCCTTCCCCAAACCCTCCCCAGCACTGACCCAGCTGCAGATGTCCCTCCCAGGGCTCTGTGCCTCCCACTCCAGGTAGGAAGGGCAGGCTGGCTCTGCCCAGCTGCTCCCTGGAAAAGCTCTTTGCTGTGTTTTGGTTTATCTGTGACATCTTATTGTGAGTTCTGCAGGTACAACCTCGCTTTTCTGCACTGGAAAGGGACAACGATCCCACGGGTGCCTCTGCTGATGGGAAATGAGGTTCTGGGCTGTTCTGGGTCTGTGCAGGGAGCAAAGACCTGTTGGAGGTGGGTCTGACGCCAATAATACATTGATTAAATGCATTTTATCCTTTCCTGCCTTGCTTGGTGGGAGCAAACACCAGCTGGAGATGGGTCTGACACCAATACATTGATGAAATGCATTTTATCCTTATCCTTTATGCTGGGCAGGAGGGTTTGCTCTGTTCCCAGCCCGAGGGGTCCCCAAGGGGAGCAGCAGCAGCAGTTTCCCCCCATCCCCGGGCAGTGAGGCTCACCTGGGCTGGAGCAGGGAGCGCTGATCCCGCCGGGATACACCGCGTACAGCCACACCTGCCGGGGAGCCGCTGTCCCTGCCGGCAAAGCACAGATTTACCTTCAAAATGGGATTTTGTCAGCTGGGCTGGGCCAGGGGCTGGGTACAGAGTGCTGACAGCAGTTGGGTTGGCCCTTGAAGGTCTGGGGTCGTTCCTGGCCCACCAGCTCATTTTTAATTCATTAAATAATTAATAAATTTAATTCATTTTCTTTCCCTCTCCATCCCCTCCTTCCCCTGGGAGCTTCACCCAGGGGCCCAAATCCCAGTGCCTGCCCTCAAATCTCCACCTGCTTCCCTCCCCTCCTTCCCTAAGGGCTCTTCATGGCCCCACTCTCTCCCCACAAAAAAGTGGGCAGGGGCTCAAACTCAAATGAAGATGCCTTGATAGTCTGGTTTGGATTTGTAATCTAATCCAGATTGACAGTCTGATTTGGGTTTATATGCAATTCTGATTGATAGTCTGATTCGGATTTATAATCTAATTCAGATTGATAGTTTGATTTGGATTTATAATCTAATTTGGATTTATAGTCTGATTTGGATTTATAATCTAATCCTGATTGATAGTCTGATTTGGAGTTATAATCTAATTCAGATTTATAATCTAATCCAGCTTTACAGTCTGATCTGGATTTCTAAGGTCCTGAGGAGCAGCGCCCAGCAGCAGGGGGTTCCTGGGCTGTCCTACCTGGGATGTAGGTGTGAGTTTGGTGTTTTGGGATTCTCTCCCAGCTGTGCTGCTCCTGCAGGCCGTGCTGGGGGCTGGACAGCCACTCCAGGATGAACCAGAGCAGGGGGCTCTGGCTGGGCTGGGGGCGCTGCCACCGCACCAGGACCCTGCTCTGCTGCTCCTGCTGCACCTCCAGCGCCTCCGGGGCCGGGAACTCTGTGGGGAAACGGGGCAGGGGCAACTCAAACAGCCCAAACCCAGCCTTGGGGACTGAGGAGGGTCAGCCCAGCCCAGGGGAAACGCGGCTTTCCTGGAGGGGTTTGAAAGCTGAAGGGTGAGCAGGAAATTCCAAAATGTGGAGGGTTTGTATATAAATACAATATATGATATGTAATTTATATATTTATATCAACACATATACTATATATATTGATCTGTATTTCATAGAATTGTTCAGGTTGGAAAAGACCTTAAAGATCAAGGCCGTGTCCCCAAGTGCCACGTCCATGTGGCTTTTGAATCCCTGCAGGGATGGGGACTCAACCCTGCCCTGGGCAGCTGTGACAGGGCTGGGGAACCTTTCCAGGAGGAATTTTCCCAAATGTCCACACTGGGGCTGTTCCCTCTCCTCCTGTCCCTGTTCCCTGACTGTCCCCCGAGTGTCCCCTCCTGGCAGGAGCTGTGCAGAGCCACAAGGGACCCTGAGCCTCCTTTGCTCCAGGCTGAGCCCCTGCCCAGCTCCTCAGGGATTCTGCAGCCCCTTCCAGCTCCTCAGGGATTCTGCAGCCCCTGCCCGGCTCCCTCAGGGATTCTGCAGCCCCTGCCCAGCTCCTCAGGGATTCTGCAGCCCCTGCCCAGCTCCTCAGGGATTCTGCAGCCCCTGCCCAGCTCCCTCAGGGATTCTGCAGCCCCTGCCCAGCTCCATTCCCTGCCCTGGGCACTCTCCAGCCCCTCACTGTCCTTCATGGGGACAGTCCCTGCCCTGTTCCTGGCACGGCCCAGATGCCCGTGGCCCTCCAGCTGTGCTCCTCCCCAGCCAGATGTGAAGCTCTGTGCTTGCAAACCCCACACCCTCAGCTCTGAAATGCTTCAGCAGTCCCTGCTTACCAGAAACGTGCAGGGTTCTGATAAGCATCAGAGCCGAGAGAGGTTTTTCCACCTTATTTCTCTTCAGTTTCCTTTTAGTCATGTGTTTGTCCTCAGCCTGAATGGGACTTTCCCCTCCCATTGCTCATTCAGAGGTGTTTTTCAGAACCAGCAAAACGTGGTTGTGGGGGGAAACCACACCTCGGGGCACAGGGACCATAAGGTGGCCCTAAAAGGATTTAAAAGGATTTTTTTCCCCTTGTTTTTCAGTTTGCAAGGACCCAGCTCCCAGTGGGGGCTGGCAGAGGCTGCAGCAGCAGCCTGGCACCATTTGCTTTGCCAGCCAACATGGGCAGGGCAAACTCAAAAATGAGTTTGTTGCTGCAGCCTTGGGAGGGGCTGCAGGGTGAGATTCCAGAGCCTGAAGGGGCTCCAGGAGAGCTGCAGAGGGACTGGGGACAGGGATGGAGGGACAGCACACAGGGAATGGCTCCCAGTGCCAGAGGGCAGGGATGGATGGGAGATTGGGAATTGGGAATTGTTCCTGGCAGGGTGGGCAGGGATTGGATGGAATTCCCAGATTTGCTGTGGCTGCCCCTGGATCACTGGCAGTGCCCAAAGCCAGGAAAGGAGATTGGAGCAGCCTGGGACAGTGGGAGGTGTCCCTGCCCATGGGACAATGAAATGAGCTGGGCTTTAAGGTCTCTCTCAACCCAAACCGCTCCAGAATTACACAATTCCACATCCAGCAGGGGAGCACCTCCAGAGGGCCTGTCTGGAGGGCTCTGTGCCCCCGGTGGAGCGGGCAGAGCTGTGCCAGGGCTCTCCCGGTGCCCAATCCAGCATTTCCCTGGGGCAGGGTCGGTGCCGGCGGTGCCCCCGTACCTTGCGGCGCTGCCGCCCAGTTCAGGGGGATGCTGGCGGGGCTGGAGGCGCCCTTGGCGTTGCGGGCGGTGACGAGGAGGCTGCGGGCTCCGGGCGGCACCAGCACCGAGCACTCGGTGCCCGCGGTGAGGCACAGCGGCCACAGCGCTCCCGCGGCGCTCTCCGCGCTCACGGCGTAGCCCAGGATCCTCCCGCGGGCATCCCGGGCCGACAGCGGCTGTGGGGGCGAAAGAGGCCGGGATCGGGGGGTCTGACACCCCCACAGCCGGCCGGGATCAGGGGTCTGACCCCACACCCGGCTGTGACACTTTTACAGGGGTGGGGATGTGGCTCCGAGCAGGGCTGGCCCTGTCCTGCCGTCCCCGAGGGCTCCGCACGGAGGCGGCACCGGCGCTGCCCGGGGAGGAGCGGCGGAGCCGAACCCGTACCTTGATCAACACCGTCACCTCGTGGCTGCCGTTCGGCAGGGACCGGCCCAGGCGCCGCCACACGGCGGGAGCGGCGGCGGGGGCTGCGGAGGAGCGGGGACATCGCGAGTGACACACCGGGAGTGACACCGAGGGGACAGCGTGACAGACCGGAGTGACACCGTGACACACCGGAGGGCACCCGGGGCTCCCACCCACCCGCAGCCCCTCCCGACCGGCTGGCAGAGGAGCAGGAGTGGGCGCTGCTCTTTGGTGTTGAGCCCACCCCGTTCCCCGCTGGCACCGGCACGGGAGGGCAGCGCTGCCTCGCTCATCCGTGCCAGGCTCGTGCCAAAGCCAGCAGCTGGCACGGATGGGCGGAGCTGGCTCAGGGTGACCGCGATTTGTCGCGACACTCGGCTGATGCGGTTTTCCCACCCAGGGCAGCAGGCAGGGCACTGAGGACCGTGGGTGTCGCCGGCGCTGAGCCCACCTGCCTCGGGGGTGCGGTACGGGAACGGGGGGCTCCAGGCGCTCCAGGGGCTGCGGGCGCTGCCGAGCCGGCACCTGGCCTGGAACTCGAACTCGGTGTCGCTCTGCAGCTCGTGCTGCCAGCGGGGACCCTCCGGGGGCACCTTGGCACACGGCTCCACCTGCCAGGGAAGCACAGGGGCGCTGGGGCAGCGGCACACGGCGGGTCCCCGCTGCCACCGCCACCCCCGCGGGATGGGCAGGACCAGCCCTGTCCCCTCCGGTGCCACCTTGCATGGCACTGCCAGAGCCCCCAGCCACACCGGGAGTGCCAGCACGGAGATTTTGGGGCTCCTGTGGCAGCGGGGATCCAGGCTCAGCCCTGGCAGCACTCGGGGAGTTTCCATCCCTGCCCCTGTGTGGGTTTGTCTGGGGTGTGCTCTGAGCATCCCCAGGATTTTGTGCCTTGTCCTTGCAGAGCGGAATGTTTGGGAATATTTGGAATTCCGTCTTTTTGCTCAGAAAGCTGAGCTAACCCTGCCCACGAGGCCATCTGCTGTCCCTCCCAGGTGGCCCCAGCTCTGCTGTCCCCTGCCTGTGGCCAGGGGTGCCCGTTTGAGCACACCAGAGCGCAGGGGTGAGTCTGGGATGGCCCCAAATATCCCCATTGCCCGCGGGGTCTCCAGCAGGAGCGGGACTGGGGTAGTGAGGGGGTTTGGGGTCTCACGTGCCACGTTGGGGCCCCGCTGGCCCTGTGCCTCTCCTGGCAGCGCACGTCCCTCAGGCGCGTGAGGCTCCTCCAGCGCGTGGTGGTGATGGCTGGGGATGTGTCCGTGGTCTCGGCGCCCATGGGCACGGGCAGGGTGGGCACCACTGTGGGCACAGCAGGGAATGGGGCCGTGGGGGCTGTCCCTGGGCTCAGGGGTGTCCCCAGAGTGACGCTGCAGGGCAGGGAGGCCAGGCATGGCCTGCTCATGGAGGGACAGAGGGAGGGATGGAGGGATGGTGGAGGGATAATGAAGGGATGGAAGGATCGATGGATGGAGGGATGGATGATAGATGGAGACATTGGTGCACAGATGGATGTATGTATGTAGAGGGATAATGGAGGGATGGAAGGATCAATGGATAGATGATGGATGGACGGATGGACAGACAGATGGATGGATAATAGATGGAGACATAGATGGACAGATGGATGGACGGATGGATGTGGAGGGATAATGGAGAGATGGAAGGATCAAGAGAGGGATGGATGGACAGAAGGATGGATGGCTGATGGATGGACAGATGGATGGATGATGGAGACATGGATGGACAGATGGATGGTAGATGGAGACACAGATGGATGGATGGATGATAGATGGAGACACGGATGGATGGATGGACAGATGGACGGATGTCCGTACCGAGCTCCTGCAGGCTGAGGAGCTGAGGGGCCGAGCGGGCAGTGCCCAGCGCGTTGCTGGCCTGTGCCCACACCCAGTACTGGCTGTCGTTGTGCAGCTCCCTCAGCAGCACAGGTGAGTCAGCAGGGAAGATCTTTTCTTCCTCATCATCCTCCCCATCCTGTGCCACCACCCTGGAAGCAGAAGGCAGCCCTGTCAGTGCCCATTCCAGCCCCACAGCCCCGCTGGCACGGCCACCCCTGCTCCTGGGGTGTCACAGCTCGTGACCAGGGCATGGCCACCCCCAAACCTGGTGTTTGTCACCCCTAAAGCAAGCTGGGAATTCATTCCCTTCACTGACACTGCTGCTGGGGATTTGTATTTCCACAGTGGGAAGAGAACTCCTTCCTTCCTTTCGGGCTGCGTGGATCAGTTTGAACCCAAATTTAGGCAGGAGCTTTGTCCCTTCTCCTCACAAAGCTTCCATGTGATGGGATTTAATGTCCTTCAGATTGAGACAGGAGAACGGATAGCCTGAGAGGGGACCAGCCAAGGCATCCTGGCATGGGTGTGGCATGCCAGGTGAGGACCTTGGTGGCAGGGAGCATCCCGGGTGGGACTGTGGCACACTGTGTGGCAGCCAGCACCTCTGCTTCAGCTTCCAGCTGGGCTTTGGGCTTTGGGCAGCATTGGGGTCACCCTCTCTTTACCCCGGAGGGAGCCCCAGCCGCTGGAAGCTGCAGCTTCCCCACGGTGGGATGTGAGCAGGGCGCTGCGGTGAGCGTGCGGCTCTGGGGCAGGAGGTGACAAAACGTGAGCTGAAGGAAGTGGAACTGGGGCACGGCAGGGCTGCTGCCACCGGGGGCTGTCACCGGGGCTGCCAGCCCCGAGGCTCACCTGCGCAGGTGGAGGCTGTGCCGGGTGGGCAGGTGCGTGCTCCGGCCCCGCTCCCATTCGCACTGCAGGTGCTCCGAGCCCTCGGCGATGGCGCAGCTCAGGTTCCCGGGGGGGTCCGGGGGGTCTGCGGGGCGAGCCCGGGTGAGGCGAGGCCCCGGGACACGAGGGGGACACGGGGCACTCCCAGCCCGGCCCCGGGGGGACTCGGGGGTCACACGCGGCACTCACAGCCTGCCCGGAGCTCGGTGCCGCACACCACGCGGTGTCTCTGGGCGCAGCGGGAGAAGCAGGTGACGCTGACGAGGGGCAGATGGAAGCCGGGCAGGTGGAGGCGCTCGGCGCCGTCGCGCAGGGCCAGCAGGGAGCTGTAGTTGAGGGAGATGAAGAGCTGCTGCGGCGAGGGGCAATCCAGCGAGGACTCGCAGCCGATGGAGATGTCGGAGCCCAGCAGCACCACGGGCCTGGGCTCGGGCTCGATCCACACGCGCCCGTTGCACGTCAAGTTCGCAGCACCTGCGCCAAAGCGGGTGAGCTATGCCGGATCTATCCCGGGGCTGCAGGGCTCGGCAGGGAGCGGACCCCCTCCCTGGGATGCCCTGCAGCCAGGGGATTACAGCCCGCCCTGCTCACCTTCAACCCCATGGGATGCAGGTAAACTGAGGCACGAGTGATGCCCAGAGAGAAATTGTCCCCCTGAGGGTGCCCAGAGCAGCTGTGGCTGCCCCCGCACCCCTGGCAATGCCCAAAGCCAGGCTGGATAGAGCTAGGAGCGCTCTGTCCCTGCTCCAGATCCCTCCCACCCAAACCAGGCCTGGGATGCGCCCCCCGCCCCCGCTGCAGCGCCCCGGCCCCGCTGACTCATCCCGGCCGCTCAGAAACGGCCCCGTTCCGCCGGTTTCACCCATTTCGGGGCCGCTCTAACGTTAAATGAGTGCAGGGAAATAACCCGCGCTCCGAGAGCTCTGATCCCCCAGATTAGCGCGGCGGGGGCGCGTCCCTTCCCTATCAGATGGAGCTCGGCAGCAGCGCCGGCTCTCGGCGCTATCGGCTCCATCTGCCCTTCCTGGAAAGGGCAGGGCTGAGCCCGGGGGCTGCAGGGATGGGGGCAGAGCTGGCACGGGGGCTGCAGGGCCCTGGGAATGGCCCTGGGAATGGCCCTGGGATCCTGGGAATGTTCGCGAGAGCTTGGGAATGTCCCCGCTCCAAGGAGGGAAGGGGAAGGAGAAGGAGCTCAGGGCACAGGACCCCTCCCGCAATGCTCCCCTCAAACCCCACAGCTCTGGAATTGTCCCGTTGCCACCCCAAACCCCCCGCGGGCCCGGGGCGCGGCTCGGGTGCCATCCCGGTGTCCCTGTCACCGTCACTCACCCGGGCACAGGCAGCAGAGCAGGACGGGCAGCACCAAAGCCTGGCCGGGCCCCGCCATGGGCTGGGCTGCGGCATCGCCTGGGGGGCGAAAAACCATGGAGAAATTCCTGCAGGGAGGATGTGGGATCGGGGCAGGGAGAGATGAGCTGCCCTGCCCTGGAGAAGGTGGGACCGGGGGTCTCAGGGGGTGCTGCCCCTCTGCCCAGAGCCCCACGGGTGCTGCCTGCGGGGCTGGGGTCCCAGGGACAAAGCGGAGATGGGGATGCACTGGAATGAGCCCCCCGAGGGTGTGGAAGGGCTGGGGGAGCTGCTCAGCCAGGAGAGGAGGATCCTTGGGGATGGATGTTTGATGAGGAGTAAAGGGGAGCGAGGCAAACTCCTCCCAGGGACAGGACAGGAGGCAACGAGGGGTCAGGAAATCAGGAAATTCCAATTTAACATAAAAAAGGCTCTATAAATGTCAGAGTGGGGCTGCTGCCCTGAGGGCTTTGGTCCTGCAGTGTTCATCCTTGGGGCTGCTCAGACACACTTTTATAGGATGGAAACTCCCTGTTTCCATAACACCTTCCCCACAGGTCCTGCCCAGGCTGAGCCAGGCTCTTCCCAGCACTGAACCCCCAGAGACAGCCCCAAAATCCCGGGCCATGCTTCCCACCCTTGTGCCCGCATCCCACTGCTGCTCAGATTTTCCCTTGCCTCTCTCCACAGCCTCGTTGGCAGAATTCCCTCAAGCCAGGAAAGCAATCCCAGCCTCGTGGGGCTGGGTTTGGGGCTGGAAGGGCTCTGCAGCACCCATGGCACAGACTGGTGAGGAGCAGGGGGATGCAGCTCCCAGGGGGAATTGCTCCTTTCCATCCCCGTGGAAGCATCCCCTGGAGCTGGGGTGGCTCCAGCACCCCCAGGCCCCTCTGGGGTCACAGAGCAGACCCCAAACCAGCCCTGCCACCCCATTCTCCTGCCTGGCCTGAGCACCCAGCCGAGCCCACGGTCCCTCATCTCCCTTCCCCGTGCAATACCTGCCGTCGGCAATGGCGAGTTTCCCTGGAGGGAGGCCAGAATCCTCAGTAAAAGCCTCAAAACGCTGTTTTTCAGCCCAAAGCAGGCCAGCAGCAG